>NC_048590.1:48071887-48413137 GCF_013265735.2 Oncorhynchus mykiss
CCCCAGGCCCAGGGTCAACTATAACACTACAGACCTGGCTCCTGTCCTGTCTACCCCCAGCCCCAGGGTCAACTATAACACTACAGACCTGGCTCCTGTCCTGTCTACCCCCAGCCCCAGGGTCAGCTATAACACTACAGACCTGGCTCCTGTCCTGTCTACCCCCAGGCCCAGGGTCAACTATAACATACTCAAGTGTGGGGTGACTATATAAAGATAGCAGTCATATGGGGATATGCAGGACAGTTGGGGTATATTTCATGTGTATGGGTCTAGGTAGCACTATGTTCAGAGAGCTTCTTGACACTGTCATGGGGATTGATGGCAATTTTACTGTGGGGTGGCAGGTTAGCCTAGTGGTTAGAGCGTTGGACTAGTAACCAGAAGGTTGCAAGTTCAAATCCCTGAGCTGACAAGGTACAAATCTGTCGTTCTGCCCCACTGTTCCTAGGCTGTCATTGAAAATAAGAATTTGTTCTTAACTGCCTTGACTAGTTAAATAAAGGTTAAAAAAAAAAAAAATGGTCATAACAGCTAATGCTATTAAGATTTTGGGATAGATGAATATGTTTCAAAGAGGTTGATTAGAATCCATCCATGGATAAACACGCACGCAGGCATGGACACACGTGTATTTCCCCGACCTAGCCTCAGACCAATATGAACAGAGCATACTGAGTAGAATAAGTCCATGGACCTCAAAGCCCTACTGTCTGTGTTGGCTCAAATGGCCTTTACATGAACCCATTGTGGTCTTGTCATGCTCAACATATCAAAAAATGTCACCATTTACAGCATTCATACCAGATACTACAGATGTACAATCTTAATTTGATCACCCTGTCGCAAGAGAACGGCTTCTGAAGGTAGTAATTTTCACTTTCATAAATGTATTAACCCCTACAAAAATGTCCATGAATTATAATCCACATCATAATTCACATTTCCTGTTGCTGCAGGATTATTTTCCTGTTGTAGCAAACTGGCTCAAAGTATGATCCTGCATCTGTAGTTGATGTGAAAGGCCCTATGTAGTCATTGACTGAGGTGGCAGCCAAAAGAACCAGCGGGATGTCACTATTCTGTGATATTTAGTCCATGTGCCGAGGAGTGAATGTCATCGGAACTGACAAAACACCCATGTGGCCCGGGGAAGGGAGGAATAGCTAATAGCCCTTAGCGAGCTTCACAAAGACGGCTTGACGGGCAGGGTGAGGAGAGCGACAGCAGCCCTGGGGGGGATCTCTTTCTCTCTTTTTACGCTTAGCTCGTTGGTTTCCGACAGACCCACTTCCTCTATTGGCAACAGCATAGAGAGGATTGATCAGCACATCCTTAGCCATTCAGTTGAATTGTGGCAATTTTCCAGATGAATTGTGAAGCGACAGCTTCTGGAAACTGTCATACAGTCTTTGGACCTGGTCTTTGGACCTGGCGAGTAGAGCTGCCAATATCACATAGACTGCAGCTGAGTGATATTGGATTGGAATTTCATGGAGAAATTTACTTCCTTCGTGCATGACAGGATGTCATAGCATGAAACTGTCAGCCATTGGAGTAATACTGGGATGATTCAGGAACAATAGGATTCTGATAGTCTTGATGTTTTACTGGGATGATTCAGGAACAATAGGATTCTGATAGTCTTGAGGTTTAACTGGGATGATTCAGGACCAATAGGATTCTGATAGTCTTGAGGTTTTACTGGGATGATTCAGGACCAATAGGATTCTGATAGTCTTGAGGTTTTACTGGGATGATTCAGGACCAATAGGATTCTGATAGTCTTGAGGTTTTACTGGGATGATTCAGGACCAATAGGATTCTGATAGTCTTGAGGTTTTTCAGGAAGGAACAGAGACTACAGTAAGGCAGAAACAGTGACTGCAGGCAAAAACTCAATAAACACAGAGTGCCCCCCCCCCCCCACATAAACACATAAACACAAAAGAGCAAAGCCAAGACAAAAACCTACTGTGAACCTGTGGGAATCCTATACTGGAGGTATTCCAGTACCCATCTTCCCTACAGACCCAGGGAGAGAAGTGCCTATAAAAGCACAGAGGAATCACACATTGAAATACCAGACAGTGTAAGGTTTGCGGACGGTGTGAGCCCTACGCCTTCCCCAGCATCATGACCTGTAGCTATGGTGAAAGCCGCTCCCCTACGCACACCTCCCCTCAAACAGACCAAGATCCACAAAATGGTCCTGAGAGGCCAGGTGTCACATCCACAAAATGGTCCTGAGAGGCCAGGTGTCACATCCACAAAATGGCCCTGAGAGGCCAGGTGCCACGAGGTGTTGGTCATTATATCCTGATGAAGACAGCTTGGCTGTCGAAACGTTGGTATTAAATTTTTGCATCTGAGCTCCAAGAGTGTGCGGCTCTCTTTTATTTTCAAGCCACGAGGTGTTGGACCTGCAGGTATACATTCAATACACCCATGATCAAAGATCTCAGACATCAAAGCCATTTGACTGGAGGCTAACATACCAAGAGAATACAGTCTGGGACAGATAGGGTTTTTGAGTAAATATAGTAGTATATATATAGTATTCATAAATTAAATCAACCACAAGCATGGATTGTATTGTACATGGATACTGCACACAATATTTTTCTGTTGTCCAGAGTCCAGAGTACATGGCAACCAGTTGAGGAATAGCGACAAAATCACACAGGCATGCTAGTGGAAAGATAAGTCATCCATCTTGTCAGAGATATAATCGAAATCTCCATTTGGATCTGTTGTATTTAATCACTAGGTACTCTGTATTAGAGTAATCTGTTGTATTTAATGACTTGGTAGTCTTTATTACAGTGATCTGTTGTATTTAATGACTAGGTGCTCTGCATTAGAGTAATCTGTTGTATTTAATGACTAGGTACTCTGCATTAGAGTAATCTGTTGTATTTAATCACTAGGTACTCTGTATTACAGTAATATGTTGTATTTAATGACTAGGTACTCTATATTACAGTAATCTGTTGTATTTAATCACTAGGTACTCTGTATTACAGTTCTCTGTTATATTTAATGACTAGGTACTCTATATTACAGTAATCTGTTGTAAAAAATGACTAGGTACTCTTTTTTTTTACAGTACTCTGTTGTATTTAATGACTAGGTACTCTTTATTATAGTAATCTGTTGTATTTAATGAGTAGGCACTCTTTATTACAGTACTCCATTATATTTAATGGCTAGATACTCTTTATTACAGTAATCTGTTGTATTTAATGACTATGTACTCTTTATTACAGTACTTTGTTTACCAATAACATCTGCTAAATATGTGTATGTGACCAATAGAATTTGATTTTATTTGATGTCAGACTGGGAAGAATGCACATTATCAAATGGGGGACCTTCAGTATGGGAAAGAGGCCTGTGAGGAGAGCAGGGATGAAGAAGGAGGGAGGAGAAGAAAGGGAGAGGAAGGGAATGAGGGGAGGGGCAGAGAGAGGGATGGAGCCACAGGGGGTTCTGGGTAACAGCCAGGAGGGTCTTATGATTCCAAGGAGGCGGGGGATGGGAGACCAGGGGCTGCTGGGTCCAAGCTGTCTTTGAGCTCCGCTCAGGCGTTAGGGCAGGAGAGAAAAGACACACAAATGCAACAAAAACACACTATACACACTCTCTATCTCACTCTCTCTCTCTTTCTCTCTCTCTGTCTCTCTCTCGCTCACTCTCTCTCACGCTCTCTCGCTCTCTCTCTCTGCCCAGCAATGACCTTTACTGCGTACAGACCCAAACTTACCTCCTGACTATTTTCACTAAATCCCAATCAGAGTAATCTCCTGGAAGGAAAACATGGGCTTTTGTGAAAGCCTCTACGGTTGAGATGTTTGGAACGACAGTACTTATCACAGATGTTTCACATAAAATATTGATTGTATTAGTACCCGATTACGATTATGACACCCAAACAGTTTAGCACAGAAAGGTTTGCTCACTTTCCACAGCAGAAATAGCACCCCTCACCTTTCCTGACCCCATTGTTCAATAGCACTACGCTGCCCAACCAAACAAAAAGGCAGTAACTGCTCATAGCGTGGAACTGATAAATATGGCTTCTATTTACCTTGTTTTCACAGTAACTTTATCCAGTTACTGCTAACATGACCCCCAAAATAGATACAATTCAACTTCGAGAAGAAAGGCAGGAAACAAAGGCAGAAAAACATGCAAATGGAAACAGGCATAGGGAAACATGTGTAGGGAAACAGGCATAGGGAAACATGCATAGGGAAACATGCATAGGGAAACAGGCATAGGGAAACAGGCATAGGGAAACGTGTAGGGAAACAGGCATAGGGAAACAGGCATAAGGAAACATGCATAGGGAAACATGCATAGGGAAACATGCATAGGGAAACAGGCATAGGGAAACATGCATAGGGAAACATGTGTAGGGAAACAGGCATAGGGAAATGTGCATAGGGAAACAGGCATAGGGAAACATGTGTAGGGAAACAGGCATAGGGAAACAGGCATAGGGAAACATGCATAGGGAAACAGGCATAGGGAAACATGCATAGGGAAACATGTGTAGGGAAACATGTGTAGGGAAACATGTGTAGGAAACATGTGTAGGAAACATGTGTAGGAAACATGTGTAGGGAAACATGCGTAGGGAAACATGTGTAGGGAAACATGTGTAGGGAAACATGTGTAGGGAAACATGTGTAGGAAACATGTGTAGGAAACATGTGTAGGAAACATGTGTAGGAAACATGTGTAGGAAACATGTGTAGGGAAACAGGCATAGGGAAACATGTGTAGGGAAACAGGTGTAGGGAAACATGTGTAGGGAAACAGGCGTAGGGAAACATGCATAGGGAAACATTCGTAAGGAAACATTTATACTCTGTATAGTCGTCGACCTCTCTATTTGCAAGCAAGAGAGTATGAAGTATTCAATACCAAGAACGTCTTTCAATGGTTATCAACGGCTATCTACAGTCCCAGCTAGTGATAGGGCTGGCACAATGAGACACAGCGAGAGAGAGATAGATGGATGTATATAGAGAGGGAAGGAGAGAGAGCAAGAGAATAGAGAGAGAGAGAGAAGGAGAGAGAGAGAGAGAGAGAGAGAGAGAGAGAGAGAGAGAGGGAGAAAGAGAGAGAGAGAGAGAGAGAGAGAGAGAGAGAGAGAAAGAGAGAGAGGGAGAAAGAGAGAGAGAGAGGGAGAGAGAGTGAAAGAGAGAGTGAAAGAGAGAGTGAGTGGTGCAGCCCACATCTAGAGGAGTACAGAGCAGTGAGAGGGATAGAGGCAGCGTTAACTGCTGCTCCAGGGCTGCATGCAGCTGTCTGGTCTGGGGCTGAGAGGGAGCAGGAGAGAGGGAGGGGTAGCTCATAGGAGGAGGACAGGACTTGAAGGGAGAAAGAGGAGAGACGGGGTAAGAAGAGGGGAGGAGAGAAACAGATGAGCGTGAGCGGAGCATAGTAGGCCGGTTGACTGGATGTATCGTTGAGAAGCTAGGAGAAACTGGCAGACTGCAGCTGGTCTATAAAAGGGAGGAAAGGGGCGGGGTTGTAATTTGAGAGGGCCTGACAGATCGGGCTATAGTGTCACTACTCTACTCAGCACTAAGGTAAGATATTGTTTTCACTGAGAGGACTGTCTTTGGAGAGGAATTCAGATATACTATGGATGGCTGTGTGTGTGTGTGTGCGTGTGCGTGTGTGTATGTATGTATGTATGTATGTGTGTGTGTGTGTGTGTGTGTGTGTGTGTGTGTGTGTGTGTGTGTGTGTGTGTGTGTGTGTGTGTGTGTGTGTGTGTGTGTGTGTGTGTGAGTTGGGGGGTATTTCCTGTCCTTTCAAGGCTGTCATAACCATCTCCTGGGGTTATGAGATGGATGGATCACATAAACAGTTAGATGGTGACGAGTTAGGTGTAGGCTATGGCTAGCACGGGGACACCCTGCCATGACTGGAGCTGAGAGACACCATGCTTTAGTCTCACTGCGCTGTCAGTGAGAGACAGAGAGCAGCGTACGCAGTCTCGCGTGCCATCCACTGGTGACAAATTAATGAGTGTCCTTGTGGTGAGAACTCAATGCCAGTGCTCTTTCTCTGCTGCCCTGAGGCCTCTTCCTGCTGTTCTGCTGTTTCACATCAATACTTTAACAAGCTAAGCATTATGCTCAGAGTCATTCTAGGGGTAGCTTCTTTAACTCTGCTTTTTGAGAGGAAGGAGGGGGGTAAACGAGGAAGGAAAGGAATTGAGATGTGCAGTGAGTGGAATGAGTACCATTTCGTTACTCCCACAGCACTCAGAGGTGAGAATCTCGTGAATACAAAAAGTGATGTGACAGCGGCTGTCTGTGGACTTGTCGAGCTCCAGCTATATCAATGCCGCACCACACTCCTTCACGACAAAGTGATTACTGGTCTGTCTGTGGACATGTCGAGCTCCAGCTATATCAATGCCGCACCACACTCCTTCACGACAGAGTGATTACTGGTCTGCCTGTGGGTGGGATGGGTGAGAGGGATTACTGGTCTGCCTGCGGGTGGGATGGGTGTGATTACTGGTCTGTCTGTGGACATGTCGAGCTCCAGCTATATCAATGCCGCACCACACTCCTTCACGACAAAGTGATTACTGGTCTGTCTGTGGACATGTCGAGCTCCAGCTATATCAATGCCTCACCACACTCCTTCACCTCCACGACAGAGTGATTACTGGTCTGTCTGTGGACATGTCGAGCTCCAGCTATATCAATGCCGCACCACACTCCTTCACGACAAAGTGATTACTGGTCTGTCTGTGGACATGTCGAGCTCCAGCTATATCAATGCCGCACCACACTCCTTCACGACAAAGTGATTACTGGTCTGTCTGTGGACATGTCGAGCTCCAGCTATATCAATGCCGCACCACACTCCTTCACGACAAAGTGATTACTGGTCTGCCTGTGGGTGGGATGGGTGAGAGTGATTACTGGTCTGCCTGTGGGTGGGATGGGTGTGATTACTGGTCTGCCTGTGGGTGGGATGGTTGAGAGTGATTACTGGTCTGCCTGTGGGTGGGATGGATGTGATTACTGGTCTGCCTGTGGGTGGGATGGGTGTGATTACTGGTCTGCCTGTGGGTGGGATGGGTGTGATTACTGGTCTGCCTGTGGGTGGGATGGGTGTGATTACTGGTCTGCCTGTGGGTGGGATGGGTGTGATTACTGGTCTGCCTGTGGGTGGGATGGGTGTGATTACTGGTCTGCCTGTGGGTGGGATGGGTGTGATTACTGGTCTGCCTGTGGGTGGGATGGGTGTGATTACTGGTCTGCCTGTGGGTGGGATGGGTGAGAGTGATTACTGGTCTGCCTGTGGGTGGGATGGGTGTGATTACTGGTCTGCCTGTGGGTGGGATGGGTGTGATTACTGGTCTGCCTGTGGGTGGGATGGGTGTGATTACTGGTCTGCCTGTGGGTGGGATGGGTGTGATTACTGGTCTGCCTGTGGGTGGGATGGGTGTGATTACTGGTCTGCCTGTGGGTGGGATGGGTGTGATTACTGGTCTGCCTGTGGGTGGGATGGGTGTGATTACTGGTCTGCCTGTGGGTGGGATGGGTGTGATTACTGGTCTGCCTGTGGGTGGGATGGGTGTGATTACTGGTCTGTCTGTGGGTGGGATGGATGTGATTACTGGTCTGCCTGTGGGTGGGATGGATGTGATTACTGGTCTGCCTGTGGGTGGGATGGGTGTGATTACTGGTCTGCCTGTGGGTGGGATGGGTGTGATTACTGGTCTGCCTGTGGGTGGGATGGATGTGATTACTGGTCTGCCTGTGGGTGGGATGGATGTGATTACTGGTCTGCCTGTGGGTGGGATGGGTGTGATTACTGGTCTGCCTGTGGGTGGGATAGGTGTGATTACTGGTCTGCCTGTGGGTGGGATGGGTGTGATTACTGGTCTGCCTGTGGGTGGGATGGGTGAGAGTGATTACTGGTCTGCCTGTGGGTGGGATGGGTGTGATTACTGGTCTGCCTGTGGGTGGGATGGGTGTGATTACTGGTCTGCCTGTGGGTGGGATGGGTGTGATTACTGGTCTGCCTGTGGGTGGGATGGGTGTGATTACTGGTCTGCCTGTGGGTGGGATGGGAGCGATTACTGGATTGTGTGCACCGCTTGGTCTCCACCGGCTGAAGACCAGATGTAGACTGCAGTCTGTAGGACAGGAAGAGACCATGGCAGCATGGAAACAGGGACATCTCTATTTGCACACAGCACTGTTCCCGCCCCAGAACAATGCTGAATTGTGGCTGTGGTGATGTCATCTTGTCACTGATCTGACAGTGTCATAAATCTCCTTTCCTGAAGAACTTCCTGTCTGGTTTTTTTCTATGTATGTATTTAACCAGGCAAGTCAGTTAAGAATAAATTCTTACTTACAATGACAGCCTACCAGTGGGTTAACTGCCTTGTTTAGGGGCAGAACAACTGATTTTTATCTTTTCAGCTTGGGGATTCGATCCAGCAATCTTTCAGTTACTGGCCCAACGCTCTAACCACTAGGCTGCCTGCCGCTGTCTGTAAGCAGACGTTCCCCTTTACCACACCTAGGATCTATTCACCTTCCCTGATGTATCATCGATCGTTAGTGGGACAAACCTCAAAACTGTCCTTGGATCAGTGTCTAAGGACCATCCAGCTCTACACCTGTGATTAGGTCTAGTGTGACCCAGACGATAGATGTATCTCACGCTGCAAGGCAGCAATTCGGTCAGTACATGCTTGTGGGTAACGACAAACAAAAGTAGTGGTTTGAGTGTTTTTATGATGGATTCGACCACTTCCCCTCGCTGGGAAGTGAAGTGGCTGGTGTACTGTTTTGCAAGGTTTCATGGGTCCAAGCTCAGGACATATGTGTCACAAAGGAATCCTTTCATGGAGCCGCCTCCTCGTTAGTAGTTGCTGATTTCAGACTCAAATCACTTGTGAGGGACTGCTCTTGTGAGGGACTGCTCTTGTGAGGGACTGCTCTTGTGAGGGACTGCTCTTGTGAGGGACTGCTCTGGTGAGGGACTGCTCTTGTGAGGGACTGCTCTTGTGAGGGACTGCTCTTGTGAGGGACTGCTCTTGTGAGGGACTGCTCAGGTGAGGGACTGCTCTTGTGAGGGACTGCTCTTGTCTACCTTTATTTACTTACTCACTATTTTCTGTGAAATATTTTCTTGTGGCGTTGAACGTTTGCCACACTGCAAACAGTTCACACTCTGACTAACATGGGATTTGAATTGCCATGACAGCACTGACAAAATTCCTCTGAACTATAGGGGTGGACAGAAGAGATTTTGAAGAAAGCAACACTCCTCTTTACTGTCTTTACTAATGGGGGTTTCTCTAGGGATTTTGGAACAGCAACACTCCTCTTTACTGTCTTTACTAATGGGGGTTTCTCTAGGGATTTTGGAACAGCAACACTCCTCTTTACTGTCTTTACTAGTGGGGGTTTCTCTGGGGATTTTGGAACAGCAACACTCCTCTTTACTGTCTTTACTAATGGGGGTTTCTCTAGGGATTTTGGAACAGCAACACTCCTCTTTACTGTCTTTACTAGTGGGGGTTTCTCTAGGGATTTTGGAACAGCAACACTCCTCTTTACTGTCTTTACTAATGGGGGTTTCTCTAGGGATTTTGGAACAGCAACACTCCTCTTTACTGTCTTTACTAATGGGGGTTTCTCTGGGGATTTTGGAACAGCAACACTCCTCTTTACTGTCTTTACTAATGGGGGTTTCTCTGGGGATTTTGGAACAGCAACACTCCTCTTTACTGTCTTTACTAATGGGGGTTTCTCTGGGGATTTTGGAACAGCAACACTCCTCTTTACTGTCTTTACTAATGGGGGTTTCTCTATGGATTTTGGAACAGCAACACTCCTTTTTACTTTACTGTCTTTACTAATGGGGGTTTCTCTAGGGATTTTGGAACAGCAACACTCCTCTTTACTTTACTGTCTTTACTAATGGGGGTATCTCTAGGGATTTTGGAACAGCAACACTCCTCTTTACCGTCTTTACTAATGGGGGTTTCTCTAGGGATTTTGGAACAGCAATCTCGAAGTTAAAGGAGAACTCCACCCAAAAACAATATTTTGGTATTTGTTTCATTAGTCCTGTCATGTTGTCTTGTCTCTGTCCTTTCCCTTCACCCTGTCTCCCTCTGCTGGTCGTTGTTATGTTACCTTTTCTCCCCCTCTTTTCCCCAGCTGTGCCTTGTCTCCTCCTAATTACCCATTCACCCCGTTCCCCACCTGTTCCCTTTTTCCCTCTGATTAGGTCCCTATATCTGTCTCTGTTTCTGCTCCTGTCCTTGTCGGATTCTTGTTTGTTTGTTTATGTGTCTCATGCCTGAACCAGACTATCATCGTGTGTGCTGCAACCTTGTCCTGTCCTGTCGGAATCTACCTGTCCATCTGAGCCCACGTATGTTCGTCATTAAAGTACTCTGTTTGTTAATTCGCTTTTGGGTCCTCATTCACGCACCATAACAGAAGAATCCGACCAAGAATGGACCCAGCGACTTCGGATCCTCTCCACTCAGCCGTCGAGATCCAGGGAGCGATGCTAGGCAGACACAAGCAGGAATTGTCTGCTGCTCGACATGCCGTTGAGACCCTGGCCACCCAAGTCTCCAACCTCACAGAACAGGTTCACCATCTCCGCCTCGATCCACCGGCCACTTCCAGGGCTTTCGAATCTCCGGAGCCCAGAATCAATAACCCGCCGTGTTACTCTGGGGAGCCCACTGAATGCCGCTCGTTCCTCACCCAGTGTGATATTGTGTTTTCTCTCCAGCCCAACACTTACTCCAGGAGCACTGCTCGTGTCGCCTACGTCATATCTCTCCTTATTGGACGGGCTCGTGAGTGGGGCACGGCAATCTGGGAGGCAAGGGCTGAGTGTATTAACCAGTATCAAGACTTTAAGGAGGAGATGATACGGGTTTTTGATCGATCTGTTTTTGGGGAGGAGGCTTCCAGGGCCCTGTCTTCCCTATGTCAAGGCAATCGATCCATAACAGACTACTCTATTGAGTTTCGCACTCTTGCTGTCTCCAGTGGCTGGAACGAGCCGGCCTTGCTCGCTCGTCTTCTGGAGGGTTTCCGCGCAGAGGTAAAGGATGAGATTCTCTCCCGGGAGGTTCCTTCCAGCGTGGATTCCTTGATTGAACTCGCTATTCGCATTGAGCGACGGGTTGATCTTCGTCACCGAGCTCGTGGAAAGGAGCTCGCGCTCTCCGTCGCCTCCCTCTCCGCATCACTACCATCTTCCTCTGCCGGCTCGGGTGCTGAGCCCATGCAGCTGGGAGGTATCCGCATCTCGACTAAGGAGAGGGAACGGAGAATCACCAACCGCCTCTGTCTCTATTGCGGTTCCGCTGGTCATTTTGCCACTTCATGTCCAGTAAAAGGCCAGAGCTCGTCAGTAAGCGGAGGGCTACTGGTGAGCGCTACTACTCCTGTCTCTCCTTCAAGATCCTGCACTACCTTGTCGGTCCATCTACGCTGGACCGGTTCGTCAGCTTCCTGCAGTGCCTTAATAGACTCTGGGGCGGAGGGCTGTTTTATGGACGAGACCTGGGCTCGGGAACATGACATTCCTCTCAGACAGTTAAAGGAGCCCACGGCCTTGTTCGCCCTGGATGGTAGTCCTCTCCCCAGGATTCAGCGTGAGACGCTACCTTTAACCCTCACTGTTTCTGGTAATCATAGTGAAACCATTTCTTTTTTAATTTTTCGTTCACCTTTTACACCTGTTGTTTTGGGCCATCCCTGGCTAGTTTGTCATAATCCTTCCATTAATTGGTCTAGTAATTCTATCCTCTCCTGGAACGTCTCTTGTCATGTGAAATGTTTAATGTCTGCTATCCCTCCTGTTTCCTCTGTCTCTTCTTCACAGGAGGAGCCTGGTGATTTGACAGGGGTGCCGGAGGAATATCACGATCTGCGCACGGTGTTCAGTCGGTCCAGGGCCACCTCTCTTCCTCCACACCGGTCGTATGATTGTAGTATTGATCTCCTTCCGGGAACCACCCCCCCCCGGGGTAGACTATACTCTCTGTCGGCTCCCGAACGTAAGGCTCTCGAAGATTATTTGTCTGTAGCTCTTGACGCCGGTACCATAGTCCCCTCCTCCTCTCCCGCCGGAGCGGGGTTTTTTTTTGTCAAGAAGAAGGACGGGTCTCTGCGCCCCTGCATAGATTATCGAGGGCTGAATGACATAACAGTGAAGAATCGTTATCCGCTTCCTCTTATGTCTTCAGCCTTCGAGATCCTGCAGGGAGCCAGGTTTTTCACTAAGTTGGACCTTCGTAACGCTTACCATCTCGTGCGCATCAGGGAGGGGGACGAGTGGAAGACGGCGTTTAACACTCCGTTAGGGCACTTTGAATACCGGGTTCTTCCTTTCGGCCTCGCTAACGCTCCAGCTGTCTTTCAGGCATTAGTCAATGATGTCCTGAGAGACATGCTGAACATCTTTGTTTTCGTTTACCTTGACGATATCCTGATTTTTTCACCGTCACTCCAGATTCATGTTCAGCACGTTCGACGTGTCCTCCAGCGCCTTTTAGAGAATTGTCTTTTCGTGAAGGCTGAGAAGTGCACTTTTCATGCCTCCTCCGTCACATTTCTCGGTTCTGTTATTTCCGCTGAAGGCATTAAGATGGATCCCGCTAAGGTCCAAGCTGTCATTGATTGGCCCGTCCCTAAGTCACGCGTCGAGCTGCAGCGCTTTCTCGGCTTCGCGAACTTCTATCGTCGTTTCATCCGTAATTTCGGTCAGGTGGCAGCTCCTCTCACAGCCCTTACTTCTGTCAAGACGTGCTTTAAGTGGTCCGTTTCCGCCCAGGGAGCTTTTGATCTCCTCAAGAATCGTTTTACATCCGCTCCTATCCTTGTTACACCTGACGTCTCTAGACAGTTCGTTGTCGAGGTTGACGCGTCAGAGGTGGGAGTGGGAGCCATCCTTTCTCAGCGCTCCCTCTCTGACGACAAGGTCCACCCATGCGCGTATTTTTCTCATCGCCTGTCGCCGTCGGAACGTAACTATGATGTGGGTAACCGCGAACTGCTCGCCATCCGGTTAGCCCTAGGCGAATGGCGACAGTGGTTGGAGGGGGCGACCGTTCCTTTTGTCGTTTGGACTGACCATAGGAACCTTGAGTACATCCGTTCTGCCAAACGACTTAATGCGCGTCAGGCGCGTTGGGCGCTGTTTTTCGCTCGTTTCGAGTTCGTGATTTCTTATCGTCCGGGCTCTAAGAACACCAAGCCTGATGCTTTGTCTCGTCTCTTCAGTTCTTCAGTAGCCTCCACTGACCCCGAGGGGATTCTCCCTGAGGGGCGTGTTGTCGGGTTGACTGTCTGGGGAATTGAGAGGCAGGTAAAGCAAGCACTCACTCAAACTCCGTCGCCGCGCGCTTGTCCTAGGAACCTTCTTTTCGTTCCCGTTCCTACTCGTCTGGCCGTTCTTCAGTGGGCTCACTCTGCCAAGTTAGCCGGTCACCCTGGCGTTCGGGGTACGCTTGCTTCCATTCGCCAGCGTTTCTGGTGGCCCACCCGGGAGCATGACACGCGTCGTTTCGTGGCTGCTTGTTCGGTCTGCGCGCAGACTAAGTCCGGTAACTCTCCTCCTGCCGGCCGTCTCAGGCCGCTTCCTATTCCCTCTCGACCGTGGTCTCACATCGCCTTAGATTTTGTCACCGGACTGCCTTCGTCAGCGGGGAAGACTGTTATTCTTACGGTTGTCGATAGGTTCTCTAAGGCGGCTCATTTCATTCCCCTTGCTAAGCTTCCTTCTGCTAAAGAGACGGCACAAATCATCATCGAGAATGTTTTCAGAATTCATGGCCTTCCGTCAGACGTCGTTTCGGACAGAGGTCCGCAATTCACGTCTCAATTTTGGAGGGAGTTTTGCCGTTTGATTGGGGCTTCCGTCAGTCTCTCTTCCGGCTTTCACCCCCAGTCTAACGGTCAAGCAGAACGGGCCAATCAGACTATTGGTCGCATCTTACGCAGTCTTTCTTTTCGCAACCCTGCGTCTTGGTCAGAACAGCTCCCCTGGGCAGAATACGCCCACAACTCGCTTCCTTCGTCTGCGACCGGGCTATCTCCTTTTCAGAGTAGCCTCGGGTACCAGCCTCCGTTGTTCTCATCTCAGTTCGCCGAGTCCAGCGTCCCCTCCGCTCAGGCTTTTGTCCAACGTTGCGAGCGCACCTGGAAGAGGGTCAGGTCTGCACTTTGCCGTTATAGGGCGCAGACTGTGAGAGCTGCTAATAAGCGTAGAACGAAGAGCCCTAGATATTGTCGCGGTCAGAGAGTTTGGCTCTCCACTCAGAACCTTCCCCTTAAGACGGCTTCTCGCAAGTTGACCCCGCGGTTCATTGGTCCATTCCGTATCTCTCAAATCATTAACCCTGTCGCAGTGCGACTTCTTCAGCCGCGATATCTTCGTCGCGTCCACCCGGTCTTCCATGTCTCCTGTGTCAAGCCCGTTCTTCGCGCCCCCGCTCGTCTTTCCCCCCCCCCCCCCATCCTTGTCGAGGGCGCACCCATCTACAGGGTCCGTAGGATTTTGAACATGCGTCCTCGGGGCCGTGGTCATCAGTACCTAGTAGATTGGGAGGGGTACGGTCCTGAGGAGAGGAGTTGGGTTCCCTCTCGGGACGTGCTGGACCGTGCGCTGATCGATGATTTCCTCCGTTGCCGCCAGGCTTCCTCCTCGAGTGCGCCAGGAGGCGCTCGGTGAGTGGGGGGGTACTGTCATGTTGTCTTGTCTCTGTCCTTTCCCTTCACCCTGTCTCCCTCTGCTGGTCGTTGTTATGTTACCTTTTCTCCCCCTCTTTTCCCCAGCTGTGCCTTGTCTCCTCCTAATTACCCATTCACCCCGTTCCCCACCTGTTCCCTTTTTCCCTCTGATTAGGTCCCTATATCTGTCTCTGTTTCTGCTCCTGTCCTTGTCGGATTCTTGTTTGTTTGTTTATGTGTCTCATGCCTGAACCAGACTATCATCGTGTGTGCTGCAACCTTGTCCTGTCCTGTCGGAATCTACCTGTCCATCTGAGCCCACGTATGTTCGTCATTAAAGTACTCTGTTTGTTAATTCGCTTTTGGGTCCTCATTCACGCACCATAACAAGTCCATGGTTGACATAGTCCCAAAATGTTTTGCTTGTCAGCAATCAATTTTTCAAGATGTAAAACTTTCAAAATACAGAAATCATCACCATACGATGATGCGTTTTGCGTCATATGATACAAAATGCATCACACAGAGATGATTTCTATATTTTGAAAGTTGATTGCTGACCATCAAAACATTTTGGGACTATTTTAACAATGGACCAAAATACCAAAACATACTTTTTTGGTGGCGTTTTCCTTTAATACTTTAATGTGGTATGATCATTTAATACTCTAATGTGGTATGATCATTTTATACTCTAATGTGGTATGATCATTTAATACTCTAATGTGGTATGATCATTTAATACTCTGATGTGGTATGATCATTTAATACTCTAATGTGGTATGATCATTTAATACTCGAATGTGGTATGATCATTTAATACTCTAGTGTGGTATGATCATTTAATACTCTAGTGTGGTATGATCATTTAATACTCTAATGTGGTATGATCATTTAATACTCTAATGTGGTATGATCATTTAATACTCTAATGTGGTATGATCATTTAATACTCTAATGTGGTAAGATCATTTAATACTCTAATGTGGTATGATCATTTAATACTCTAATGTGGTATGATCATTTAATACTCGAATGTGGTATGATCATGTAATACTCTAGTGTGGTATGATCATTTAATACTCTAATGTGGTATGATCATTTAATACTCTAATGTGGTATGATCATTTAATACTCTAATGTGGTATGATCATTTAATACTCTAATGTGGTATGATCATTTAATACTCTAATGTGGTAAGATCATTTAATACTCTAATGTGGTATGATCATTTAATACTCTAATGTGGTATGATCATTTAATACTCTAATGTGGTATGATCATTTTGTGTTTTTTCCCTAAATCTAAAATAATCCAATTATGTTCAACCAGCCGGTTGATCTAAGCTGTTAACCATGAATGCCCACTAACCTGTCAACTAAACAGCTGACCTTCTGCTCACATGGACCAGCATCTACAGTAACCAGAAAATCACCATGTCAGCACATTCAACATGATAAAACAGCAACTAACTGGTGCCTTCAATACATCCCAGTGCTGGTATTGCAGAAACTCCTTTCTGAACCTCCCTCCTTAATATCTCTCCATCTCTTCTCCATCTCTTCTCCATCTCTTCTCCATCTCTTCTCCATCAGATGTCATGGCGTCCGACATACCGAAGCTCCAAGTTTCGAAACGTCTACGGAAAAGTGGCCAACCGGGAGCACTGCTTTGACGGCATTCCCATCACCAAGAACGTCCATGACAACCACTTCTGTGCCGTCAATGCCAAGTTCCTGGCCATCGTCACGGAGAGTGCCGGTGGAGGGTCCTTTATCGTTATCCCTGTCTCCCAGGTAACCATGGCAGCAGGCCAACAGTGAGGCATTACGTTCTCTGGGCTGCATATCTCTCTGGAACATCTACTCTGAGAATGATTTGTATCTTTGCACTTTAGGTTGTCCTTTTCTCAAAGTCAAAGCACATGACATTGTTTCACCCCTTCCACCACCAATGTGTAGCGCCCATTTGGGAGGTGCCACGGCATCCATGTTGATGGATATATACGAACAAATGTCAATAGAAAAACACGAAATGCAGCTAGTTTTCTGTAAATCCAGCTTCAGTTTGAAGTGATTGTGAACAGTGCCCTGGTGAGAGAGCAAATGTTCTATGTGAGGCGAAATCTCACATCATTAGCTCATTGTTATGGTTGTATCCCAAAAACAATCACAAGAAAACAGCTTAAACAAACGCAAATGCAGCTACTTTGTTGTTATTCTGGCTACACTGTTTGATGCGACTGTGTTAGCCAACGTTGGCTAGCTAGCAAGCAATGGATAAGAACGTTGCCAGCCATCATGGCAACAGAACATTTAGAACAAACGACTGGTGTCGCGTCTCTGTAACCAAACCGATAGAATGAAAGACCAGCCAGCTTGGGAACCAACCCTAGATTTGTTTTGGGGATATATCTCGTGGAAGGATGAAATGGTATGAATAAATGAATAATTGTTTGAATATGTTGGTAACCCGTTGAATAAATGTGATAATGCCCTCGAAGCAGGAGTTTGGAGGATATATTGACACGGTTTGGCGGCCCTCGACTTCATCTCTGGCCTAACAACACCCGTGCCAATATATCCTCCCAACATTGGCCTCTCTGGCATCACTGTTTAAGTAGATGATGGGTCTCAATCACATCCTCTCTTTGAGACCAATCAAAACTGTTATTAGGCCTAATGGCTCTAAATCCCAAATCACTCATCAACACCAATCTTATTAATCTAATTGGACAAATATGTTTTCTAGAGTAGCATCAGTTGTTGTCAGGGTATACAGATGATGTCACTCATTGTTTAGTATGAAACCCATCTGCACCCTGGTATATGAAAGACCAACTACTATTTACTGAGTCCTGTCTCCGCAAGAGAGACATTGCCAAGATACTTCCACTGCTTCTGGCTGCAAAGCCTTTTATCCAGAGTGCAGGCCAGAGGGCAGAGAGTTCAGGTCTTGATATGGTAATTCAGCAAGATGCTGTTATCCAAAGCAACTTTCTGTTAACATACAGTATATGTTCCATGAGTGACTTAAAGCCCAGCTTTGGTGTTGCAAGCACTATGTGTGGTGTGGCAAGCACTATGTGTGGTGTGGCAAGCACTATGTGTGGTGTGGCAAGCACTATGTGTGGTGTGGCTAGCACTATGTGTGGTGTGGCAAGCACTATGTGTGGTGTGGCTAGCACTATGTGTGGTGTGGCAAGAACTATGTGTGGTGTGGCAAGCACTATGTGTGGTGTGGCTAGCACTATGTGTGGTGTGGCAAGCACTATGTGTGGTGTGGCAAGCACTATGTGTGGTGTGGCAAGCACTATGTGTGGTGTGGCTAGCACTATGTGTGGTGTGGCTAGCACTATGTGTGGTGTGGCTAGTGTAACAGTATAATTTTAGACCGTCCCCTCGCCCATACCCAGGCGCGAACTAGGTACCTTCTGCACACATCAACAGTCATCCTCGAAGCGTCGTTACCCATCGCTCCACAAAAGCCGTGCAGAGCAAGGGGAACTACTACTTCAAGGTCTCAGAGCAAGTGACGTCACTGATTGAAACGCTATTTAGCGCCCACGCTAACTAAGCTAGCCGTTTCACATCCGTTACACTCACCCCCCTTTTGACCTTCCTCCTTTTTCCGCAGCAACCAGTAATCCGGGTCAACAGCATCAATGTAACAGTATAATTTTAAAACCATCCCCTCGCCCATACCCGGGCGCGAACCAGGGACCTTCTGCACACATCAACAGTCACCCTTAAAGCGTCGTTACCCATCGCTCCACAAAAGCCGCGGCCCTTGCAGAGCAAGGGGAACTACTACTTCAAGGTCTCAGAGCAAGTGACGTCACTGATTGAAACGCTATTTAGCGCCCACGCTAACTAAGCTAGCCGTTTCACATCCGTTACACTAGCACTATGTGTGGTGTGGCAAGCACTATGTGTGGTGTGGCAAGCACTATGTGTGGTGTGGCTAGCACTATGTGTGGTGTGGCTAGCACTATGTGTGGTGTGGCTAGCACTATGTGTGGTGTGGCTAGCACTATGTGTGGTGTGGCTAGCACTATGTGTGGTGTGGCTAGCACTATGCTCCAATCAACTGAAGCAGTTACATTTTACATTTCCCCCATTGATGTTTTTTATTTTACCAGGCAAGTCAGTTAAAGAACAAATTATTAATATCAATGAGGGCCTAGGAACAGTGGGTTAACTGCCTTGTTCAGGGGTAGAACAACAGATTTGTACCTTGTCAGCTCAGAGGATTTAAACTTGCAACCTTTCGGTTACTAGCCCAACGCTCTAACCACTAGGATACCCTGCCAATGTTGTTTCATTTGAAGTAGTGGAATAGAGTCCAAACCAGGGTACAAGAAGGAGATCTGCAGCTGGCACAGGGTGTAAAAATACATCTCTGCGGAACCAATATTCTAATTAGGAAAAGCAGTTATAGGAATGAAAAGGGTGGGACACACACTATAATGGAAAACCACTGTGGGGAATTTTCTGCTCTAGTATTTGAAAGCTATTTATTGAATAGGAGAGAAGAAGGCATAGATACATCAGTTTCTGCATTTTCACCAAGTGAAATATGGTGAAATATGAAAGCCACTCCATTAAAATGTTGCAGATACACCGTATTAATACCATATTGGCAGTTATGAGGGATTTCTCATTGCCGTTAGTTGTTTTGGCACTTCCATCAACGATGGTCTTTTGATGGGACAAGCTGTGAACAATACCGCTCTGCTCCAAGATCTTCCATTCTTTATTGCCATGGTCCCTCTCTTTCCACCTCATGCCAAGTTATACTACACTACCTAGAATGCCCCACCCTGTCCCTGTCATGGTCCCTCTCTTTCCACCTCATGCCAAGTTATATTACACTACCTAGAATGCCCCACCCTGTCCCTGTCATGGTCCCTCTCTTTCCACCTCATGCCAAGTTATACTACACTACGTAGAATGCCCCACCCTGTCCCTGTCATGGTCCCTCTCTTTCCACCTCATGCCAAGTTATACTACACTACCTAGAATGCCCCACCCTGTCCCTGTCATGGTCCCAAAGCATTTTACAGCTTTCACTTGGATCAGGCATCAATGGCTCTTTTGTCATGGGTATCCAGAGTCATTCAGCTTACTGTGTTGTCATTCATCTGGCTGAGCTCATGGCTTTTATCCGTTCGATTGCCTCATAATTGGCTCATGTGTTTCGGTGTAAGACTTGGGCTACTTTCCCATGCTACTTGGGCTACTTTCCCATGCTACTTGGGCTACTTTCGCAGCCCTCCTCGAAGCAGCTTTCTGCTCGTCTGATTGCAGAATCTCCAACACATATTTTTAACCCTACATTTATTTCTAAGTACCATCCACAGGGTCTGAAAGGCGGCTCATATACTCCCCCTTCACAAAAGTGTTGACCCGTATGACCTAAATAATTATAGTCCCATTTCCAAACTCTATTGCCCAGCAAAGATTCTAGAATCCTTGGTAAATACTCCGTTTAGATATTTTATAACAATGAAATGTATTCTAAATGTACACCAGTCAGATTCCAGACCAGGTCATAGCACCATCTCTGATACTTCTTGGTTTTAAATGATGTCTTTAATTGTTTGGATGAGAAAACACATTGTGCAGACCTATTTTTTTGACCTGTCTAAAGCCTTCAACACTGTGGATTGCGCATTACTTATTCAAAGGCTTTCATCAATTGATCATGACCAGGCTGGTTTGAAACTATGTTAAAGGACAGAAGACAGTGCGTGTTTACTGATGGTGTTAAATCAGGTTTTCTGGATTTAAGTCCCACAGGGATTGATTCTCATTAGTTCTACAGATATGATGTAACCTTCAGGTGAATCTGAGGCATTAGTTCTACAGATATGATGTAACCTTCAGGTGAATCTGAGGTATGGGTTCTACAGATATGATGTAACCTTCAGGTGAATCTGAGGTATTAGTTCTACAGATATGATGTAACCTTCAGGTGAATCTGAGGCATTAGTTCTACAGATATGATGTAACCTTCAGGTGAATCTGAGGCATTAGTTATACAGATATGATGTAACCTTCAGGTGAATCTGAGGTATTAGTTCTACAGATATGATGTAACCTTCAGGTGAAACTGAGATATTAAACCTACAGATATGATGTAACCTTCAGGTGAATCTGAGGTATTAGTTCTACAGATATGATGTAACCTTCAGGTGAATCTGAGGTATTAGTTCTACAGATATGATGTAACCTTCAGGTGAATCTGAGGTATTAGTTCTACAGATATGATGTAACCTTCAGGTGAATCTGAGGCATTAGTTCTACAGATATGATGTAACCTTCAGGTGAATCTGAGGTAT
The DNA here is from genome assembly GCF_013265735.2 of Oncorhynchus mykiss. Taxonomy (NCBI): domain Eukaryota; kingdom Metazoa; phylum Chordata; class Actinopteri; order Salmoniformes; family Salmonidae; genus Oncorhynchus; species Oncorhynchus mykiss. The sequence continues at coordinate 48,092,999 of NC_048590.1, forward strand.
TAGTTCTACAGATATGATGTAACCTTCAGGTGAATCTGAGGTATGGGTTCTACAGATATGATGTAACCTTCAGGTGAATCTGAGGTATTAGTTCTACAGATATGATGTAACCTTCAGGTGAATCTGAGGTATTAGTTCTACAGATATGATGTAACCTTCAGGTGAATCTGAGGTATGGGTTCTACAGATATGATGTAACCTTCAGGTGAATCTGAGGTATTAGTTCTACAGATATGATGTAACCTTCAGGTGAAACTGAGATATTAAACCTACAGATATGATGTAACCTTCAGGTGAATCTGAGGTATTAGTTCTACAGATATGATGTAACCTTCAGGTGAATCTGAGGTATGGGTTCTACAGATATGATGTAACCTTCAGGTGAATCTGAGGCATTAGTTCTACAGATATGATGTAACCTTCAGGTGAATCTGAGGTATTAGTTCTACAGATATGATGTAACCTTCAGGGGAATCTAAGGTATTAGTTCTACAGATATGATGTAACCTTCAGGTGAATCTGAGGTATGGGTTCTACAGATATGATGTAACCTTCAGGTGAATCTGAGGCATTAGTTCTACAGATATGATGTAACCTTCAGGTGAATCTGAGGTATTAGTTCTACAGATATGATGTAACCTTCAGGTGAATCTGAGGCATTAGTTCTACAGATATGATGTAACCTTCAGGTGAATCTGAGGCATTAGTTCTACAGATATGATGTAACCTTCAGGTGAATCTGAGGTATGGGTTCTACAGATATGATGTAACCTTCAGGTGAATCTGAGGCATTAGTTCTACAGATATGATGTAACCTTCAGGTGAATCTGAGGCATTAGTTCTACAGATATGATGTAACCTTCAGGTGAATCTGAGGCATTAGTTCTACAGATATGATGTAACCTTCAGGTGAATCTGAGGTATGGGTTCTACAGATATGATGTAACCTTCAGGTGAATCTGAGGCATTAGTTCTACAGATATGATGTAACCTTCAGGTGAATCTGAGGTATTAGTTCTACAGATATGATGTAACCTTCAGGTGAATCTGAGGTATTAGTTCTACAGATATGATGTAACCTTCAGGTGAATCTGAGGTATTAGTTCTACAGATATGATGTACCCTTCAGGTGAATCTGAGGTATGGGTGCTACAGATATGATGTAACCTTCAGGTGAATCTGAGGTATTAGTTCTACAGATATGATGTAACCTTCAGGTGAATCTGAGGTATTAGTTCTACAGATATGATGTAACCTTCAGGTGAATCTGAGGTATTAGTTCTACAGATATGATGTACCCTTCAGGTGAATCTGAGGTATGGGTGCTACAGATATGATGTAACCTTCAGGTGAATCTGAGGTATTAGTTCTACAGATATGATGTAACCTTCAGGTGAATCTGAGGTATGGGTGCTACAGATATGATGTAACCTTCAGGTGAATCTGAGGTATTAGTTCTACAGATATGATGTAACCTTCAGGTGAATCTGAGGTATTAGTTCTACAGATATGATGTAACCTTCAGGTGAATCTGAGGTATTAGTTCTACAGATATGATGTAACCTTCAGGTGAATCTGAGGTATTAGTTCTACAGATATGATGTACCCTTCAGGTGAATCTGAGGTATTAGTTCTACAGATATGATGTAACCTTCAGGTGAATCTGAGGTATTAGTTCTACAGATATGATGTAACCTTCAGGTGAATCTGAGGTATTAGTTCTACAGATATGATGTAACCTTCAGGTGAATCTGAGGTATTAGTTCTACAGATATGATGTACCCTTCAGGTGAATCTGAGGTATGGGTGCTACAGATATGATGTAAACATGTATAAAGAGAATGTACTTAATGGTGTGTTTGTGTTTCTCACCAATCAGTGTGTGTGTGTGTGTGTGTGTGTGTGTGTGTGTGTGTGTGTGTGTGTGTGTGTGTGTGTGTGTGTGTGTGTGTGTGTGTGTGTGTGTGTGTGTGTGTGTGTGTGTGTGTGTGTGTGTGTGTGTGTGTGTGTGTGTGTGGTGTGTGTGTGTGTGTGCATTTGTTTCCCTATCAGTGTGTAGAGCTGCTGTGTGTCTAAGTGTGAACACAGCAGGGTACTCCAGTCCTGTGTTAGAGAGTCTCTGGTGAACACAGCAGGGTATAACAGTCCTGTGTTAGAGAGTCTCTGGTGATAATGTGTTGTGTGGCTGTTGCCAGATGACATCATGAGAATGTCTGTAATTGGAAGTCTTTTGTCTTTAACCCTTAAAGGGAACCAACCAGTGTACTGAATGCCCAGAGGGCCTGGTTCAACCCAAAGTCTTATTCACACCATCTCAGAATTGTGATCCAGATTCACCCTGGCGTCTACCTGGTGCCCTCCCTTTGTCCTCTATTTATTAATATTCAAAGACTTTGAATTCCATAACCAACTTAATAATGGCATAATCCTGTAAGATTTACACTGAGGCCCAACATGCTTCTACATGATGATATCAAGCTTTGTTTTAATATTTGATCAGATGTGTTGCCCACTTTCCCTCAGCTAATGAGTAATGAATATTTCTGATTAAAACTGACATCTGACATGTCTGTTGAGTATTGAGGACCTATGGGAAATCAAACAGGAGATGATGAGTTTAGCTAATAGAAGAAATCTCTGGAAGAAAGTCTACATTAGTAAATTACACACTAATTGAGAATAGTTGGTAAAGTTGTACTGTTGAGAAGCTGTCGAGATTGGACTCTTTTTCTGAAAAGCCTGGGAAGGGACTTTAGCTGTAAATCTGTTCTGCCATGAAAAGGATACTCCAAGTTATGAATGCTGCCGTTGGTTTGTCACACACACACACACACACACACACACACACACACACACACACACACACACACACAGCCAGTTCCACTCAGGCTTGGCCTGAGGCTCTCAGCCATATGTCTCTGAGGACATAAGAAGGAGGTCAGTGGATTGAAGTGACATCAAACATTCATGACATCATGACCAACATGGAGAGGTCTCAGCCATGATCCATCCAAGTCTGCTAATCCAGCGCCTCCCTGTGGACGTGGAGGCACATTGCAATAACAATCCTTTGGTTGTCCCTGGTCCTTAAACAAAGGAAATTATGTTATTTCTTCAATGTGTATTTCTCGGCTGCATTGTGTTTATGTTGATTGACTTTAACAGTCAAGTGTTGAGTTTGTTTGGTGATTGAAGGATCACCTGGGAAACATTGTTACAGCATCAGTACACGTACACATTGTTACAGCATCAGTACACGTACACATTGTTACAGCATCAGTACACGTACACATTGTTACAGCATCAGTACACATTGTTACAGCATCAGTACACTTACACATTGTTACAGCATCAGTACACATTGTTACAGCATCAGTACACATTGTTACAGCATCAGTACACGTACACATTGTTACAGCATCAGTACACGTACACATTGTTACAGCATCAGTACACTTACACATTGTTACAGCATCAGTACACATTGTTACAGCATCCGTACACTTACACATTGTTACAGCATCAGGACACGTACACATTGTTACAGCATCAGTACACGTACACATTGTTACAGCATCAGTACACGTACACATTGTTACAGCATCAGTACACTTACACATTATTACAGCATCAGTACACGTACACGTTGTTACAGCATCAGTACACGTACACATTGTTACAGCATCAGTACACGTACACATTGTTACAGCATCAGTACACTTACACATTGTTACAGCATCAGTACACTTACACATTGTTACAGCATCAGTACACATTGTTACAGCATCAGTACACGTACACATTGTTACAGCATCAGTACACATTGTTACAGCATCCGTACACTTACACATTGTTACAGCATCAGGACACGTACACATTGTTACAGCATCAGTACACGTACACATTGTTACAGCATCAGTACACGTACACATTGTTACAGCATCAGTACACTTACACATTATTACAGCATCAGTACACGTACACGTTGTTACAGCATCAGTACACGTACACATTGTTACAGCATCAGTACACTTACACATTGTTACAGCATCAGTACACTTACACATTGTTACAGCATCAGTACACGTACACATTGTTACAGCATCAGTACACGTACACATTGTTACAGCATCAGTACACATTGTTACAGCATCAGTACACATTGTTACAGCATCAGTACACTTACACATTGTTACAGCATCAGTACACTTACACATTGTTACAGCATCAGTACACATTGTTACAGCATCAGTACACTTACACATTGTTACAGCATCAGGACACATTGTTACAGCATCAGTACACATTGTTACAGCATCAGTACACATTGTTAAAGCATCAGTACACTTACACATTGTTACAGCATCAGTACACATTGTTACAGCATCAGTACACATTGTTACAGCATCAGTACACATTGTTACAGCATCAGTACACTTACACATTGTTACAGCATCAGGACACATTGTTACAGCATCAGTACACATTGTTACAGCATCAGTACACATACACATTGTTACAGCATCAGTACACTTACACATTGTTACAGCATCAGTACACTTACACATTGTTACAGCATCAGTACACATTGTTACAGCATCAGTACACATTGTTACAGCATCAGTACACTTACACATTGTTACAGCATCAGGACACATTGTTACAGCATCAGTACACATTGTTACAGCATCAGTACACATTGTTACAGCATCAGTACACTTACACATTGTTACAGCATCAGGACACATTGTTACAGCATCAGTACACATTGTTACAGCATCAGTACACTTACACATTGTTACAGCATCAGTACACTTACACATTGTTACAGCATCAGTACACATTGTTACAGCATCAGTACACATTGTTACAGCATCAGTACACTTTTATCAGCACCCCAAGGGTTCAGTTACACTAAGTCAACATTTCTCTGTAAGGGTGAACGTTTTAAAGAGACGTTATTTGACTGGGGTCATCAAATTATCCAATACATTTTGTAGGGTTGTGTTAACTGTTTACATGGCTAGTGTTACTAAGTGGTGTCCTCTGATCTTGACATATGTAGGGCAGTGTTAACTGTTTACATGGCTAGTGTTACTCAGTGGTGCCCTCTGAGGGCTCCCGAGTGGCGCAACGGTCTAAGGCACTGCATCTCAGTGCAAGAGGCATCACTACAGACACTGGCTCAATTCCAGGCTGTATCACAACTGGCTGTGATTGGGCGTCCCATTGGGTGGTACACAATTGGCCCAGTGTCGTCTGGGTTTGGCCAGGGTAGGCCGTCATTGTAAATAAGGATTTGTTCTTAACTGACTTGCCTAGTTAAATAAATATTTTTTTTTAAATGACCTTAACATATGGCCTATATGTGTGATGTCATCGTTTGGAAAATACATAGTCATGTACATATCAGTAATGGTGATAGAAAGCCATTGATGTCTGTTCTTTCCTCAATATATGATCAGTATGTTTGTTCTTCCGTTTCAGGCGGGCCGCATCGACCCCCACCACCCCAAAGTGTGTGGCCACCAAGGCAATGTCCTGGACATCAAATGGAATCCCTTCTTTGAAAACATCATAGCTTCCTGCTCTGAAGATTCCTCTGTAAGTGCACACACACACACACACACACACACACACTCACACACACACACACACACACACACAGTAAACTGCTGTTTCTGCTGACTCATTGACTGTGCAGCTACAGTTGAAGTCGGAAGTTAACGTACACCTTAGCCAAATACAATTAAACTCAGTTTTTCACAATTCCTGACATTTAATCCTCGTAAAAATTCCCTGTCTGAGGTCAGTTAGGATTACCACTTTATTTTAAGAATGTGAAATGTCAGAATAATAGTAGAGAGAATTATTTATTTAAGCTTTTATTTCTTTCATCACATTTCCAGGGGGTCAGAAGTTTATATACACTCAATTTGTATTTGGTAGCATTGCCTTTAAATTGTTTAACTTGGGTCAAACGTTTCAGGTAGCCTTCCACAAGCTTCCCACAATAAGTTGGGGGACTTTTGGCCCATCCCTCCTGACAGAGCTGGTGTAACTGAGTCAGATTTGTAGGCCTCCTTGCTCGCACACGCTTTTTCAGTTCTGCCCACACATTTTCTATAGGATTGAGGTCAGGGCTTTGTGATGGCCACTCCAATACCTTGACTTTGTTGTCTTTAAGCCATTTTGCCACAACTTTGTTAGTATGCTTGGGGTCATTGTCCATTTGGAAGAACCATTTGTGACAAAGCTTTAACTTCGCATGTGTGTGTGTGTGTGTGTGTGTGTGTGTGTGTGTGTGTGTGTGTGTGTGTGTGTGTGTGTGTGTGTGTGTGTGTGTGTGTGTGTGTGTGTGTGTGTGTGTGTGTGTGTGTGTGTGTGTGTGTGTGTGCCAGGTACGAGTATGGGAGATCCCAGAGGGAGGGCTGAGGCGGAATATGACAGAGGCCATGATGGAGCTGTATGGACACAGCAGACGTGTGGGCCTTATCGAGTGGCACCCCACCAGCAGTGGAATCCTCTTCAGTGCTGGCTATGACTATAAGGTATTATCACTTATCACTGGCTACGACTGTAAGGTATCATCACAGATCACTGGCTACGACTGTAAGGTATCATTACAGATCACTGGCTACGACTGTAAGGTATCATTACAGATCACTGGCTACAACTATAAGGTATCATTACAGATCACTGGCTACGACTAAGGTATCATCACAGATCACTGGCTATGACTGTAAGGTATCATTACAGATCACTGGTTACTACTGTAAGGTATCATTACAGATCACTGATTACTACTGTAAGGTATCATTACAGATCACTGGCAACGACTATAAGGTATTATTACAGATCACTGGCTACGACTGAAAGGTATCATCACAGATCACTGGCTACGACTGTAAGGTATCATTACAGATCACTGGCTACGACTGTAAGGTATCATTACAGATCACTGGCTACTACTGTAAGGTATCATTACAGATCACTGGTTACTACTGTAAGGTATCATTACAGATCACTGGCTACGACTATAAGGTATCATTACAGATCACTGGCTACGACTGAAAGGTATCATCACAGATCACTGGCTACTACTGTAAGGTATACACAACAGGGTCATATTCATTAGTGCACACCATAGCACAACGTCACAAAACTATTTGTAACAGTACAAACTCAAATAAAATGTGTTTTTATTGGAGTTCAGGGGAAGTCTTTCCCCATTTTACTCCCTTTTCTTCAAAGATCAGATATGATCTAAGATAAGATCAGAACTGACAGTTGATATGATTCCCTGCCCGTCCCATCCAGATCCTGATCTGGAACCTGGAGATAGGTGAGCCGGTGAAGATGATCGACTGTCACTCTGACGTCATCGTGTGTATGTCCTTCAACACAGACGGCAGCCTGCTGGCCACCAGCTGTAAAGACAAGAAGCTGCGTGTCATCGAGCCGCGCTCCGGGAGAGTCTTACAGGTCAGTCTTACAGCGAGCAGAGAAAGTTTCACTGTCCTTTACAGAGTACATATAAATGAGTGAATATAATGCCCCATTACAGTAGAGTCTCTGTGGGATTGTTCCCAACATTTAGAGTGAATATAATGCCCCATTACAGTAGAGTATCTGTGGGATTGTTCCCAACATTTAGAGTGAATATAATGCCCCATTACAGTAGAGTCTCTGTGTGTTTGTTCCCCACATTTAGAGTGAATATAATGCCCCATTACAGTAGTCTCTGTGTGTTTGTTCCCCACATTTAGAGTGAATATAATGCCCCATTACAGTAGAGTCTCTGTGTGTTTGTTCCCCACATTTAGAGTGAATATAATGCCCCATTACAGTAGAGTCTCTGTGTGTTTGTTCCCCACATTTAGAGTGAATATAATGCCCCATTACAGTAGTCTCTGTGTGTTTGTTCCCCACGTTTAGAGTGAATATAATGCCCCATTACAGTAGAGTCTCTGTGTGTTTGTTCCCCACATTTAGAGTGAATATAATGCCCCATTACAGTAGTCTCTGTGTGTTTGTTCCCCACATTTAGAGTGAATATAATGCCCCATTACAGTAGAGTCTCTGTGTGTTTGTTCCCCACATTTAGAGTGAATATAATGCCCCATTACAGTAGTCTCTGTGTGATTGTTCCCCACATTTAGAGTGAATATAATGCCCCATTAAATCAAATCAAATCAAATCAAATCAAATCAAATTTTATTTGTCACATACACATGGTTAGCAGATGTTAATGCGAGTGTAGCGAAATGCTTGTGCTTCTAGTTCCGACAATGCAGTAATAACCAACAAGTAATCTAACTAACAATTCTAAAACTACTGTCTTGTACACAGTGTAAGGGGATAAAGAATATGTACATAAGGATATATGAATGAGTGATGGTACAGAGCAGCATAGGCAAGATACAGTAGATGGTATCGAGTACAGTATATACATATGAGATGAGTATGTAAACAAAGTGGCATATTTAAAGTGGCTAGTGATACATGTATTACATAAGGATACAGTAGTCTCTGTGTGTTTGTTCCCCACATTTAGAGTGAATATAATGCCTCGTTACAGTAGTCTCTGTGTGTTTGTTCCCCACATTTAGAGTGAATATAATGCCCCATTACAGTAGTCTCTGTGGGATTGTTCCCCACATTTAGAGTGAATATAATGCCCCGTTACAGTAGAGTCTCTGTGTGATTGTTCCCCACATTTAGAGTGAATATAATGCCCCGTTACAGTAGAGTTTCTGTGTGTTTGTTCCCCACCAGCATGCCAGCTGTAAGAACCACAGGGTGAACAGAGTGGTGTTTCTGGGCAACATGAAGAGGCTGCTGACGACAGGTGTGTCCCGGTGGAACACCAGACAGATTGCATTGTGGGATCAGGTGAGGCAGCCGGGGACCCCCTGCTGGGATGTGGGGCTGAATGTTTCCCCTTGTGTGTGTGTGTGTGTGTGTGTGTGTGTGTGTGTGTGTGTGTGTGTGTGTGTATATGTGCAACTGCACTTGGGTGTATATCCTCAATTAAGGATTGTGTGTGTCCTCAAGTGTGTGTGTTCATGAACAATGTCTGATCCAAGTGTGTGTGTGTGCGTGCGTGCGTGTGCGTGTGCGTGTGCGTGTGTGTGCGTGCGTGCGCGTGCGTGCGTGTGTGTGTGTGTGTTGTCCCACAGGAGGACCTGTCTATGCCCATGGTAGAAGAGGAGATAGACGGTCTCTCAGGGCTGCTGTTTCCTTTCTATGATGCAGACACACACATGCTGTACCTGGCAGGAAAGGTGAGCACCGCCCCTTACAACACAATGAACCATGTGAACATGAGTGTGGACTCATGTAGTGGATCTTTTTTTAAAGACAAATTAGTCATTTGATTGGTTTAGGTAGATGTGAGACGTCATTTGATTGGTTTAGGTAGATGTGAGACGTCATTTGATTGGTTTAGGTAGATGTGAGACGTCATTTGATTGGTTTAGGTAGATGTGAGACGTCATTTGATTGGTTTAGGTAGATGTGAGACGTCATTTGATTGGTTTAGGTAGATGTGAGACGTCATTTGATTGGTTTAGGTAGATGTGAGACGTCATTTGATTGGTTTAGGTAGATGTGAGACGTCATTTGATTGGTTTAGGTAGATGCGAGACGTCATTTGATTGGTTTAGGTAGATGTGAGACGTCATTTGATTGGTTTAGGTAGATGTGAGACGTCATTTGATTGGTTTAGGTAGATGTGAGACGTCATTTGATTGGTTTAAGTAGATGTGAGACGTCATTTGATTGGTTTAAGTAGATGTGAGACGTCATTTGATTGGTTTAGGTAGATGTGAGACGTCATTTGATTGGTTTAGGTAGATGTGAGACGTCATTTGATTGGTTTAGGTAGATGTGAGACGTCATTTGATTGGTTTAGGTAGATGTGAGACGTCATTTGATTGGTTTAGGTAGATGTGAGACGTCATTTGATTGGTTTAGGTAGATGTGAGACGTCATTTGATTGGTTTAGGTAGATGTGAGACGTCATTTGATTGGTTTAGGTAGATGTGAGACGTCATTTGATTGGTTTAGGTAGATGTGAGACGTCATTTGATTGGTTTAAGTAGATGTGAGACGTCATTTGATTGGTTTAGGTAGATGTGAGACGTCATTTGATTGGTTTAAGTAGATGTGAGACCATAGTGTATCCAAACCGTTAACTCGTTAACCAAAAAGATACTTAAATAGTATTTCCCTGATTCAATGCTGGTATTCCCTTTCTGTTTCGTCAACAACCCCTGTCAGGAACAGTGAGAGTAAATGTACAGTATAGGAAGACATCTGGGTCAGATAGTAAACAAATACATCCATTCCATTCACAGGGCGATGGCAACATCCGTTACTATGAGATCACCACAGAGAAGCCATACCTGCAGTATCTCATGGAGTTCCGCTCCCCTGCCCCACAGAAAGGCCTTGGTGAGTGACAGACTCACCGGGGGCCGACCCTTACAGACAGAGACCCAGGGTTTGGGTTTGTTTGCTCAGCCACTTAGCTTTCATTCAGTAATGTTGCTGCTCTTGTGAAAAATCATGTATAAAAACTCAATGGAAATGTCATCAATGGTTTAAAAGAGTAATGTTAAACAGTAACACCACTGTGGTGATGTCTAAGGTAATGTTATACAGTATTATCACTATAGTGATGTCTAAGGTAATGTTATACAGTATTATCACTATAGTGATGTCTAAGGTAATGTTATACAGTAACACCACTATGGTAATGTCTAAGGTAATGTTATACAGTAACAAGACTGTGGTAATGTCTAAGGTAATGTTATACAGTAACATGACTATGGTAATGTTATACAGTAACAGGACTATGGTGATGTCTAAGGTAATGTTATAGAGTAACATGACTAAGGTAATGTCTAATGTAATGTTATACAGTAGCAGGACTATGGTAATGTCTAAGGTAATGTTATACAGTAACATGACTATGGTAATGTTATACAGTAGCAGGACTATGGTAATGTTATACAGTAACAGGACTATGGTGATGTCTAAGGTAATGTTATAGAGTAACATGACTAAGGTAATGTCTAATGTAATGTTATACAGTAACAGGACTGTGGTAATGTCGAAGGTAATGTTATACAGTAATATCACTATAGTGATGTCTAAGGTAATGTTATACAGTAACAGGACTATGGTGATGTCTAAGGTAATGTTATACAGTAGCATCACTGTGGTGATGTCTAAGGTAGTGTTATACAGTAGCATCACTGTGGTGATGTCTAAGGTAATGTTATACAGTAGCATCACTGTGGTAATGTCTAAGGTAGTGTTATACAGTAACATCACTATGGTGATGTCTAAGGCAATGTTATACAGTAATATCACTATGGTAATGTTATACAGTAACAGGACTATGGTGATGTCTAAGGTCATGTTATACAGTAACATCACTATAGTGATGTCTAAGGTAATGTCATACAGTAACATCACTATGGTGATGTCTAAGGTAATGTTATACAGTAATATCACTATGGTGATGTCTAAGGTAGTGTTATACAGTAACATCACTATGGTGATGTCTAAGGCAATGTTATACAGTAATATCACTATGGTGATGTCTAAGGCAATGTTATACAGTAATATCACTATGGTGATGTCTAAGGTAATGTTATACAGTAGCAGGACTATGGGGATGTCTAAGATAACGTTATACAGTAATATCACTATGGTGATGTCTAAGGTAATGTTATACAGTAACAGGACTATGGTGATGTCTAAGGTAATGTTATACAGTAACATGACTATGGTGATGTCTAAGGTAATGTTATACAGTAATATCACTATGGTGATGTCTACAGTAATGTTATACAGTAATATCACTGTGGTGATGTCTACGGTAATGTTATACAGTAACAAGTCTAAGGTAATGTTATACAGTAACACCACTGTGGTAATGTCTAAGGTAATGTTATACAGTAATATCACTATGGTGATGTCTAAGGTAATGTTATTCAGTAGCAGGACTATGGTAATGTCTAAGGTAATGTTATACAGTAACATGACTATGGTGATGTCTAAGGTAATGTTATACAGTAACAGGACTATGGTGATGTCTACGGTAATGTTATACAGTAACATCACTATGGTGATGTCTACGGTAATGTTATTCAGTAGCAGGACTATGGTAATGTCTAAGGTAATGTTATACAGTAACACCACTGTGGTAATGTCTAAGGTAATGTTATACAGTAACAGGACTATGGTGATGTTTAAGGTAATGTTATACAGTAACATCACTATAGTGATGTCTAAGGTAATGTTATACAGTAACATGACTATGGTGATGTCTAAGGTAATGTTATACAGTAACATGACTATGGTGATGTCTAAGGTAATGTTATACAGTAACATGACTATGGTGATGTCTACGGTAATGTTATACAGTAACATCACTATGGTGATGTCTAAGGCAATGTTATACAGTAACATCACTATGGCGATGTCTACGGTAATGTTATACAGTAACATCACTATAGTGATGTCTAAGGTAATGTTATACAGTAACATCACTATGGTGATGTCTACGGTAATGTTATTCAGTAGCAGGACTATGGTGATGTTTAAGGTAATGTTATACAGTAACAGGACTATGGTGATGTCTAAGGTAATGTTATACAGTAACATCACTATAGTGATAGCTAAGGTAATGTTATACAGTAACAGGACTATGGTGATGTTTAAGGTAATGTTATACAGTAACATCACTATAGTGATGTCTAAGGTAATGTTATACAGTAATATCACTGTGGTGATGTCTACGGTAATGTTATACAGTAACATCACTATAGTGATATCTAAGGTAATATTATTCAGTAGCAGGACTATGGTAATGTCTAAGGTAATGTTATACAGTAACATCACTATGGTGATATCTAAGGTAATGTTATTCAGTAGCAGGACTATGGTAATGTCTAAGGTAATGTTATACAGTAACATCACTATAGTGATGTCTAAGGTAATGTTATACAGTAACATCACTATGGTGATATCTAAGGTAATGTTATTCAGTAGCAGGACTATGGTAATGTCTAAGGTAATGTTATACAGTAACATCACTATGGTGATATCTAAGGTAATGTTATTCAGTAGCAGGACTATGGTGATGTTTAAGGTACCTCCATTCCCTCCTCAGGTGTGATGCCTAAGGTAATGTTATACAGTAATATCACTATAGTGATGCCTAAGGTAATGCTATTCAGTAGCAGGACTATAGTGATGTCTAAGGTAATGTTATTCAGTAGCAGGACTATAGTGATGTCTAAGGTAATGTTATACAGTAACATCACTATAGTGATGCCTAAGGTAATGTTATTCAGTAGCAGGACTATGGTGATGTCTACGGTAATGTTATACAGTAACATCACTATGGTGATGTCTACGGTAATGTTATACAATAACATGACTATGGTGATGTCTAAGGTAATGTTATACAGTAACAGGACTATGGTGATGTCTAAGGTAATGTTATTCAGTAGCAGGACTATGTTTAAGGTACCTCCATTCTCTCCTCAGGTGTGATGCCTAAGCATGGGCTGGACGTAACGGCCTGCGAGGTGTTTCGCTTCTACAAGCTGGTGACGCTGAAGGGGCTGATCGAGCCCATCTCCATGATAGTACCAAGGAGGGTCAGTGTCAGTGGGGATGCCCTTCTCCCTCTCACTTCATATAGCAGTGTTTCTCCATCCATTCCCGGAAGACCTTAGGGTGTGTGCAAATATTTGTTACAGCCCTGCACTAACACACCTCATTCATCTTATCCAGGGTAGTTGAATCAGATTACATGTTGAATCAGTGCAGGGTCGGAACAAACATGTGCACCCTTGGGAATAAACAGAGATCTTAAAGTATTGGAACATGCTCTCAGTCTGTCTCTCCTGGTGTTGCAGTCAGAGACGTACCAGGAGGACATCTATCCAATGACGGCAGGGACCGAGCCTGCCCTCTCAGCCAATGACTGGTTGAGTGGTATCAACCGAGGTACAGTGCATGCCACATGTATCTGTAGTCTGAATATTCAGTACACCTTATGATATAGTCCTAGTAGTGGGAGAGGAAATGTTTACATCAATATATAGTGTGTGTGTAGTGTACATAGCACATTTTCATGAAGTTCGTGTGTGTGTGTGTGAGTGTGTGTGTGTGTGTGTGTGTGTGTGTGTGTGTGTGTGTGTGTGTGTGTGTGTGTGTGTGTGTGTGCGTGTGCGCGCATGCGTGCGTGCGTGTGTGTGTGTGTGTGTGCAGACCCAGTGTTAATGTCCCTGAAGAAGGGCTATCAGAAGCCCAACCAGCTGGTGTTCAAGGCACCGGTGAAGGAAAAGAAAGGTGTGGTGGTCAACGGCATTGACCTGCTGGAAAACGTGCCACCCAGGACAGAGAATGAGGTGTGTTCATCAGATAACTGTGGATGGAGGTATGGGTGGGTGAATGGATAAATGAAAAGAGAAGGAAGAAGGTTAGTTGGTGGGTGGTGAGTGAGTGTATTAAACACTACTTGGAATGGGGTGCAAATGCTCAAATGAGCACAATTACAGACTATGGTCTATAGCCTGTTATCTTTGTGGACCTGATCCCTCAATTCTGTAGTTCCTGGGGATGTTCTACAGGACGCTATGTGACCCTGACCCCTCTATTCTGTAGTTCCTGGGGATGTTCTACAGGACGCTATGTGACCCTGACCCCTCTATTCTGTAGTTCCTGGGGATGTTCTACAGGACGCTATGTGACCCTGACCCCTCTATTCTGTAGTTCCTGGGGATGTTCTACAGGACGCTATGTGACCCTGATCCCTCTATTCTCTTGTTCCTGGGGATGTTCTTCAGGACGCTATATGACCCTGATCCCTCTGTTCTGTTCTGTAGCTACTGAGGATGTTCTTCAGGCAGCAGGAGGAGCTGAGAAAGCTGAAGGAGGAGCTGAACACCAAGGACGTTAAAATACGCCAGCTGGAGCTGGAACTCAACAACCTGAGGAACGTCAGCCCCGTTGGAAACAATGTCTGACCTCTGATCACCACCATGCCACGTCCAGCGTCTTTCCTCCCTTTCATCGTGTATCATTTGTACTTCCTGTTGCAATTGATAATGTAAATACTGATTATAACGTCTGTGTAACAATTTTTGTTATCGATAATGTCATCATATTGACATCACTGTTAAATCCCTCAATTGATAACATAATAACCAACTGGTAATGTAATTTATTGTTATACTATTTTTTTTAAATTCTGTTCGATAGATGTATCCTGATATCCGGTTTGGTTTCATTATGATTAGATATTACATCATCACTCGCAATACACTCCTCCCCCCTATTGCAGAGCACCATCAGTGTATCCCAGGGGTCCTCACACCCCACCTGCCATGTCATGCCATGCCCCTCTGAGTCCACCTGGCAAAGCCTTTGTCATCACCCAGAAATGCCACCCCCAAATCCTCCAACCTCCACCCTGCCATCGCCAGAGACTAACCTGGGGAAAGAGATTGACTTCCCCCTTCTCCACCAATCCTCCCCCATGGTCTACCCACTGCAAACCAACTCACAGCAAAGCTGCAACATCTCAACCTCCCAGTGGAAGCGTCTTCTACTAGTTCCAACTACTGTGGATGATGCATTTTACAGGGACATGAATGAAGATTAGTTTTACAGGGACATGAATGAGGATGATGAGTTTTACAGGGACATGAATGAAGATTAGTTTTACAGGGACATGAATGAAGATGATGAGTTTTACAGGGACATGAATGAAGATTAGTTTTACAGGGACATGAATGAAGATGATGAGTTTTACAGGGACATGAATGAAGATGATGAGTTTTACTGGGACATGAATGAAGATTAGTTTTACAGGGACATGAATGAAGATGATGAGTTTTACAGGGACATGAATGAAGATGATGAGTTTTACAGGGACATGAATGAAGATTAGTTTTACAGGGACATGAATGAAGATTAGTTTTACAGGGACATGAATGAAGATTAGTTTTACAGGGACATGAATGAAGATGATGAGTTTTACAGGGACATGAATGAAGATTAGTTTTACAGGGACATGAATGAAGATTAGTTTTACAGGGACATGAATGAGGATGATGAGTTTTACAGGGACATGAATGAAGATTAGTTTTACAGGGACATGAATGAGGATGATGAGTTTTACAGGGACATGAATGAGGTGTATTTCAATACAGTTTTTTTTCTTCATCTCCTAAGAATGTGTTGTCTGTAAAAAGCTGCAGCTCTGGCTCAGCCTGGCACACAGCAACCCAGATGTAGTCTTAATGGGCAGTTTGTCTGTCGCCTCAGTCATTATCTTTAGGAGAAGTTTTGTTGGAAAATGTATTATTGTTACTATTTATTTGTTATATTTGATGTTTCTAGCTAACTCTTTATGCAGAAACATTCATCTCATGTCTTTGGGAGAAATCGTGGTCATGAAAATGATGGCTGACACACTTGTGGTTGAATTATGTTTTCACCCAAATGGTGGCAATTTGTCTGAGACCGTATATTCAAACAGATCCTGTATTCTCTTGATTGAATCGACACAATACTAAAATCTGGTCAATTGGAGTATTAGTCAACATGAAATTAGGTTTTGTACGTAACAGTACATCAAACCTGAAATATTTATACAATATTTGTCTTTATATCTTTCAGCTATGAATATTCTATTTCAGAAAGTACATTGTTAATCTGTGGTGTTCCACATGACCCATTCCTCTCAAGTTAAGACTCTCTGATATTTCCTGTAGTTCAGGTTACCTATACCTGTAGTTCAGGTTACCTATACCTGTAGTTCAGGTTACTATATCTGTAGTTCAGGTTACTATACCTGTAGTTCAGGTTACTATACCTGTAGTTCAGGTTACTATACCTCTAGAGAGGAATCATTCATTATATGTACCATTGTCATAATATTGTCATAATCAGTAACATACTCTGCAGGGGTTGACTGACTAAATTATTGAAACAGCGATATTACTTACACAAGGTAATTATTTACATCTTTACCCCTAACATATACCTTGTAAAGACCCCCCCGTCCCCCGTCCCATCAAATGTTATACTGTAATCCTTATCCAATGAAGACACCTAGGAAACAAATGTAGGTAGAGTAGCGTGGTTACCAGGTGTTTCGTTTTGCTTTAGCCAACTCCTCAGGCATTCGTTGTCATGCCATGTGGACATGGGAGAAGTTGCCTTAAGCTCTTACAGGTGTGGGTGGCTAGCACCAGGCTATAGGCACAGCACCCGGTGGGCATCTAGACTGGCAACAGTGAAGGTGAACATGGTGGATAAGGTCAGGTCAGCCCGTAGAGAATGACAGAGGTCTCAAGTGGCCTAAAGGAGGGGATTCACAGTGTGTTGCTCTGGTGAACACACAGCAGTATGCAAGGTGAGTGAACAGCGCTGCAGTATTGTTGGAATGGGAGGATAACAAACCATTTGGTGGAGATGATGATGATGATGGCCTGTAGGTGTGGTAAATAGTGGTCGATAACCATCTAAATGCCTAGTTGTACTATGTGCTGATGAAACTGTGCAGAATGACAATTCTCTCAGAAAGACAGAACTGTGTACTGGGTCAGTTAGCCTACAATACATCCTGTTTCACCTCATTGATCTACAAGTCCCAACAACTAATATCAATTTGTCAAGTTAATGCAATGAGTGGATAAACCAGATGATTCCCTTTCGGCCTGAACTACCTGGGTTCTCCACATGATGTCAGTAGCAGACTGCAGTACGTTAGGAAGCAGGTACAAGGTAGCACAACCATCTGGGATGATCAAAAATGCTGTCAACTATCAGATGACTATGTAAGCAATTCAAAAAAAGACCACAAACCACAACTTGTATAAAAAAAAAAAAATTTATTGAAGTGAAAGGGAGGAAATCAAAAGTTTGTCTCATGGTAAGGAATTAGCTTTGATGACAGTGGGTTAAACATGTAAGGGGAACATGACTGAGGTAGGTCTATCTGACCATGAACTGCCCTATGGTTTAAGAAAAGAAAATGCAAAAGGTGTTTTCTTTGCACATTGCCCAGCGGTGTATTATATAGGTGGGGAACGAATATGGACTCGAAGAGTTGGACAGCAATAACAAATTTGGATTCAGTGAGTATTTGTGTGAATATAATTTGGTGAAAATGGAAATCGTGTACCAGATTCAATTAGCCTATTTTAGGGTACGGCTGCACAGATATTCAATATCTTACTACAGTTCATCGTTACAATTAATTAAGTGTAAATGTCTGCCATTATCAAAGAGTATTAGAAAAACAAAATAGATTTGGTCAGTATTTACAAATAACAGGTCATTTCTGAACTATCGAAGCTAGGGGTTAAGGAGAAGCATTGTGACAAAGGCAGACATTCTTTACTCTGCTTAAAAAGATGCCCTGTATACAGGCCATTCTATGAACGTTTAAACACCCTTTCCATGATGAAAACAGCACATACAATGATACACGGATGACACCACAAAACGCTTCATGTACACTGAAAGAAACAGACAGCGAATAAGAAACGGGTATAGGAAACTGTCATAGCTGAAATCCAGTAGTCGACTTTAAAATCTGTTTCAGACATGCACTTCTAAAAGGTTTTTTGGTAAGTTTGTCTCTTTAAATACATAAATCATCATCAGAAATCTGTTTACACAGAAGGTATCAATATCACTGAGAAAACAAAACCTTTACAAAGGTTAGAGCTAATAATAATAATATTGGACTTTTAGGAAATGTTTTCTTCTGCCCTTCCAGTGGTTTGCAGGGGACAGATATGACTAGAATACAAGGAATCAAAAAAGGGTACAAATAAAAAATTTTAAGAAAAAAAATAATCAAATGTCAACTTGTTTCCTTCCACCAACCCTTTACCCAGCTGGCCCATGACACTACCCATGCCTACTGCAATATATGACAACTGACAAATACAGAGGGTTAAAACAGTCTGATCAGAACATAGCTTGGTGGTGAGCACATCTTCAGTCATCTTCCTCCTCCTCTGCTTCCTCGTCTAGATCCCTTTTCCTCTTCAAACCTCGCTCCTCTTCTAGGAAAACAAGTCAATGGTCACAACAGGAAAGCATTCAGTTTGGTTATTAAGTAGACGTGTTATTTTTTTTAAAATCTGTCCCAATATCAAAGCTACACACGATACTGTGACCGTGTGCATTTGGTGACAGCAGTGAGATTCCACCACACTCACCTTCGTTATCCTCATCACTCTCCTTGCCGTCCAACTCCTCCTCTTCCTCCTAAGCGGAGACAAATGCAGATCAGAATCTCCCTTGTCATGTGCCCTGGGTCATATTCAAATAATGATGTCACAGTGCAGTGGTCGAGATGCACCTTCTGGTTAGTAAACATCAGCCCAGTTTGCATCACTAAAGTCATAAGATCATTTTGTGTGGCCCTTTATTCATTAAAAAAAAATGTAAATCATTGAACTTATCATGCAGGCGTCGATCAAGATAAAAAGTATAATTGCAGCTCCATCCTCAAAGTCTCACCTCTCCACTTAGGTCCTCCTCTTCCTCTTCTTCACCTTCCTCATCGTCATCATCCTCCTCTTTTCTTGGTGGGGCATCTTCATCCTCATCCTCTTCCTCCTCCTCCTCGTCTACCTCTGCAGTTGAAAATAGAATTAGCCTATTAAGGTGATCAAAAAAATGCATAAGGGCCAATACAACGTTACAATAGCTATAATGCAACTCATTCACTGCAGCCACTAGGTATAATACCGTTGTTACAAAAGGAACCGTTGAACAACAACATGAACATAATTACCATTAGAAAAACACAAAAATGTCAGAGCTCTATGGGTTCATATCCATCTGTCAAATCACAGCCCAATCAGAATATTATTTACCAACGTTTTAAATAGTGTGGATCTTAAATCGTACCGTCACTGTCATCGTCATCATCCAGTCCCTCCACATAGGCCTCTGTGTCCGAATCCGGCGCCTCCTTGTCGTCTTTGTCATAGCCGTCGAGGTACGTCAACTGGGGGAGGAGCTTGAACACGTTGTCTCTGTAGTCGTTGAGGTTGGTCACCTCGCAGTTGAACAAGTCTAAGCTTTTGAGGGTCTCTAATTTTTTCTGTGAAAGAAGAGAAGTCTTGATGATGAAATATGAATATTTAGGCTTAGTTTGTTTTCTTTAATACTGACTACTCTAACTAGATTAAAATATACACTATGGAGGTTTAGTTGCTAATTGTTTACCTCAAAGCTTTACATATAAGTTATGGAGGTACATTTGATGAATTAGGTATTTTCTGGACAACGTTATGTCCATTTAGGGTTCCCTTTCAGACCCAATAGCACCTTGAGGCAAGAGTTCAGTATAGTATATATACACACAGAGCTACTACGTTGTCATGACACCCGCTGCATACCAGAGGTTCTATCGTGCTGAGGTCTTTCATTTTGTTGCCACTGAGGTTTAGGTGTGTGAGGTTTGGACATTTCTCCGCCAGTACGTCCAGCCCACCTGAGATCCTGTTGTCGCTGAGTTCAAGCTGAGGAGAAAATAATGCAACAACTATATGAGCAGAGTAATCATAACAGAACATCCATAAAACAGATTTTCACAAAGTGCTAATAGCATGGCAACAATAATACTTTTGTTAATTTTTTTTTTTAGAAAACCAACTTTTTTCAGCTTGTTCAGCTTCGGCAAGTTGGAGACCGACGTCAGCCCAACGTTGATTGTGCTTAGAAATTCCAACTCTTCAAATTCATCTGTGAGGCCCTCAATTTTTCCTTCGTTTGAGCGACAGTTATCAAGCACCAGTTCTTTCACCTGGAAAACAAGAGGAATAGGAAATGTAAAGTGATTCTTTACTCCAAATCTGTAACTACAGTATGTCTGTAGTTTGAGGGAGGGCGGTCCCAAAGCAACAGAGTCTGCATAAAGCTATATTTGACAGCAGAGGAGGCTGGTGGTAGGAGCTATAGGAGGACGGACTCATTGGAATGGCCGGAACGGAACGCTATCAAACTCTGCTCCACTTATTCCAATCCAATGAGCCCGTCCTGCTATAGCTCTTCCTACCAGCCTCCTCTGGCACTGGTCTAGTGCAGAAAATGTTACATAACAGATGGTATGTGTTGCTTGAGCTTTAATGAATTGATAATTTATTAAACATCTGGGTGGTAGTTTCAGGTAACTTGTTTGTTCCACAGATCACTATTTGGTAAATACATGGAGGTGATTTCTCACAGGAACGTACATGTAGTAATACACATTTAGATTGAACTCACTTTAAACATATCTGATTGATATGATAGTACCCAGCTTGTACACTCCTCTGCAATTCACACATTTTGGGGAAACAATGCAGACTAATGTTTTGCACAGGACTCACCCGGATTCTCATTAGTGTCCTAAAAGGACAATGACCAATATTCATATTTTAAAATTTGTGCCGCTGCTTGTATTCCATTGCCATAGTCCCACAAATTAACCCAACCAGCTCATAGGCAAAACACAGACACCTCTGGTATATTAAATTTGCCATGAAAACAACTTCTGTTCACGGTTGAAATTAACATTATGCTGAGTGGACACCATTAGCATTATATTATACCCTGGATGAGACCATCTGTGCTGCTGGTGAGAGCCAAATCCGCAAATTATGCACGTACTACGCACGTAACAAATTCGACTAAATGGGGGGTAAACTACGCACAATGATCGACGTGTGGGTGTATTTGTCGATTTTCATTGCTCTAAAAGCGAAAACAACCTGCTACGAGTCGTGCAATGGGTCATCAAGCGAGTAGGAGGGGCTGCCGATTGGAAGTTGGCAACAGGCGTAAGAAAACCAATCGTTACATTATGGCTTTACTCATAAAGAGTTGACGATTTGGATTGTAGCCTACTGCAATATGTTTAAAGGTATGCAGGAAAAAGTTGTTATCGTTCGTGTTAAATGAACGCACAGCAACGTACACGGTATCTTCGATAGAAACCGTTGCCTTTGTTTCTCGGTAAAATGGCGGCTTGTCCTAGATCTTGAAACTGGAGCACCGCAGCCCGAAATTGCCTGTCGGTTTTTATGTGCTTAGCTTGACAGAAAATTATTCTCTCTTGTTTGATACTGAAACCAGGGTCAAACTCATCGTTTTTCAAGTGAGAATCCAAGCATGCGAATAGCCTATGCAACCAAACGAGTTATAATGTAAAACATTGTAACATGCTTTTGGGATTCTTATTCGGCAATAGTCTGTCAATGCATGATATTCTCTGAATGTGCACCTTGTTTAGAATATGAGCCGAGATCGTTTGACACGTGATAACCTGCACTAAAATCCTAGGACGGACAAAACCTTTTCATTGCGGTTTTAAATTAGTTGTGTACGCTATGTACTTAACGTTACTAAGACCTAGGCTGTTATAACAAATACAAAAAGTAGGCCTAGCCTACCATGCACGGTATATATAGCCTACCCAACGAACGATACACACGTCTATTTGACAGTCTAGGAATTAGCCTATCTTTGGATAAACAATCCGTAGGCAGACCAGATCGGTTACCAAACCATTTCCAATAGGTATAGCCTGTGCTGCGTAATAAGTTGTGAGCGAGCAATCGCCAGGGTACAAAAATCAAGGACATTGTGTAGCCTATGCATGCGCTAAAATAGTAACGTTAATTGTATGAGAACTGACAATGAATTAGCTGAAAAGAGGCTATGAATGCGCCTTGTTGATGGGAAGGAAAAGGGCGCGTTCAGGACTACAAAGTTACCATTAGGCAATATGGCTCACGCTTGCCTTTTAAATACAGATATGAAAATTAGGTGTATTGGTGCATTATCACCAACTGCACTTTCAGACATGCTTCCTTCTAGTCGTTTTAAGTTGGCTACGAAGTCTAGAGCGGCAATTACGGTGATAAATATCAGCAACAATGTAACACAAACTGCTCCGGTGAAGGCAACATTGCTAACTCACGAAAAAAACTTTGTAACCCTTTGCATATCACACCATCATTAAAACAATTGCAAACAATACGATCTCAACGTTAGCTTACATCAGATGGCGTGCGATTCCGCAATTCTAGATGAATTCTTTTCTTCATATCCATCTTGAGAAAACCAGTCCACCGATTTTATAAACAAAGTATACAGACGTAAAAGTATTTTTTTTTACTGAAATTGCAACTACTACTCCTTGAACAGACTGCTGTTGTTCATTCAAACTTGATCTCCTCGGTAGGCGGGAATGTGAGTTGGGATTGTCGTCACCATTGACCAATTACAATCGCCAACAAAAAGGGGGACAGGATTTACAAAAGATCACCCACCAATAAAAGGCGATTATAAAATTGGGTGGGGTTTTCTACACAATGTTTGGTTGAATGTTCAGTATTTAAGTTGACATCCAAAGTATGTACACATCAACATTGAAATCTGTCCATCAGGATTTACTTAGCACACAACTAAATGATGAAATGTGGCTTAATAGTGAGGATCCTCCTTAGCAATTCATTTAGATATTGTCAAAATGTTGCCTTAATTTTGAAGTAGGTTATGGACACCTCCAATGATGGGCTAATTACGCACGCAGGTGCGGTGCTTAAAACCTTTCAATCGACGTTTTTGACATCTTCCTCATTTTATCATTGTGAGTTTCGGCGAGTCTGCTGCCAACATCATTTTGGCTTTGGGCCTTGGCCACAACATAATTATATAAGTACGCCGTTATGCACTAGACCCATGGAAAACTCAAAGCTCCGTTTCCCTACACAGGCTAATGAAGAACGAGCAGCATGCAACTGCGGCAACATCTGGTGACTTGTAAGCCTAGCCGTAGTGGTTTATGCATAGCCAAACTCCTGTTTTTTTATATCCAAGAATGTGTGGAATGCAGGATTGTTGCCACCAAAATTTATTGACACGCCGAAACCACTCACACATTACACAGTGGTCGCATCAGAGACCCCCATTGCCGCCATTACATGTGCAGGATTGAAACAATGGTCTCACCACATATCCCAACCAGCTACTGCAATTGTGTAGGTAGGCTACAATAGGCTACATTGACTTCCGCATCTCTTATGAACCAACAATCATGCATTGGTGATGGAGAAAAACAAGGTCACCTGACTTGGCTACGCCGGCGCCATCTTGCCAGCAAAATGCAATACAGTGAAATGTAATTTATTGATGATTAAAACGAACAAAAATCATTAACATTACCTATCATTGAGGTCAGTTCTGTAAGGCGCTCCGACATTGCTTTAAAAAGCATGGAAAACGTAAAGCTTTGCGCGCTACTAATTGTTTTTTCTCAAATGCACCGACTTTGCTGGCTGAGAACACATTTGATGAGAATCTGTCGCTCATGTCATGTACATTTCAGGTAATTTCGTTCTCGACAGTCTTCTTCCACTTTCCTGGCCAGTTTCCGCACCGTGCCTGCAGGATCATTTGGAACCATTTTTGGGTATTGCTGTTTGTCGCATTTGCCAGCACCATATTTCCGCTGGGTGTGTCCCTCTGACTATATGCCCTTGTTCTGCCTTGAATGTGAGAAGAGAACTGCATACTGCGTGTTTCTTGTGCGCAGAGCAGTTTTCCACGTCGCTCGACCTTTCCCGCAACCATCTCTCCCTCCCTTGCTCTGAATCGAGCTCAAACTCAAACATTTCCGCTTGAGACTAGGGGAATAGGCAGGCACGTTTGTAGGAAAATAGCAATATCAGGTAACTATCAGGTCAGGTTGCTCTGATGATGTGTACATTTGTAGCAACATCGTATTATTATCATGCCGTTTCATAGTAGCCCACTTTTGTAAATGCATTACAAAAAGCCTACTTGCCTATGAAGAGGAGTGGCCGGTTTTGGTTACACGAGGAATATGTTTCTTAATAGAGCTAAAACACCTATGTAGCTAAGGCTAAGCTGTACCCAAACATTTGAATTTCTAGGCTTCAATTACTAAACAGTATAACTCCAGTAGGCTACTTTGTAGGAATGACCTTGTTACTACACAGGTATACGACAATTGGAGGAAATGAAAAGTGCATTCACAGGCATACATAATGCAGCCTGTATGCTATCTTTAACGACACTCTCTCATCTATTTTGGTTTGAACTGAAACAACGTTACAGGAGTAGCCCCCTGGCACAATATGAATACAGGTTGAATGGTGGCCTAGAGTTAACAAATAAACATTTACGAGTACTACGTGTGTATGAATAAAAGATGCCACTTCCCAAATGTAATGTTTTAATTCCAAAGGCCCAGATGCATTGCAGTCCTTCCTCCTACCTAACAGGTAATATAACTGAGTGTGATGTGGTCGTTTTGATTCAAGTTGATTCAGGATCTACACAAAGACAGTTTTGTAGCCTATAGGCCTATGCTAAGAGTTTGGGATATTTCGTTTTTTACATAGGCCTAGTTGTCATGTTGCAACTAGCTTGTCTAGATAGCATTTGCTTAGGCTGTTCAGTCACAGCTCCACACCATTGCCATCTAGTGGTGGATACAGTGCCTTGCCTACTTTATTTCTATGTAGCAGACAGGCAGCATTACGTAATTATTATATATCAGCAGGGTATGATATTTCTTATATAAGAGCTGGAAACACCAGAAGGAAATGTGCCAGCCCAGTATGGCTGCAAGAGCACACCTTTAAATTGTTGTGGGTAACATAGCAATTATTGGAGGATGATGCAGCCATGTGTTTTTATTTAACCAGGCAAGTCAGTTAAGAACAAATTCTTATTTACAATGACGGCCTACCACGGCCATACCCAGACGATGCTGGGCCAATTGTGGGCTGCCCTATGGGACTTCCAATCACAGCCGGTTGTGATACAGCCTGGAATCGAAGCAGGGTCTGTAGTGACGCCTCTAGCACTGAGATGCAGTGCCATGGACCGTTGAACCAGGGTCTGTAGTGACGCCTCTAGCACTGAGATGCAGTGGTGCCTTAGACCATTGAACCAGGGTCTGTAGTGACGCTTCTAGCACTGAGATGCAGTGGTGCCTTAGACCACTGCGCCACCTGGGAGCCTCTCTTCTGGTAAAACTTATTTTACTACAACAGTATACTTTGTCAGGCCTCAATATGTTCAGAACTATTCTCTACCCTAAGGTTTTAAAGTTGACCTGCTGGCTTAAAAAAATACTTGAACTCTAAAGTGGAACATGTTTAATCCAGAAATCAGAGACATTTCACACATAAGGTCTAAAAAGTAACAATCTTTCACTTTGAAAGTATTTTCAACCTTGAAAGTATGTTGTCCTTTTTTATGCACTAGACCAGTGGTTCCCGACATTCTGCTCTGCCTGGAGTACCCCTGAAGTACCCTTTCATGTGCATTTTACCAGCAAGCCTATGGTCTCATGAGTCTTCTCAAGTACAGGTACCCCCAGGGGTCCTAGTAGCCTTGTTTGAGAACCACTGCACTATACCATATGTAGGTCGTATTTATATCCACTAGATGGTACCTTAGGGTAGAGAATAGTTTTGAACATAATGAGACCTGACAAAGTATAATGTTGTAGTAAAATAATTTTACCAGCAGAGGGGGGTGTTGATGAGGAAACAAGATTATGGTGAAGTGTCCTTATAAACATAGAGGGAACACATACCCCAAAACATTTGTGAGGAGCTGACCAACGGAAACAAAGTCACACACTATGTATAGTCTACTATCAAACATGTAATGTTGGTAACCTGGGAAAGTGAAGTGTTCTGCAAATTATTATTCATTCAGTACATTTAGAAATGTCCAAATGAATGACATAGTGTAAGATGATCAATTCTATAAATATTGCATCCTATGTCAGAAGATAAAGTTTATAATTTTGAGGCATAACACTGATGTCACTTCCTTGTATATTTTGATAGTTATAACCTAAAGCTTGGGGTATCAGTGGACTGTTCCTCATACCAACGTGGGATCCAGAGTTTGACTAAATGGCACAAAGATAATCTGCGGTTGCCGGTTTGAATCCCCAAGCCGATGGGGGAATCTGGAGGGTCTTTCAAAATCCCATGAGCTAACTACCGCCATTGTGCCATTTAACCCCAAAACTGGTCCAGTCTGTCCCTTGTTCTGACCCCTACTTCTCTATGTGTATATACAGTACTGCATGTGTATGCCCACCTGGGAGAAGGGGATATACAATAGATATTTCTGTTGCAAAATGGACTTATAAAGTTCTCTTATAAGAGGAAAATTCTCTCTGTCCACCACATGTATGGTAGCCTATATTAGAACTATTTGAATGTCTTACCAACACAACAAATCTTCTGACCCCTATTTTGCTAAATAATTAGCTGAGGATCCTCTTCTGCTAAATTCAAGTGATGTGCATATCTGAGAACAATGGTAGGAGCCAGGAGAAGGTTCTACGGTTCACGGGGTAACTCAAGTTGCTCTACATTCATTATTCATATTAATTGATTCTGGCAGTTTTGAGGACAGCGCCTTGTAATGCAACACCCATGGAGGACAGGGATGAGAAATGCACACTAATTTCCTTTGACATGCATACTAAAGAGCCCATTTAATAGTCACACGACGAACTGGCACACATGACCCGAGTGAAAGGAAATGTACATCCTATAGTACAATGGTTATAAACCCACTACCCCAGTGAATGTTGTCCAGTTCTCTTGTTTTTGTTTAAGTTTATACATCTCCCTATCACGGCTCAGGAGAAGACCCAGATGCAGACCGTTTCAAAGTAACAACAGTTTATTACACAAACGGGGGCAGGCCAACGGCAGGCCAAGGGCAGGCAGAGGTCAGTAAATCCAGAACAGAGTCCGAAAGGTACAGAACGGCAGGCAGGATGGTCAAAAACTGGGAAAGCTGGAAAATGAACTAGTACAAGACAGACACATGGAAAACCCACTTGTAGGCTTGACAAAACAAACTGGCGACAGACAGACAGAGAACACAGGTATAAATACATTGGGGATAATGGGGAAGATGGGTGACACCTGGAGGGGGGTGGAGACAAGCACAAATACAGGTGAAACAGATCAGGGTGTGACACCCAAAGCAACTGCAATTAGGTTTACTAAATCATTATTTTGACAGCATCATTATTCAAAACAATTGATTATAATCTATTGTATGTTACCAAGGTGTCAAATCCTGATCTTTGTGCTGGTCTCCACCCCCTCCAGGTGTCGCCCATCTTCCCAATTATCCCCAGCGTATTTATACCTGTGTTCTCAGTCTGTTGCCATTTTGTCTTGTCAAGCCTATCGGTGTGTTTTTCCCCTGTGTTCTTGATTTTTCTGGTCTCTGTTTTCTAGCCCTCCCTGTTCTGCCCTGACACTGAGCCTGCCCGGCTGCCCTGACACTGAGTCCGCCTGTCTGACCATTCAGCCTGCCCAACCCCCTGTACCTTTCGGACTCTGACCTAGTTAATGAACTTCTGCCTGTCTTTGACCTACCTATTGCCTGCCCCTTCTATTCTAATAAATATCAGAGACTCTAACCATCTGCATCTGGGTCTCGCCCTGTGTCGTTACACAAGGTCTACAAATTATATGGATACCCCCTGTACTTTTCAGGAATGGGGGCACAAGGCCTTGTAGAACCACGTCTCTCTCTGTTATATGGATGTTGGGGAATATCGGTGTGTTCAGCCTATTTTGATGAATACTTTACATCCCATCACTCTGGCATCAAGGTGGCTCCTCTTGCTAGATGCCGGTGGGCTGGCATATCACTGAAAAGTCCAGAGCAACATTTGTCATTTGCTGGTGACATTACAATACAGCAGCACCCACATCTATCTGGGTAACCAGTGTTGTTATATCCTCACCTAATCAAATAGCAGCCCCTGGAGATCTGCCAGTAGCACACAGGCACCACAACCCACATTCTCAATCAAACTATCGCCCAAGTTTCAATCAAACTATAGGCCAAGTCTCTATCAAACTATAGCCCAAGTTTCAATCAAACTATAGCCCAAGTCTCAATCAAACTATAGCCCAAGTCTCAATCAAACTATAGCCCAAGTCTCAATCAAACTATTGCCCAAGTCTCAATCAAACTATAGCCCAAGTCTCAATCAAACTATAGCCCAAGTCTCAATCAAACTATAGATAGTAGATAACAGTGATTGTAGGAGAGGTGTGTGTAGAGGTAGTAGATAACAGTGATTGTAGGAGAGGTGTGTATAGAGATAGTAGATAACAGTGATTGTAGGAGAGGTGTGTATAGAGGGAGTAGATAACAGTGATTGTAGGAGAGGTGTGTATAGAGGTAGTAGATAACAGTGATTGTAGGAGAGGTGTGTATAGAGGTAGTAGATAACAGTGATTGTAGGAGAGGTGTGTATAGAGGTAGTAGAAAACAGTGATTGTAGGAGAGGTGTGTATAGAGGTAGTAGATAACAGTGATTGTAGGAGAGGTGTGTATAGAGGTAGTAGAGAACAGTGATTGTAGGAGAGGTGTGTATAGAGGTAGTAGATAACAGTGATTGTAGGAGAGGTGTGTATAGAGGTAGTAGATAACAGTGATTGTAGGAGAGGTGTGTATAGAGGTAGTATAGACTCTACTACAGCTACTCTGCTGTATTAGCCTTGACCTTTCTCTCTTGAGTTTTAGCAGGAAAAAACAGATGTCTAGATGGATTTGTTTTTAAGGAGAGGCAAAGAAGGTCTAACATGTTGTATATGGAGATTTACTCATTCCAACTCAGCCATCTAACATGTTGTATATAGAGATGTACCCTGTCTCTCTCTGCCTCTCTCTCACTGTCTCTCCCTGTCTGTCTTCGCTCTGCGTCTCTCTGTCTCTGTCTGTCTCTCTGCTTCTTTCCGTCTCTCGCTGTCTCTGTCTCTCTGCTTCTCTCTGTCTCTCGCTCTCTCTGTCTCTCTGCCTCTCACTCTCTCTGTCTCCCTCTCTCCCTGTCTCTTGCTCTCTCGGTCTCTCTCTCTGCCTATCTCCCTGTCTCTCGCTCTCTCTCTCTCTGTCTCTCTCTCTCTGCCAAGCTGTGCTTTTTTGTCTCGCTCACTGTCTT
Source organism: Oncorhynchus mykiss (assembly GCF_013265735.2). Classification (NCBI taxonomy): domain Eukaryota; kingdom Metazoa; phylum Chordata; class Actinopteri; order Salmoniformes; family Salmonidae; genus Oncorhynchus; species Oncorhynchus mykiss. Next base: position 48,123,078 of record NC_048590.1, read on the forward strand.
ATCCCATCCTTCCCTGACACTCAGTCTCCTGAATACTCTTCAGAGTATGACGGTTGGAACATTAGTTGTGCTGTTGTTATTGAAGGGCTTCTCCTGGTTAAGATGTTTTTTGACCTGCTCTCATATAAATACGGGCTTCTGGTGCAGAACTGTTTACGTTATATATAGGTGTTAAGGATGTTGACTCCCCAAAGCTGATTATTCTTTAAAATAATTCCAGAAGCAGGTTAAGCATAGTCTTGGACTATGAAGCACTTTAAATGGATAATCTCCATTGAACATGCCTTCTAGTCTAGGACTGAGATGATTCTGTGTCCAGGAAGCCAGCCCATGATGTGATTCCCACTGTTTAAGATAATCCCCAACCATGTGGCCCTCAGCATCCCTTCACCCCTCCGTAAATGACTGCACAGACCCACCCATCAAGGGTTCATCCTATTCACACTGAGCTCTATCCAGAACAGTGGACCAATCCCTGGGACTAATGTTGAACATTCATTAACCTTCCTGAGATCCTCTATATCAAGCTTAGCTGGCTGCTCAGCTGTCTGCCAAAAACACACACACACACCCTGCCCTGTAGCTAATCATATTTTGTTAGAGCGGAGGAGGAATAAATAATGACATATTTACTGCTCACCGATCTGCAGTGGTTTCGATCACTAAGTGGACCGTCTTCATGTTAACCACAGGGTTGAGTGGCGTAGTCACAATCGACATCTGCACAGGGCCGGTACCAAATCCCTGCAGCAAGCTACCACTATCTAGTCTTGTCCCAGGTCTGTTTGTTCGGTAGGGCCAACTCCTATGGTCGTTTCGCGCATTTGGCATGGCATGATAATGACCATAGGAGTTGGCAGGACAGCACCAATAGATCTGGGTTCAGGCTCGGTCCGCCATCATCACACGGCATCAAAAGACTGGGTGAATATCCTACAGCTATAATGTGAAGAATGATAGGCCCTTTCTCTAACTGCTGTCAAAGTCTTGGATACTATTCCATCGTTGAATGTGTACTATCGATGCGTAATGGGGGTGTCAAATGATACCCAATACAAATATGACTTATGGAACATTTGCACACGTTCTCTTTCAGTTTTACACCATGGCTCTGTCTCAGCCCCACAGTAGCTGTACCACTCTGCACAATCATGATGGCATGATTCCCTTTTATAAGCAGCCTGGTTCACGAGGTGGAGGGGGGGGGGGGGGGGGTCCTCTGAAGTTACAGCCATGGAAGCCTCAAATCTTCAACTTCATGAAAGAAAGAGGCCTGCTCCTCTCACCGCTTTAGGTGTGAAAGAGGCCTGCTCCTCTCACCGCTTTAGGTGTGAAAGAGGCCTGCTCCTCTCACCGCTTTAGGTGTGAAAGAGGCCTGCTCCTCTCACCGCTTTAGGTGTGAAAGAGGCCTGCTCCTCTCACCGCTTTAGGTGGGAAAGAGGCCTGCTCCTCTCACCGCTTTAGGTGTGAAAGAGGCCTGCTCCTCTCACCGCTCTAGGTGTGAAAGAGGCCTGCTCCTCTCACCGCTTTAGGTGTGAAAGAGGCCTGCTCCTCTCACCGCTTTAGGTGTGAAACAGGCCTGCTCCTCTCACCGCTTTAGGTGTGAAAGAGGCCTGCTCCTCTCACCTCTTTTGGTGTGAAAGAGGCCTGCTCCTCTCACCTCTTTAGGTGTGAAAGAGGCCTGCTCCTCTCACCGCTTTAGGTGTGAAAGAGGCCTACTCGCACCTCTTTTGGTGTGAAAGAGGCCTACTCTCACCTCTTTTGGTGTGAAAGAGGCCTGCTCCTCTCACCGCTTTAGGTGTGAAAGAGGCCTACTCACCTCTTTTGGTGTGACCATTTCCCCAAACCTTCCCTTTAATATTTTAATCAATATAATGATAGGAATAAGGGCCAGGCGTGTAAACACCATTAAAATTCTCTGGTATTAAGGGGGCTTTCCTGATTTGCATGGCTTCTCCCTGTGTCATATTTTCACTGACTTAATTTGCATAATTTCAATTATCTTCTATTAAAAGGAGCCGAACTTTGCCAAACCACAATAACCTTCTCTTTTTAATTCATTAATTAATTCCCCCACACTCTAAAAAAGAGACGTACCACTCTCAATCTGTGTTGGCGTAATGTACAGTGCATTCGGAAAGTATTCAGACAGCTTCACTTTTTTCCACATTTTGTTACGTCACAGCCTTATTCTAAAATTGATAAAATCGTTTTTTCCCCATCATCAACCTACACATAATACCCCATAATGACAAAGCAAAAACAAGTTTTAAGATTTTTTTGCAAATTTATGGAAAAAAATCTGAAATATCACATTTACATACAGTAAGTGTTCAGACCCTTTACTCAGTACTTTGTTGAAGCACCTTTGGCAGCGATTACAGTCTTGAGTCGTCTTGGGTAAGACACTACAGGCTTGGCACACCTGTATTTGGGGAGTTTCTCCTCTCAAGCTCTGTCAGGTTGGATGGAGAGAGTCGCTACACAGCTATCTTCAGGTCTCTCCAGTGATGTTCGATCGGGTTCAAGTCCAGGCTCAGGCTGGGCCACTCAAGAACATTCAGAGACTTGTCCCGAAGCCACTCCTGCGTTGTTTTGGCTGTGTGCTTAGGGTCATTGTTCTGTTGGAAGGTAAACCTTCGCCCCAGTCTGAGGTCCTATGTGCTCTGTAGCAGGTTTTCATCAAGGATCTCTTTGTACTCTGCTCCGTTCGTCTTTCCCTCGATCCTGACTATTCTCCCAGTCCCTGCCACTGAAAAACACCCCCACAGCGTGACGGTGCCACCACCTTTAAGTGTTTTTTGGCAAACTCCGAGCGGGTTATTGAGGAGTGGCTTCCGCCTGGCCACTCTACCATAAAGGCCTGATTGGTGGAGTGCTGCAGAGATGGTTGTCCTTCTGGAAGGTTCTCCCATCTTCACAGAGGAACTATGGAGCTCTGTCAGAGTGAACACCGAGTGGCGCAGCAATCTAAGGCACTGCAGTGCTAGAGGCATCACTACAGACCCTGTAAATAAGGAATTTGTTCTTAACTAACTTGCCTAGTTCAATAAAGGGTCAATTAAGGAAGTAAGACTTCCTGGTCACCTTCCTGACCAAGCCCCTTCTGCCCCGATTGCTATTTTATTTTAAAAAAAAATTACCCCCTTTTTCGTGGTATCCAATTGTTAGTAGCTACTATCTTGTCTCATCGCTACAACTCCCGTACGGGCTCGGTCGAAAGTCATGCGTCCTCCGATACACAACCCAACCAAGCCGCACTGCTTCTTAACACAGCGCGCATCCAACCCGGAAGCCAGCCGCACCAATGTGTCGGAGGAAACACTGTGCACCTGGCGACCTTGGTTAGCGTGCACTGCGCCCGGCCTCCCACAGGAGTTGCTGGTGCGCGATGAGACAAGGATATCCCTACCGGCCAAACCCCTCCCTAACCCGGACGACGCTAGGCCAATTGACCTCCCGGTCGCGGCCGGTTGCAACAGAGCCTGGGCACGAACCCAGAGTCTCTGGTGGCACAGCTGGCGCTGCAGTGCAGCACTCTTAATCACTGCACCACCCGGGAGGCCCCCCAATTGCTCATTTTGGTTGGGCGCCCAGCCCTAGGAAGAGTCTTGGTGGTTCCAAATGTCTTCCATTTAAGAATTATGGAGGCCACTGTGTTCTTGGGACCTTCAATGCTGCAGACATTTTTTGGTACCCTTCCCCAGATCTGTTCCGCGACACAATCCTGTCTGAGAGTTCTATGGACAATTCCTTCAACCTCATGGCTTGGTTTTTGCTCTGACATGCACTGTCAACTGTGGGACCTTATATACACAGGTGTGTGTCTTTCCAAATCATGTCCAATAAATAGAATTTACCACAGGTGGACTCCAATCAAATTGTAGAAACATCTCAAGGATGATCAATGGAAACAAGATGCACCTGAGCTCAATTTTGAGTCTCATAGCAAAGGGTCTGAATACTTATGTAAATAAGCTATTCCTGGGTTTTTTTAACTGCAAAAACTGTGTTTGCTTTGTCCTTATGGGGTATTGTGTGTAGATTGATGAGGGTTTTTAAAATGTAATCCATTTTAGAATAAGGCTGTAACGTAACAAAATGTGGAAAAAGGGAAGGGGTCTGAATACTTTCCGAATGCACTGTTTATCACATTGGAGTAAGGTTGATTCAGTTAACAGTAGTACTAACCAAGCCTTTTACATCTAAATAACTTATAGAATTAATTATTCAAAGAAACACAGTTACATTTTCTAAGTGGTATCCAGTAGACTTTGAAAAGCTTACCGTGCTATTATTTTTCTTTAGCGATGTTTCTGAGTTTACGTGCAGTTAGGATTCTTGGCGACAATACTTGGAACATTGCCATAGAAGATAGTTCTAATTCATCAGAGAGCTATTTTATGGGCCTCCAGGCTAGTTCCCTACTGGGCTCGGAATCTATTTTAAAACTCATGTTGCTGTAATTCAACAAAATGGGCAGAAGAATGGATTGTGTTTGAGGCTTGAAGCACTGAGACACAGATGGACTCATCTGAAAGACGTGAGGGGGATTTCATATTTTCATTGTCAGCTGACTGAAAAGCTTCTATCTGGAGGCCATGTTTTATTTAAATTCTTTAATTCTCCTCCCGCTGCCTGTCTGCATAGCTACTGAGAACAGTGAACGTCAGCAGTGAGATCACACCAGTGGAGGCTGCTGAGGGGAGGACGACTCATATTAATGGCTGGAATGGAGTCAATGGAATGGTATCAAACACCTGGAAACCACGTCTTTGATGTGTTTGATACAATTCCATTGAATCCATATTATGAGCCGTCCTCCCCTCACCACACTCCACTGGATCACACAGTATGGATAACTCTCTATCATCTGTACACAAGCAGTGATAATCCTCTTTGACACACCTTCCACTTCATCACCCCGGTTACCGCCTGCCTCGGAGGAAACAAACTTCATCACCCCGGTTACCGCCTGCCTCGGAGGAGACAAACTTCATCACCCCGGTTACCGCCTGCCTCGGAGGAGGCAAACTTCATCACCCCGGTTACCGCCTGCCTCGGAGGAGACAAACTTCATCACCCCGGTTACCGCCTGCCTCGGAGGAGACAAACTTCATCACCCCGGTTACCGCCTGCCTCGGAGGAGAGAAACTTCATCACCCCGGTTACCGCCTGCCTCGGAGGAGACAAACTTCATCACCCCGGTTACCGCCTGCCTCGGAGGAGACAAACTAAGGAGCAGCATTTGCATGGTAAATGTGATAGAAGAACACTTCTTTTAATTTTTTTCATTCTCTGCATAAACATGAATCAGGGAGACAGCCTCAGGCAGACACGCCAGTGGTCCTCAGAGACCCAGCCCTCCTCCCGCTGGCAGGCAGGCTGGGCGGGTTAGGCGGGTGGGCCCAGCAGGGTAAAGGATGACTGATCTGAGGAGTAGGAGGAGGACAGGCGGCTTTTGAGGAGCTGTGTGAGGCTGCGAAGCCAATCCCCCTGACGCTGACGCCTCTGACGCCTGGATCTCAGAGGCGTCACCCGGAGAGACTAATGGGATACGCTAGTGTAGCAGGCAGCTCTCTGGTTTAACATGCAGTGGAGGTGAACTGATCCTAAACACCCACTCACTTCAACAACCCAGCAGCCCAACAGGGACTGAGCTGGTACAGGACAGAACGGAAGCAGGAGACCCAGGCACAGACTTTTTGAGTGTCAGGTTGATGCTGTAGATTAGAGATGAGATTGTGTCCGATAAAGCAGGGTCTTAGTTCATATCTCACAAAGGGCCGCTTCAGCAATTCTGAAATGAAGAAACTAAGATGAGTAGGAGGACTAGGCCCTAGGTGATCAGAATAATGAAAAGGTGTTCCCACTGAATTGGCTACAATACTGGCTTAAGCCACGACCCACTACAACACCAGTCATTTTTAAATGGAATCTTTATTTAACTAGGCAAGTCAGTTAAGAACAAATTCTTATTTACAATGACGGCCTACACCGGCCAAACGCTGGGCCAACTGTGAGCCGCCCTATGGGACTCCCAATCACTGCCGGTTGTGACACAGCCTTGATTCAAGCATTTCGCTACACTCGTATTAACATCTGCTAACCATGTGTATGTGACAAATAACAATGTGATTTGATTTGATACAGCCTGGATTCAAACCAGGGCGTCTGTAGTAACGCCTCTAGCACTGAGATGCAGTGCCTTAGACTGCTGCGCCACTCGGGAGCCCACCATTTGGGAGACAAATAAGGTTATGATGCTCCGAGTCAGGAGAACAGTTAACTGAATACTGCCATTTGCAGACTTCTTTGTATGAATTCAGCGATGCCAAACACCCTCACTTAGTCAGGTGTAGCCCACGTATTCACCCATACAGTGGGGCAAAAAAGTATTTAGTCAGCCACCAATTGTGCAAGTTCTCCCACTTAAAAAGATGAGAGAGGCCTGTAATTTTCATCATAGGTACACTTCAACTATGACAGACAAAATGAGAAGAAAAAAATCCAGAAAATCACATTGTAGGATTATTAATGAATTTATTTGCAAATTATGGTGGAAAATAAGTATTTGGTCAATAACAAAAGTTTATCTCAATACTTTGTTATATAACCTTTGCTGAAATGTAGTTCACGTAATCAGATTGTCATTAGGTTCCATGACTTTGTCCACACAGGGCATCTGAACACACAAAATACATTTGGATGATTTTCACAACATTTTGGGTGTTTTGTTTAACTTTTGTACACCTGTGGTGTTCCTGGTCAAAAATAACAGGTCATTAGAAATGAATAGGTGAGACTACAATTAGTGTATAAAATTGAGTTCAGGCACATACCCATTCATCAGATGGACACACTTCCTCTCCCAGACCCCCACATGCATGTGTGTTTGAGCACACACACACACACACACACACACACACACACACACACACACACACACACACACATACACACACACACACACACACACACACACACACACACACACACACACACACACACACACACACACACACACACACACACAACTCACTCCCCTTCTTGGCTTCCATGGCAACCCCCAAGGGAACCTTTCCTCAATAGAATCTTTCCCCCACAGGAACCACACCTGTTGGCATTCTCACAAACAATCGCCACATTGTTTCAATGATACATAGAACTTTTCACACAGCTCTGGTATACAAAGCTTTATTGAGACCTTGCTCACAATTCATTCTATGGCAGCACAATAACCAAACGATATGCTGTATGTGAGGCTCTTGATCACATCTTTGATCATGACACTAGTGAGGAGGAGGGAGTCCTTGTTAATCTTTGACACAAAGTAGTCTGTGATAAATAGCACAATATGTTTATTCTGAGTATTTGTTATGGTCAAAATAATCCATACATTATGTTTTTTTTAAACTCAAAACCCAGTTGTATGAGCTCAGGTCAATGAGTTCTACAGGCCATAAATAGCAAATAGAAATACAAAACTTGTAATGTTCACAAGAACTTATGTTGATTAAAAGATCTCACACAACATTAGGTGATAATATATGTATTATTATGGATCTATAATCAGCTATAATGGGGCGGTCATTTTGGACCGGGAACACAGAATGAATTAACATGAAACGAACAGGAGGGTTAACACCAAATACTTGTAGACTTTACCTCAAGTAGTATTTTACTGGCTGACTTTTACTTGAGTCATTTTCTATTAAGGTATCTTTACTTTTACTACAGTATGCCATTTGGGTACTTTTTCCACCACTGCATATATTTCTCCCTGGTTTAGCATCCTCCCTCCCTTCTTTGGACACTGTTAACAACCCTCCAGACGAGTTCAATGCCATACAACTCTCCTTCCGTGGCCTCCAATTGCTCTTAAATATAAGTAAAACTAAATGCATGCTCTTCAACCGATCGCTGTCTGCACCTACCCGCCTGTCCAACATTACTACTCTGGACGGCTCTGACTTAGAATATGTGGACAACTACAAATACCTAGGTGTCTGGTTAGACTGTAAACTCTCCTTCCAGACTCACATCAAACATCTCCAATCCAAAGTTAAATCTAGAATTGGCTTCCTATTTCGCAACAAAGCATCCTTCACTCATGCTGCCAAACATACCCTTGTAAAACTGACCATCCTACCGATCCTCGACTTCGGCAATGTCATTTACAAAATAGCCTCCAATACCCTACTCAATAAATTGGATGCAGTCTATCACAGTGCCATCCGTTTTGTCACCAAAGCCCCATATACTACCCACCACTGCAACCTGTACACTCTCGTTGGCTGGCCCTCGCTTAATACTCGTCGCCAAACCCACTGGCTCCAGGTCATCTACAAGAGCCTGCTAGGTAAAGTCCCTCCTTATCTCAGCTCGCTGGTCACCATAGCATCTCCCACCTGCAGCACACGCTCCAGCAGGTATATCTCTCTGGTCACCCCCAAAACCAATTCTTCCTTTGGCCGCCTCTCCTTCCAGTTCTCTGCTGCCAATGACTGGAACAAACTACAAAAATCTCTGAAACTGGAAACACTTATCTCCCTCAATAGCTTTAAGCACCAGCTGTCAGAGCAGCTCACAGATTACTGCACCTGTATATAGCGCATCTATAATTTAGCCCAAACAATTACCTCTCCCCCTACTGTATTTATTTATTTTACTCCTTTGCACCCCATTATTTCTATCTCTACTTTGCACATTCTTCCACTGCAAATCTACCATTCCAGTGTTTTACTTGCTATATTGTATTTACTTCGCCACCATGGCCTTTTTTTTGCCTTTACCTCCCTTATCTCACATTGTACAGTATATAGACTTATTTTTCTACTGTATTATTATTGACTGTATGTTTGTTTTACTCCATGTGTAACTCTCTGTTGTTGTATGTGTCGAACTGCTTTGCTTTATCTTGGCCAGGTCGCAATTGTAAATGAGAACTTGTTCTCAACTTGCCTACCTGGTTAAATAAAGGTGTTCTCAACTTGCCTACCTGGTTAAATAAAGGTGAAACAAAAAATTTGCCATTGTCTTAAAATGCCTCATAAAACTGACCTTATCCCTCCATAAATCCCCAGTTTGACAGTTATCTCCTCCCTCTCCGACATTCCCTAAATGCAGTCAGATTCAGGTTGTGCCTGCCCCCTAAGCAAGCATCTCATTGCTTTCCAGCAAACACTCCAGTTTGCCTTGACACCAGAGGGTCTTCCTTCCCGTTAGCACCCAAACACACTTACACAGCACCCGGGGGGAGATATAGCTCTAGGAGAGACAAAGTTCAACTCAGCCCAGCTTGGCTTTCAACACACTGGGGCTGACAGCTGATTGATTCCAGTGTTGCCATGCGCTCACTGCTGCAACCCTCTGTTGTCTTTCATTTTATCTGGCGTCCGAAGGTCATAAAAGATTCATGCACAGTGCTTACAGTGTTTGTTAATGTACTTTAGGCAGAGCATTGCAGGGACAGAGAACAACTGTGTGGAGGCTTTATAAATATTTACAATGCCTACCTTGTTCCCCTCAGATAGACCTGTTTACCAGGACAGCCCTTATAAACACTGTTGTGGAGACAAGATGGCTGCCAGGTGAGACAACTACAAGTCATTATTTATTTTTTAATTGTATTTCACCTTCATTTAACCAGGTAGGCAAGTTGAGAACACCTTTATTTAACCAGGTAGGCAAGTTGAGAACACCTTTATTTAACTAGGCAAGTCAGTTAAGAACAAATTCTTATTTACAATGACAGCCTACCAAAAGGCAAAAAGCCTCTTGTGGGGACGGGGGTTGGGATTTAAAAAATACAGATATATAAAATATAAATATAGTACAAAACACATCACGACAAGAGAGACAACGATACATAAATAGAGACCAAAGACAACAACATAGCAAGGCAGCAACACATGGTACAAACACTATTGGGCACAGACAACAGCACAATGGGTAAGAAGGTAGAGACAACAATACATCACGCGACGCAGCCACAACTGTCAGTAAGAGTGTCAATGATTGAGTATTTGAATGAAGAGATTGAGATAAAACTGTCAGTAAGAGTGTCAATGATTGAGTCTTTGAATGAAGAGATTGAGATGAAACTGTCCAGTTTGTGTGTTTGTTGCAGCCCGTTCCATTCGCTAACTGCAGCGAACTGAAAAGCGGAGCGACCCAGGGATGTCTGTGCTTTGGAGACCTTTAACAGAATGTGACTGGCCGAACGCCTAGCTATGGCTAGCGCTGTTACCTCCACACCGGTGGTCACCAGTAGGACTGTTACGGTGACTGTATTACCGACACATCGGTGGTCACCAGTAGGACTGTTACGGTGACTGTATTACCGACACATCGGTGGTCACCAGTAGGACTGTTACGGTGACTGTATTACCGACACATCGGTGGTCACCAGTAGGACTGTTACGGTGACTGTATTACCACCACACCGGTGGCCACGAGTAGGACTGTTACGGTGACCGTATTACCACCACACCGGTGGTCACGAGTAGGACTGTTACGGTGACTGTATTACCACCACACCGGTGGTCACGAGTAGGACTGTTACGGTGACTGTATTACCTCCACACCGGTGGCCACGAGTAGGACTGTTACGGTGACTGTATTACCTCCACACTGGTGGTCACGAGTAGGACTGTTACGGTGACTGTATTACCGCCACACCGGTGGCCACGAGTAGGACTGTTACGGTGACTGTATTACCTCCACACCGGTGGTCACAAGTAGGACTGTTACGGTGACCGTATTACCTCCACACTGGTGGTCACGAGTAGGACTGTTACGGTGACCGTATTACCGCCCCACCGGTGGTCACAAGTAGGACTGTTACGGTGACCGTATTACCTCCACACTGGTGGTCACGAGTAGGACTGTTACGGTGACCGTATTACCGCCCCACCGGTGGTCACGAGTAGGACTGTTACGGTGACTGTATTACCACCACACCGGTGGTCACAAGTAGGACTGTTACGGTGACCGTATTACCGCCACACTGGTGGTCACGAGTAGGACTGTTACGGTGACTGTATTACCGCCACACCGGTGGTCACAAGTAGGACTGTTACGGTGACTGTATTACCGCCACACCGGTGGTCACGAGTAGGACTGTTACGGTGACCGTATTACCGCCCCACCGGTGGCCACAAGTAGGACTGTTACGGTGACCTTCTTAAGGCAGTAAATTCCACATGACCGTAGTCATGGTAATGAGGCTTCTCCGAGCTCTGATGCTGCTGGGGCCTACTATATATATATATATATATTTCTCTACTTTCCTCATATTAAGCATGTTGCTTCTCTTTACAACAGGAGTATAGCCTACCTGTCTGGCATGAAAACGAACCACAGGAAATGCATCTTCCATTTGCTATTTCAGTGCATAGATGACATTGAGACAGGTGCATGATAATGGTCTAAATCAAAACAAATCTCACAATAATATATTATTTAGTATATGTACATACAATATTAAATCAAGAATAGTGTGATGGGTGACAATATTAGGCTATCACTTGTGAATTATATATTACCACTTGTGAACGATGCTCAGCTTAAGGCAAGAAACAGCCATCAGTCCTCCTCCACCCGTTACGGGGACTGAGCCGCCGAAGCCTCCCTCCATTAGCTCTGACAAATAGAAAACCCTAGTCATTGGCGACTCCATTACCCGCAATATTAGAGTTAAAAATAATCATCTAGCGATCATACACTGTTTACCAGGGGGCAGGGCTACCGACGTAAAGGCTAATCTGAAGAGGGTGCTGGCTGAGGCTAAAACTGGTGAGCATAGAGAGTATAGGGATATTGTTATCTGCTGTATGTCACGACCAACGATGTCAGGATGAAACAGTCAGAGGTCACCAAGCAAGCGCAACATGGCTTCTACGTGTAAATTAGCTAGAAAGATGTCGGCATCGAGTAATTGTCTCTGGCCCCCTCCCAGTTAGGGGGAGCGATGAACTCTACAGCAGAGTCTCACTGTCATGCCCTGACCGTAGATTGCTTTGTATGTTTCTATTTTTGTTTGGTCAGGGTGTGATTTGGGTGGGCACTCTATGTTTGTATGTCTATGTTTTTGTATTTCTATGTTTCGGCCGGGTATGGTTCACAATCAGGGACAGCTGTCTTTCGTTGTCTCTGATTGAGAATCATACTTAGGTAGCCTGTGTTGCCATCTTAGTTTGTGGGTAGTTAATGTCTGTTTAGTGTTATTCACCTTGCAGGACTGTTTCGGGTTTCCTGTTTGTTGTTTTGTTTATTCAGTGTTCAGTGCTATTATTAAAGATGAACACGTACCCTGCTGCATTTTGGTCCGATAATTCCTCTTCTTCCGATGAAAGCCGTTACACTCACAACTCAATCTCTTGTTGAAAACTGTTTTCTGCCTCTCCCAAAAGATTAGTTTATCCCCACATTCTGCCACTAGCACAGTCCGTGTAGTCAGCTCAGCTATCCCCATTGAGACCGTGTCTGTGCCTCGATCTAGATTGAGCAAAACTAAACATGGTGGTTTTCGCTTTAGCAATCTCACTGGAATAAAGACCTCCTCCATTCCTGTCATTATTGAAAGAATTTGTTATATCTCACATCTCAAAATAGGGCTACTTAACACTTCCAAGGCAGTCATAGTCAATGAACTAATCACTGATCATAAGCTTGATGTGATTGGCCTGACTTAAACATGAATTTACTGTGTTAAATAAGGCTTCTCCTCCTGGTTACACTAGTGACCATATCCCCCCGTACATCCTGCAGAGGCGGAGGTGTTGCTAACATTTATGACAGCAAATTTTAAAAAAAAATACATTTTGAAAAAAGACTGCGTTTTTGTCTTTGGGCCTTCTAGTCAAAAAATCTATGCAGCCTACTCAATTACTTTTTATAGCTGCTGTTTACAGGCCTCCTGGGCTCTATACAGCGTTCCTCACTTAGTTCCCTGAATTCCTATCGGACCTTGACAGCAGATAATATTCACATTCTTGGTGACTTTAATATTCACATGGAAAAGTCCACAGACCCACTCCAAAAGGCTTTTGGAGCCATCATCGACTCAGTGGGTTTTGTCCAACATGTCTACGGACCTATTCATTGCCACAGTCATACCTTGCATCTAGTTTTGTCCCATGGAATAAATATTGTGATTCTAAATGTTTTTCATCATATTCCTTGACTATCGAACCACCATCTTATTACGTTTACAATCGCAACAAATAATCTGCTCAGACCCCAACCAAGGATCATCAAAAGTGATGCTCTAAATTCTCAGACAACCCAAAGATTCCTAGATGCCCTTCCAAACTCCCTCAACCTACCCAAGGACATCGGCTAACCACCTAACTGAGGATCTAAATTTAACCTTGCGTAATACCCTCGAAGTAGTTGCACCTCTAAAAAGAAAAAACATTTGTCACAAGAAATTTGCTCCCTGGATTACAAAACAATACCCGAGCCCTGAAGCAAGCTTCCAGAAAATTGGAACGGAAAGGACGCTCCGCTCCACCAAATCAGAAGTCTTCCAACTAGCTTGGAAAGACAATTTGCAATATCAAAGAGCCCTCACTGCTGCTCGATCGTCCTATTTTTCAAACCTAATTTAGGAGAATAAGAACAATCCAAAATGTTTTTTTGATATTGTAGCAAAGCTAACCAAAAAGCAGCGTTCCCCAAGAGAGGATGGCTTTCATTTCAGCAGTGATGAAGACTGCACTCTTGAAGGTGGTAAATTACCTTTTAATGGCGTAAGACCATGGCTCTGCATCTGTCCTCGTGCTCCTATACCTTAGTGCTGCTTTTGACGCCATCAATCACCACATTATTTTGAAGAGATTGGAAACAAGTTTTTGCCTGGTTTAGATCTTATCTGTCGGAAAGATATCAGTTTGTCACTATATATTTTACCTCTTGGTGATGTCATTTGGAAACACAATGTCAACTTTCACTGCTCTGCGGACGACACAATGTATATTTCAATGAAACACGGAGAAGCCCTGGAAGCCTGTGTTTCAGACATAAGGAAGTGGATGGCTGCAAATGTTTTACTTTTAAACTCAGAGAAAACAGAGAAGCTAGTTCTGCTGTTGGATCTGACAATTCATGTTGATGGTTGTACAGTTGTCTCAAATAAAACTGTGAAGGACCTCGGCGTTACTCTGGACCCTGATCTCTCTTTTGACGAACATATCAAGAATATTTCAAGGACAGCTTTTTTCCATCTTCGTAACATTGCAAAAATCCTACGCTTTTTGTCAGAAAATGATGCAGACAAGCTAATCAGTGCTTTTGCCACTTCTAGATTAGACTACTGCAATGCTCTACTCTCTGGCTACCCGGACAAAGCACAAAATATACGTCAATTAGTGCTAAACATGGCTAGAATCTTGACTAGAACCAAAAAATGTGATCATATTACTCCAGTGCTAGCCTCTGGCTTCCTGTTAAAACTTCTTCCGGATTGGTGTGTCCCCTGCGGGACAGTTGAGCTAACGTAGGCTTATGCGATTAGGATGAGGTTGTAAGTAACAAGAACATTTCCCAGGACATAGGCATATCTGATATTGGCAGAAAGCTTATTCTGGTTCATTCTTGTTAATCTAACTGCACTGTTCAATTTACAGTAGCTATTACAGTGAAAGAATACCATGCTATTGCTTGAGAAGAGTGCACAGTTTTGAACATGAAAAGTTATTAATAAACAAATGAGGCACATTTGGGCAATCTTGAAATACAATGTTCATCGGATTAGTCTGAAACTTTGCACATACACTGCTGCCATCTAGTGGCCAAAATCTAAATTTCACCCAGGCTGGAATAATACATTATGGCCTTTCTCTTGCATTTCAAAGATGATGGTACCAAAAAATACCAAAAAAGGTTAGTTTTGTATTTGTATTATCTTTTACCAGATCTATTCTATTCTCCTACATTCCTACCATTCCACAAACGTCAAAGTGTTTCCTTTCAAATGGTACCAAGAAAATGCATATCCTTGCTTCAGGCTCTGAGCTACAGGCAGTTAGATTTGGGTGTGTCATTTTAGGCTAAATTTGAAAAAAAGGAGCCGAGCCATAGCATTGCAAATTAAATAAAAATACCAATGCTCATATTTTCTTGCCACCCAGCCTATTTTTTTTTTATAGATTGATCTGCCCTTGCAGCACTGAGATTTCAGATTATCTCACATTTTTCTAATCTGATAAGCGTAATCAGAAGCGATTCTACTGTTGTCACTGAGGGATTTGACTGTTGTTACTTAGCAATTATATTGTCGTTACTGAGAGATTATACTGTTGTTACTGAGTGATTATACTGTTGTTACTCAGGGATTATACTGTTCTTACTGAGTGATTATACTGTTACTACTGACTGATTATACTGTTCTTACTGAGTGAATATACTGTTGTTAATGAGGGATTATACTGTTGTTACTGAGGGATTATACTGTTGTCACTGAGGGATTACACTGTTGTTACTGAGTGATTATATTGTTCTCACTGAGGGATTATAGTGTTGTTACTGAGGGATTATAGTGTTGTTACTGAGGGATTATATTGTTCTCACTGAGGGATTATACTGTTGTCACTGAGGGATTATACTGTTGTTACTGAGTGATTCTACTGTTACTCAGGGATTCTACTGTTCTTACTGAGGGATTATACTGTTGTTACTCAGGGATTCTACTGTTTTTACTGAGGGATTATACTGTTGTTACTCAGGGATTATACTGTTGTTACTCAGGGATTATACTCCTGTAACTGAGGGATTATACTGTTGTTACTCAGGGATTATACTGCTGTTACTGAGGGATTATACTGTTGTTACTCAGGGATTATACTGTTCTTACCGAGGAATTATTATGTTCTTACTGAGGGATTATATTGTTTTTACTGAGGGATTATAGTGTTGATACTGAAGGATTATACTGTTGTTACTGAGGGATTTTACTGTTGATACTGAATGATTGTACTGAGTGATTCTACTGTTACTCAGGGATTGTACTGTTCTTACTGAGGGATTGTACTGTTGTTACTCAGGGATTATACTGTTGTTACTGAGTCTACTGTTACTCAGAGATTATACTGTTCTTACTGAGGGATTATACTGTTGTTACTCAGGGATTATACTGCTGTTACTGAGGGAGTATACTGTTGTTATTGAGGGATTATACTGTTATTACTGAGGGATTATACTGTTGTTACTTAGATAGTATACTGTTCTTACTGAGGGATTATACTGTTGTTACTGAGCGATTATACTGTTGTTACTGAGGGATTATACTGTTGTTACTCTGTGATTATACTGTTACTCAGGGATTAAACTGTTGTTACTGAGGGATTCTACTGTTGTTACTGAAATATTATACTGTTGTTACTCTGGGATTATACTGTTGTTATTGAGGGATTATACTGTTGTTACTGAACGATTATACTGTTACTCAGGAATTATATTGCTTTTACAGCGTGTGCAAATGTAGAAGAGTAGGGAGGTAGGCAATAAATAGGCCCTAGAGGCGAAAATAATTACAATTTAGCATTAATACTGGAGTGATAAATGTGCAGATGATGATGTGCAAGTAGAGATACTGGGGTGCAAAAGAGCAAGAAGGTAAGTAATAATATGGGGATGAGGTAGTTGGGTGTGATATTTACAGATTGGCTGTGTACAGGTACAGTGATCGGTAAGCTGCTCAGACAGTTGATGTTTAAAGTTAGAGCGGGATATATAAGACTCCAGTTTAAAAGATTTTTGCAATTCGTTCTAGTCATTGGCAGCAGAGAACTGGAAGGAAAGCTATATATATAACCTATACTCTAACTTTCTGTCAGACAGGAAGACTACATGGTAGGTTCCCAATATCCAGTCAGTGACATATTATCAGTGACATATTATGCTGTGCTTACTTCTGCTTCGAATTGCAAATTATAGTGTTATCAGTAAGCACATCCACACACAGAAAAGGAAAGCCCTAGCTCAGTTTAAGTAACTGAAATATAGTGTTATCAGTAAGCCCATCCACAGACAGAAAAGGAAAGCCCCTGCTCGGTTTAAATTAAGTTCCACAGTTGAAAGAAATATGGTGGGGAAGTTGTCAGGTTGAATTAGAAGCCAAATGAAAGTTTATATTTAAGCAGTAAGGCACGAGGGGTGTGGTATATGGCCAATATACCATGGTGAAGGGCTGTTCTTAGGCAAGACGCAACGCAGAGTGCCTGGATACAGCCCTTAGCCGTGGTATATTGGCCATATACCACAAATCCCAGAGGTGCCTTATTGCTATTATAACAGGTTACCAACTTAATTATAGCAGTAAAAATAAATGTTTTGTCATACCCGTGGTATACGGTCTGATATACCATGACTGTCAGCCAATCAGCATTCAGGGCTCGAACCACCCAGTTTATACAAGCCTACATGTCTCCATTCAAAGTGATGGCCTTCCTCGCTCCCCTTTTGCAGTGCTGTCAGTTTTTTACACCAAGGTTAATATCAGAGAGGGAGAGCAGCGTATGAAAGTGACGCGTCTCATCCCCTTTTCCCAAAAGTGAAAATGAGAAACTGCAGCTGAATATAAATGGCGGGAGATCAAATGAACTGTGGTGTTGAGCGCCTTATCTCACCCAGTCAGTCACCGGCCTATTCAGGCCCCAGCAACAAAGACCTAGCTTCCCTCATGGTTGTGACACACACACACACACACACACACACACACACACACACACACACACACACACACACACACACACACACACATACACACACACACACACACACACACACACACACACACACACTGGTGTTGGACAATTATGCTTTCAATGACCAACACTGGAGTGGGGAGGCAAATGTTTTCATAATGAGACAGATTTGACCAATTAGCTCAGTACATTTGTGTAAGCACGGCTGGGTTCAGACAACATGTCCAAGAACCATGTGGCTGGGTTGGAAGTGTGGACAATATATTTTATTATTGAATCATGTACAAGCTTGTAAATCATATGTTCTCACTGTAAAGGGCTTGACTGCCATTGATTTAGATCACTGTATGGATCAATCCAGGTTATCAATTCTCACTGGGTCAACAGAACTTCTTGACTATGGGATTCTGGGTCAACAGAACTTCTTGACTATGGGATTCTGAGTCAACAGAACTTCTTGACTATGGGATTCTGGGTCAACAGAACTTCTTGACTATGGGATTCTGGGTCAACAGAACTTCTTGACTATGGGATTCTGGGTCAACAGAACTTCTTGACTATGGGATTCTGGGTCAACAGAACTTCTTGACTATGGGATTCTGGGTCAACAGAACTTCTTGACTATGGGATTCTGAGTCAACAGAACTTCTTGACTATGGGATTCTGGGTCAACAGAACTTCTTGACTATGGGATTCTGGGTCAACAGAACTTCTTGACTATGGGATTCTGGGTCAACAGAACTTCTTGACTATGGGATTCTGGGTCAACAGAACTTCTTGACTATGGGATTCTGGGTCAACAGATCTTATTGACTATGGGATTCTGAGTCAACAGAACTTCTTGACTATGGGATTCTGGGTCAACAGAACTTCTTGACTATGGGATTCTGGGTCAACAGAACTTCTTGACTATGGGATTCTGGGTCAACAGAACTACTTGACTATGGGATTCTGGGTTAACAGAACTTCTTGACTATGGGATTCTGAGTCAACAGAACTTCTTGACTATGGGATTCTGGGTCAACAGAACTTCTTGACTATGGGATTCTGGGTCAACAGAACTTCTTGACTATGGGATTCTGGGTCAACAGATCTTATTGACTATGGGATTCTGGGTCAACAGATCTTATTGACTATGGGATTCTCTAGATGATCAAATCAAATGAAACTTTATGTGCCGAATACAACAAATGTAGATCTTAAAGTGAAATGCTGATTTACAAGCCCTTAACCAACAGTGCAGTTCAAGAAGAGTTAAGAAAATATTTATAAAATAAACTAAAGTTAAAAATGATAAAAAAAGTAACACAATAAAAATAACAAGAACAAGGGTATATACAGGGGGTACCGGTACCGAGTCAATGTAGAGGGTATATACAGGGGGTACCGGTACCGAGTCAATGTAGAGGCTATATACAGGTGGTACCGGTACAGAGTCAATGTAGAGGCTATATACAGGGGTACCGGTACAGAGTCAATGTGGAGGCTATATACAGGGGGTACCGGTACCGAGTCAATGTAGAGGGTATATACAGGGGTACCGGTACAGAGTCAATGTAGAGGCTATATACAGGGGTACCGGTACAGAGTCAATGTGGAGGCTATATACAGGGGGTACCGGTACAGAGTCAATGTAGAGACTATATACAGGGGTACCGGTACAGAGTCAATGTGGAGGCTATATACAGGGGGTACCGGTACCGAGTCAATTTGGAGGCTATATACAGGGGGTACCAGTACCGAGTCAATGTAGAGGCTATATACAGGGGGTACCGGTACTGAGTCAATGTAGAGGCTATATACAGATGGTACCGGTACAGAGTCAATGTGGAGGCTATATACAGGGGGTACCGGTACAGAGTCAATGTGGAGGCTATATACAGGAAAACCGGTACAGAGTCAACGTGGAGGCTATATACAGGGTGTTACGGTACAGAGTCAATGTGGAGGCTATATACAGGGGGCACCGGTACCGAGTCAATGTGGAGGCTATATACAGGGGGTACCGGTACAGAGTCAATGTGGAGGCTATATACAGGGGGTACCGGTACAGAGTCAATGTGGAGGCTATATACAGGGGGTACCGGTACAGAGTCAATGTAGAGGCTATATACAGATGGTACCGGTACAGAGTCAATGTGGAGGCTATATACAGGGGGTACCGGTACTGAGTCAATGTGGAGGCTATATACAGGGGGTACCAGTACCTAGTCAATGTGGAGGCTATATACAGGGGGTACCGGTACCGAGTCAATGTGGAGGCTATATACAGGGGGTACCAGTACCGAGTCAATGTGGAGGCTATATACAGGGGGTACCGGTACTGAGTCAATGTGGAGGCTATATACAGGGGGTACCGGTACTGAGTCAATGTGGAGGCTATATACAGGGGGTACCGGTACCGAGTCAATGTTCGAGGTTACAGGTTAGTCGAGGGAATTTGTACATGTAAGTAGGGTGAAGTGACTATGCATAGATAATAAACAGTGAGTAGCAGCAGTGTACAAAATAAATGGAGGGGGGGTGTCAATGTAAATAGTCCGGGGGCCATTTGATTAATTGTTCAGCAGTCTTATGGCTTGGGGGTAGAAGCTGTTAAAGTGCTTTTTGGTCCTAGACTTGGCGCTCCTGTACCGCTTGCCGTGCGGAAGCAGAGAAAACAGTCTATGATTTGGGTGACTGGAGTCTGACAATTTTATGGGCTTTCCTCTGACACCACCTATTATAAAGGTCCTGGATGGCAGGAAGCTTGGCCCCAATGATGTACTGGGCTGTACGCACTACCCTCTGAATTGCCTTACGGTCAGATGCAGAGCAGTTGCCATACCAGGTGGTGATGCAACTGGTCAGGATGCTCTCAATGGTGCAGCTGTATAACTCTTTGAGGATCTGGGAACCCATGCCAAATCTTTTCAGTCTCCTGAGGGGGAAGAGGTTTTGCAGTGCCCTCTTCACGACTGTCTTGGTGTATTTGGACCATGATAGTTTGTTGGTGATGTGGACACAGAGGAACTTGAAACTCTTGACCCGCTTCACTATAGCCCTGTCGATGTTAATGGTGGCCTGTTCAGCCCGCCTTTTCCTGTAGTCCACGATCAACTCCTTTATGTTGCTCACATTGAGGGAGAGGTTGTTGTCCTGGCACCACACTGCCAGTTCTTTGACCTCCTCCTTATAGGCTGTCTCATTGATGTTGGTGATCAGGCAACACTGTTGTGTCGTCAGCAAACTTATTGATGGTGTTGGAGTTGTGTTTGGCCATGCAGTATTGGGTGAACAGGGAGTACAGGAGGGGACTAAGTACACACCCCTGAGGGGCCACAGTGTTGAATATCAGCGTGGCAGACGTGTTGTTGCCTACCCTTTCCACCTGGGGGCGGCCCGTCAAGAAGTCCAGGATCCAGTTGCAGAGGGAGGTGTTAAGTCCCTGGGTCCTTAGCCTAGTGATGAGCTTCGTGGGCACTATGGTGTTGAACTCTGAGCTGTAGTCAATGAACAGCATTCTCACATAGGTGTTCCTTTTGTCCAGGTGGGAAAGGGCAGGATGGAGTGCGATTGAGATTGCGCCATCTGTGGATCTGTTGAGGCGGTATGCGAATTGGAGTGGGTCTAGTGTATCCTGGAGGATGCTGTTGATGTGAGCCATGACCAGCCTTTCAAAGCACTTCATGGCTACCAACAAGAGTGCTACGGGGCGGTAATCATTTAGGCAGGTTACCTTCGCTTCCTTGATCAACCTAATAATAACATATTTATGCCTAAACCTGTAGTATGAGCATATGCATGTAACTTATTCAGTCCACATCTAGTATCTTCATCCAAACGTATTTAAAAAAATATATATATATGCTAATTCCTAATTTTGGCAGTGCAGTTATAAGTACTGTAAAGCTAGATGTGTATATAAAGCTCCTATCAGTGTTGTGAATGCTGCTTTTTGACACTACTATGGAATAATATCCAGCATGTGTTTGAGCATATTTTTCATTCGAAGTAGCTACCTGGGTAGTGCCAGACATCAGCCTCTGTGCATAGGGACAGGGATAAAAACACTAAGCTTATTAATCTCAATAACATTCTGCATGTTCCTGGATGAGGGAATCGAGAACGTGGTTGCCAGGAAATGTGATTAGGTGCCGAAATGTCCTCTGTGGTTTTAACAACTTTCCACTCACATCCTCTCCCAAAACAAGATAGACCTACTTAATTCCTTCTGCCCTCCTTCTTGTGTCGTTTTCCCCCCCTGTATTAGTGCAAAGTTACATACTCATTATTATGCAGCTGGGTGCGTTCAGTTTGACAGAACGGTGTGCAACGTTGAATTCAAAGGAAACTGTACCGAACGCCCAGTTTAAGAACGGTGTGCTGAATGCCCAGTTGAAGAACGGTGTGCTGAACACCCAGTTGAAGAACGGTGTGCTGAATGACCAGTTGAAGAACGGTGTGCTGAACGCCCAGTTGAAGAACGGTGTGCTGAACACCCAGTTGAAGAACGGTGTGCTGAACACCCAGTTGAAGAACGGTGTGCTGAATGACCAGTTGAAGAATGGTGTGCTGAACACACATTTAAAGAACAGTGCGCTGAACACCCAGTTGAAGAACGGTGTGCTGAACGCCCAGTTGAAGAACGGTGTTCTGAACGCCAAGTTGAAGAACGGTGTGCTGAACACCCAGTTGAAGAACGGTGTGCTGAACACCCAGTTGAAGAACGGTGTGCTGAATGACCAGTTGAAGAACGGTGTGCTGAACACACATTTGAAGAATGGTGTGCTGAGTGACCAGTTGAAGAACGGTGTGCTGAACACACATTTGAAGAACGGTGTGCTGAACACCCAGTTGAAGAACGGTGTGCTGAACGCCCAGTTGAAGAACGGTGTGCTGGACGCCCAGTTGAAGAACGGTGTGCTGAACACTCAGTTGAAGAACGGTGTGCTGAACACCCAGTTGAAGAACGGTGTGCTGAACACCCAGTAGAAGAACGTTGTGCTGAACACCCAGTTGAAGAACGGTGTGCTGAACACCCAGTTGAAGAACGGTGTGCTGAACACCCAGTTGAAGAACGGTGTGCTGAACAACCAGTTGAAGAACGGTGTGCTGAATGACCAGTTGAAGAACGGTGTGCTGAACGCCCAGTTGAAGAACGGTGTGCTGAACACCCAGTTGAAGAACGGTGTGCTGAACACCCAGTTGAAGAACGGTGTGCTGAATGACCAGTTGAAGAACGGTGTGCTGAACACACATTTGAAGAACGGTGCGCTGAACACCCAGTTGAAGAACGGTGTGCTGAACACCCAGTTGAAGAACGGTGTGCTGAATGACCAGTCGAAGAACGGTGTGCTGAACACACATTTGAAGAACGGTGCGCTGAACACCCAGTTGAAGAACGGTGTGCTGAACACACAGTTGAAGAACAGTGTGCTGAATGACCAGTTGAAGAACGGTGTGCTGAACACCCAGTTGAAGAACGGAGTGCTGAATGACCAGTTGAAGAATGTTGTGGATATGGTGACCCAGAGAATGACTGTGTATGTGCTGCACAGGTTTTGTGTTTTAAAATGGTCACAACCATATTGCACATTGTTTTGGGGAAATGTGTCATTCAGTACAAACCGTCAAGCAATTAGCAAATGTTGAACCGAACTGAATGCACCCCTGGCATCTTGGGTCCAGATTTCAATCATCACAATTTGAGCTTCCTTGTCAACAAGCAGGGAACATTCAAACACACCTCCAAAATTTAGCACATGTACACATAGGAATTTACACACACACATCCCGAGAGACTGTTTACTTCTGAGAGACTGTTTACTTCTGAGAGACTGTTTACTTCTGAAAGACTGTTTATTTCTGAGAGACGGTTTACTTCTTAGAGACTGTTTACTTCTGAGAGACTGTTTACTTCTGAGAGACTGTTTACTTCTGAGAGACTGTCTCCTCCTCTATGTTGGAGATGGGCAGGCACTCCTGTGGGAGAGCACACACACACACACGCACACACACACACACACGCACACACACAAAATGACACACACACACACACACACTGAAAATAACATTGATCCAAACAACAAATACACAATGCTACTATCTTTGATTATTCGGCTGACCATTAAAAAGCCACTCTTGTAAATGGTGCATCCTATTAGCATGTTATTCCTATAACACCCACAGCACCCTGTTGCCTGCAGCCTGTTTCCTTTCTTCACTTAGCAGAGTGGACCAGGACACCGACCCCAGTGACACATCAAAAAAGCATGACCAGCCATACACATGGCCAAAGCTCATTACCCAGCATGCAAGGCTGAGTGTGGAGTGAAGCTCTTCATCGCAGGTCAGGAACCCTTTCACTGGGGGGGGGGGGGGGGGGGGGGGGGGGGGACATAGTGAATAATGCATGGAGGTGAGTAGGGGAGCCTGATGAAAGGACACTGTATGAGCTGATGAACATGAGAAAGGGCTTGACAACAGCCTCAAAGGGTTGTTGTTTTGTGAATAAAATGAATCATATTGGAATTACAAATGACTGTGTGTTTTTAAGGGTGGTGGGTGTATGATACAGCCTAACCCTGTCTATGATGTTTACTGTTTATAAACATTTTCCACACATGATTACAATTCTATTGATCGATCTATTAGGCAGAGCACGTAATGATACGCTAACAAAGCATTTGTAACCTGCATTTGCCATGACTGAGCACCACCACAGATCCAGAAATATTGTTGTTTTATAATGCAAGAAGACATGCCCTTATGAGAACCTGCTTCATTAGCTTAATTGTAGCCTGCAGTCTACACACACAGACACACACACACACACACACACAAAGTCCCCTAATCTGCAGTAATCAAAAATAAATGTGTTATTGATTTGCTTAACGCCTTTTACGTTGTGAATGTTTCATCTGGAGTAAATATGTCTGAAAATAGCACAATTAATGAGTACAGCTCCCAGCCCGGTTGTACACAAGCAGAGTAGAAGGACACACTGAAACATTGGTCTAGTGCTCCTTTAAAAAAAATGGGATTCTGGTACTGCTGTCATGAAATCAAATGTGATGTACGTTTTCAGCCAGGTCACAGCCTATGTTGAACAGGGATGACTTGAGACTTTTTTTCTTCTCAAATTAAAACAGGCCAAAAAAGAGCAACATGAGAACTCATATCACAACATGAGAACTCATATCACACAACATTAGAACTCATATCACACAACATGAGAACTCATATCACAACATGAGAACTCATATCACACAACATGAGAACTCATATCACACAACATGAGAACTCATATCACAACATGAGAACTCATATCACACAACATGAGAACTCATATCACACAACATGAGAACTCATATCACACAACATGAGAACTCATATCACACAACATGAGAACTCATATCACAACATGAGAACTCATATCACACAACATGAGAACTCATATCACACAACATGAGAACTCATATCACACAACATGAGAACTCATATCACAACATCAGAACTCATATCACACAACATCAGAACTCATATCACAACATGAGAACTCATATCACACAACATGAGAACTCATATCACAACATGAGAACTCATATCACACAACATGAGAACTCATATCACAACATCAGAACTCATATCACACAACATCAGAACTCATATCACAACACGAGAACTCATATCACACAACATAAGAACTCATATCACAACATCTGAACTCATATCACACAACATGAGAACTCATATGACAACATGAGAACTCATATCACACAACATGAGAACTCATATCACAACATCAGAACTCATATCACACAACATCAGAACTCATATCACAACACGAGAACTCATATCACACAACATAAGAACTCATATCACAACATCTGAACTCATATCACACAACATGAGAACTCATATGACAACATGAGAACTCATATCACACAACATGAGAACTCATATCACAACATCAGAACTCATATCACACAACATGAGAACTCATATCACAACATCAGAACTCATATCACACAACATCAGAACTCATATCACAACACGAGAACTCATATCACACAACATAAGAACTCATATCACAACATCTGAACTCATATCACACAACATGAGAACTCATATGACAACATGAGAACTCATATCACAACATCAGAACTCATATTGCAATGCCACTTGAGAGGGTTCAACATAAGTTTAGTCTAATTCTGCAGAAATTCAATGTTATTTATATGAATACAACAGACTAGATCTTGGTCTCAGGATAGCAGGTAGCCACCCCACCTCTGCTCATTTTCATACAGAGATGTAGCATCCATCCACATTCCACAATATACCTTGTAGCCTATAGCTGTAGTCACAATGAATCAAAACCTCCTTACCAGATCATTTTAAGAGCCATATATGATCACAATTTATGTTTTTACAACTGTTTTTGCTATTGAATGAAACATACTTTTATCCCATTTAGTTAAAATAACAGACAGATCATTTAAAATGACTGTGTATGTGCACAACCGCGACCCCTAACGTCAGATATCTGAATCTGCCAATGACAAAAAAAACAACGGACAATCTTCGATTTCATTGGCCATTGCCTTTCTCACCGGGGCCTCTCATTGGTCCGTCGGATCTCCACCCTCTCGTACTGTCTCGCGGTGTCAGAGTGCTAGCAGTGAGAAGCAGATGCGCGATTGTGTGTCCACATTAAATGTTGCGCGAAGGTAAGGCATACAGCCTCTTGTGAAAAGGAACATTCAGAGAGAAGCCAGCTATCTAAGTAATTGATTTCAGCATCCCTGGATATTCAGCACTATAACTGAACAGGACATTTATTGAGCTTTTGTCGCAGGTAAGTCACACATCTTTCAGCATTCTCTAATGTTTATTATTGCCCATGTAATGCTAACGTCTGTTTAATAATTTTCCATTCTCCACATACACAGCCAGCTGCTAGTTAGGATAACCGTCATATGTAGTGCCTTGTTCAGACAGTATAGCGACGGAAATTGCTATTTTTTGCCGTACTAGCTTGTTTGCTAGCTAAGTAGCTAGCTATCATTGTATTTGATAGGATGCATGGAAGTTATATGTACACGTTAGCCTGCCAGCTAGCTAACGTTACAGTAGTGGACCAGCCAGCAATGTTTTAAGACATCAGCTGGCAGCTACGTTAGCTTCTTGTAGACACACTCGTACAGCCACAGCGGGTAACGTTAGCTAGCTAACTAACTATATGTTTTGCAAGTTGCACAAAAACACTAACTAGGTATGTTGTTCAATGTAAAGGGATAAAGAAAAGAAGGAAAGCCACATTTGGGTACCGTAACAGTGTTCATGCCCTCTTGACGTTCTAGCAAGCTCCTGCTACGTGGCCAGTCTCTCATGCGTTCAACTCTGAACTTCTGAGTTTAGGCGAGTAAACTAGCTAGGGGTTTTTATAAATGGCAGGAAAGCCATTCAATCAGAATGTGCTATTGGACAGCTAGATATACCTACTTACGTTGTTGGAAGCTAATAGATTGCATTTAGTTAAAAGATGAGACAATCATTTTAATCAGAAGATACGATTAACATGTAAATATTATGGTAACATAATAAAAGGCAGAAGAATAACTGCAGATTAAATAATGCTGTCATGGTAAATTGTAAACCTGATGTTGGGTACTGCCCCTTTTGAGAGCTAGAATAAATGTTGTACCCTAGTTTGTGATTCTCACCAAATACAGTATATTATCTCCTCACACTATTCAAACCCCACAATCGAATAAACAGTCTATGAAGCTCTCTTAGCCTATAGATCACATATTGCAAAAAATTATCTAAACTAAACTCCACAATTTTTTGGGGCATTTCTGTGCATTCTTGACAATTGCTAATCAATATCCAAAACGGCACATTTTCCCCCACAAACCTGCGCATCATCTCTCTTTTGTGGCACTAATGTGAGGGGTTATGTCAGGGGAAACGGTGGCGCTGGAATAACGACATGTAAACCTGGGGAGATTTTTGTTCACATTACCCCCAAAAAGTGAAGGAACCGAGTTCAGACCACCTCTCCAGATGGTTTCGCTTCGCGTCTGGGGCTCTTTTGAGAGGTCGGAGTTCCTTTGGAATGTTCACACTGTACAATTTTCTTTTTGCAAACTGCATTGAGTTCTCCAAAGTCGTCTGAAAGGGACCAAGTGTGAAAACAACCTAAAACAGAGGTGTCAAACTTATTTTGCCCTGAGGGCTGTTTGTTTGGCTCCCCTGATCTTTAAAAAATACACTACTTTTCAGAAATAAAAAAGTGTCACACACCCCAGTCAGTTCTATTCTATCCAGCCTCTTCACCAATTAACGGAGGTTCATCCAGCTTCACTTTGTTCTGTCAAACTGTTTCTGCAGTCTTGGATACAGTTACTTTTTGGGGCTTTTGTGTGCACTGGCTGAGCACTGGCTCAGCCCACTTGGCTGTTGTGTGTCTGCATCTCTCTGCTCTGAGAAGCAGTCTTTGCTCTGTGCGCTCTAGCAAGCCTAATGCCTTCAGAAAGTTAACACAATTTGACCTTTTCTACACTTTTTTTTGTTGTTACAGCCTGAATTTTAAATGTATTAAATTGAGTGTCATTATTTTCCCCCCATTTAAAAAAAAAAAATATATATATATATATATATATATATATATATATATAACACACACACACACACACACAAAATAAAAAGCTGGAATGTCTTGAGTCAAGTATTCAACCCGTTTCTTATGGCAAGCTTAAATAAGTTCAGGAGTAAAAATTTGATTAACAAGTCACATACGTTTGCATGGACTCACTCTGTGTGTAATAATAGTGTTTAATATTTATTTTATAATGACTGCGTCATCTCTGAACCCCACACATACAATTATCTGTAAGGTTTCTCCGTCGAGCAGTGAATTTCAAACACAGAACACAGATTCAACCACAAAGACCAGGGAGGTTTTCCAATGCCTCACAAAGAAGGGCACCTATTGGTAGATGGGTAATACAAAAAAAAAGCAAGCAGACATTGAATATCCCTTTGAGCATGGTGAAGTTAATAATTACGCTTTGGAGGGTGTATCAATATAGTCAGTCACTGCGACGATCCAGACCCCCGTCCAAACTCAGTTGCCGGAGAGGAAGGAAACCACTCAGGGATAGCACAATGAGGCCAATTGTGACTTTTTAAAGGGGTTACAGAGTTTAATGGCTGTGACAGGAGAACTGAGGATGGATCAACATTGTAGTTACTCCACAATACTAACCTAAATGACAGAGTGAAAAGAAGGAAGACTGTATAGAATATAAATATTCCAAAACATGCATTCCTCAATACAAGGCATTATATTTGTAGCAAATCCATCACATCACTGAGTACCACTTTATATTTTCAAGCATGGTAGTGGCTGCATCATGTTATGGGTATGATATTAATCGTCAAGAACTAGGGATGTGTTTTAGGATAAATAGAAACAGAATAGAGCTAAGCAAAGGCAAAATCCTAGAGTACAACCTTGTTCAGTCTGCTTTCCAACAGACACTTGGAGACAAATTCACCTTTCAGAAGGACAATAACCTAAAACGCAAGACCAAATATACACTGGAGTTTCTTTCCAAGACGACATTAAATGTTCCTGAGTGGCCGAGTTACAGTTTGGACTTAACATCTGCATGAAAATGTATGGCAGACTTAAATATAATCAACAATCAACTTGATAGAGCTTAAACCATTAAAAATAAATAATAGTATGGCAATATTGTTCAATCCAGGTTTGGAAAGCTCTTAGACTTACCCAGAAAGACTCACAGCTGTAATCGCTGCCAAAGGTGATTCTAACTCCGGTTGTTGAACACTTGTGTTATATATATTTGTGAATATGTTCTTTAGGCACTGTATATGCCAAGAAAGCCTCCATGGTTTGGCCTTGGCAGTGTGCACTTTTGTCAGTCAGCGACTGTGATTTGTAGTTTACGTGTCCTTCCAAACCCATTTCAAAGCCCTCTCTTCAATGAGTGTCCTTCATCAGCACATTTTGTCATACATTCTTGAATTATTCTTTCTGTGATTGAAGTTCAGAGCTAGCTGATGCTCAAAGGAACAGTGCATCAGTTGCTATTCAGACTTCCAAAAGAGACTCATCAGTGGAAATGCCTTTTCATTCATAAGCACTTTTGAAAAGACCCGGGGACTACATCTTTTCTAGAAATGTGATGCATAAATGGCTCATTGGGTTTAGAGTTTAATTTGAGATTTCTGCTGCAGCCAATGTTCCCTCTAAGCTGTGCGCGCACACGCAGTAGCCCCGAGACGAACAGCTCCCTGGGACTGCAGTGCAGGAATATCAGCCTGCAGAGAGTAGCTTGAGATTAAACTTCACTCAACTTTCTAGAGCAGTGGTCACCAACCGGTCGATCGATTGGTCAATCTCCAAGGCATTCCTAGTCGACCTTCAAACATTTCTGTAAAAACCCCAACGATAAATCCTTGTTCCTATTTTTTATTTATTTGTCTCCTGCTGTTGGTGGTAGGTGCACCCGGGTAGGGGAAAGGTTGCCATTTTGAACCATTTCATGTGACTGTAGGTACAAACTCTCCCTTCCCGGCGGGCCCAGAGAGCAAATCAAGTGCACTAAAGGCCTACCGCTGTCCAATCAGTTGGCTCAGACCTGCCGCTGTCCAATCAGTTGGCTCAGACCTACCGCTGTCCAATCAGTTGGCTCAGACCTACCGCTGTCCAATCAGTTGGCTCAGACCTACCGCTGTCCAATCAGTTGGCTCAGACCTACCGCTGTCCAATCAGTTGGCCCAGATGATCGTGTCTGCAGTAACGCAGCAGGCATTATAGAAAGCTGAAGCAACGTTGGTACTGTGAGATTTCAAGATGTGTAAAACCATGAGAGAGACTCAATGAGTACAGCAAAGAGCTGCTGTTTTTATGACTGAGTTCATGTTTCATTTCTTACTTAGCAATGTCAACATTTTGGTCAGTGTAGGAAAGGGAAAGTGGAGGGGTGTTGAGAGGCGGACCCTCAGTCTGCTGCTCTCGCCCTCCGCTGTGAATGACCATCAGATGCACGCACCATCAGCAAATTATTTAAATGTATGCTCACTCAGCTGGGCTTAACAAGTAATACAACAACATATCTATTACTGGTGTGATCGAACCCTGAATTCGGGGTTCAAACACTGAATGCTGATTGGCTGACAGCCGTGGTATATCAGACAATATACCATGGGTATGAGAACTTATTTATTTTTACTGCTCTAATTCCATTGGTAACCAGTTTATACTAGCAATACGGCACCTCAGAGGTTTGTGGTATATGGCCAATATACCACGGCTAAGGGCTGTCTGCAGGCACTCTGCGTTGCGTCGTGCATAAGAACAGCCCTTAGCCGTGGTATATTGGCCATATACATTTGAAGTCGGAAGTTTACATACACCTTGGCCAAATACATTTAAATTCAGTTTTTCACAATTCCTGACATTTTAATCCTAGTAAAAACTCTCTGTTTTAGGTCAGTTAGGATCACCACTTTATTTTAAGAAAGTGAAATGTCAGAATAATAGTAGAGTGATTTATTTAAATGTTATTTATTTCATCACATTCCCAGTGGGTCAGAAGTTTACATACACTCAATTAGTATTTGGTAGCATTGTTTAACTTGGGCCGAATGTTTTGGGGAGCCTTCCACAAGCTTCCCACAATAATTTGTGTGTATTTTGGCCCATTCCTCTTGACAGAGATGGTGTAACTGAGACAGATTTGTAGGCCTCCTTGTTCGCACACGCTTTTTCAGTTCTCCCCACACATTTTCTATAGGATTAAGTTCAGGACTTTGTGATGGCCATTCCAATACTTTGACTTTGTTGTCCTTAAGTCATTTTGCCCCAACTTTGGAAGTCTGCTTTGGGTCATTGTCCATTTGGAAGACCCATTTGCGACCAAGCTTTCACTGATGTCTTGAGATGTTGCTTTAATATATTCACCTCATCTTCCTGCCTCATGATGCCATCTATTTTGTGAAGTGCACCAGTCCCTCCTCCAGCAAAGCACCCCCACAACATGATGCTGCCACCCCCGTGCTTCACGGTTGGGATGGTGTTCTTCAGCTTGCAAGCATCCCCCTTTTTCCTCCAAACATAACGGTGGTCACTATGGCCAAACAGTTCTATTTTTGTCTCATCAGATCAGAGGACATTTTTCCAAAACGTATGATCTTTGTTCCCATGTGCAGTTGCAAACCGTAGTCTGTTTTTTTGTGGAGGTTTTGGAGCAGTGGCTTCTTCCTTGCTGAGCTGTCTTTCAGGTTATGTGGATATAGGACTCGTTTTACTGTGGATATAGAATATTTTCTACCTGTTTCCTCCAGCATCTTCACAGGGTCCTTTTGCTGTTGTTCTGGGATTGATTTGCACTTTTCGCACCAAAGTACACTCTTATCTAGGAGACAGAACGCGTCTCCTTTCTGAGCGGTACGATGCGTGGACCCATGTTGTTTATACTTGCGTACCATTGTTGGTACCTTCAGTCGTTTGGAAATTGCTCCCAAGGATGAACCAGACTCGTGGACTTCTACAATTATTTTTCTGAAGTCTCAGCTGATTTCTTTAGATTTTACCATGATGTCAAGCAAAGAAGCACTGGGTTTGAAGGTAGGCCTTGAAATACTTCCACAGGTACACCTCCAATTGACTCAAATTATGTCAATTAGCCTATCAGCAGCTTCTAAAGCCATGACATAATTTCCTGGAATTTTCCAAGCTGTTTAAAGGCACAGTCAATTTAGTGTATGTAAACTTCTGACCCACTGGAATTGTCATACAGTGAAATATAAGTGAAATATTCTGTCTGTAAACAATTGTTTGAAAAATGACTTGTCATGCACAAAGTAGATGTCCTAACCGACTTGCCAAAACTACAGTTTGTTAACAAGAAATTTGTGGAGTGGTTGAAAAACGAGTTTTGAACACTCCAACCTAAATTAATGTAAACTTTCAACTTCGACTGTGCCACACCACCTTGTGCCTTATTGCTTGAATATAATAAAGTCTCCAACACAATGCATTGGCAGCAAAGACAGTATGCATTGATAATGAGCCTATAGTTTACTGCACAAACCTTATTGCTACAGTGCTGTTTTTAATGTTGGTTATTAATGTTGCATAGGCTTACGTCTAAGTCATGTTAATAAATCTAAGCGGTAGATCTCAGCTTGCATTTTGACTCTGTGATCTTGACTCAGAAAAGGTTGGTGACCATTGTTCTAGAGTTTTCCCAGTTAACGCTATCAACGTTTCCCTTTACTATGGCAATTGTGATCGACTCAACGCAATGTTAGCCACTTTCAATGCAACACTACCCAAAACAAAATACTTTTGCTGTCGGCAGAACGCATCGGAGTAGGATTCTATTGCATTGACATGCACTACTTAACCTGTACTCTACACATACCTGTGCTGCAGTAGGCCTATATGCAAATAGACTGTTGCCATATATGGATGTGTGCCATTTACTTTGAGCTGGACTGTGTTTACAGCATGATCAGTCATGAGTAAATGCTTTTGTTTTGTACACATTTTGTTTATATCTTTTGCTAGTTAGTGAGTTAGCCAAGTTACACAATTTTTTGTAGTCAGCAATGGGGAGTGATTGCTTCCTCCAAGAGCACAAAACACATGCATTTCTATAAATCTTTGAAAAGAGAGTCAGGTAAAGAGCTTTTTTGTTTTGTCTTAGGGGCAGTGCTGTATTTTGAGACAGGCATGAAATAAGCTAAGCCAACAGGCAGAGAGAGGGTAACTGTTTGATTCTCTGTAGTAATGGTATGGGAATAATAATGCATTTTATTTTGTAAAGTGTTTTCTTGCATCAAACAACATTTTCAGTCACCTTGGCCTCTGTTAAAACTGTAACTTAAAGTGGGTGCACCCTCAGTGTTCAGTCAACGGGCTGGAAGTTGCACTGAATTTTTACTATGTTCAAGTTTGCGCTCAGCATACTTTACATTTTCTCAGTGCTGGGAATTTTTTTTTAGGGAACATTGGCCTCAGCCCTGTCTAGTTCGCGGTGTTGTCTGATCAAGTCACTTCACCTCAGCAGTTTACAGGACTTGCTGCTTTCCCTTCAGGTCAGGCATAGCTCTAGAAAGAATTTGCCTGAATGAAATGCGTAGGCCTTTCCCTTCATTGCTTAATCAGGTCATGTCTGAAACATGAATTTGGAAAGATCTGCCTGTCTTGACAAGAGCTGGATAGTCAACCACAGCTGTTTTCCTTATCAGGCGTCTGCAAGCTCTGCTGTTTCAGTGGAATGAACCTCTGGACCACATTGGTCTGAGTGGATATTGTTTCTGTATTCTTACAAGAAGTCTTACAACTCTTATGCATGGTGCTGAATTGACTGTTTTGCTAATTCTCTTGAACCTGGCTCCACCTCTCAGTGAGGGCTTTCAATATGTTGGATGTTGCGCACACACTAAATTGTAATTCCAGCATTTATTTAGAAACAAATGTATTTACAGCTTTGATTAATGCATCAGTGGTAAGTTGATTCAACAGGAATCTTTAGTTCTGGGGAAAGTGTTCAGTTAATTACAAAGCTTTTTTCCTATGTGGCTCTCTGCTATGTGAAGTAGACCAGTATTAAGGGTGCTATAGTTGGATAGACAGGTGCTGATTGCAGCCAGAAGATCCAGCTACTTTACAAATAGTGGACAAATGGCCTCTACTCTACTTCTCCAGTCAGCTGCTGGAGCCATCTCTTTCCTCAAGGGGCTCGGCTTTGGTCGCATCAGGGCAAAATGCTAAATTATTTTATATCGTCATTGGGAATACATGGGCCTTTTGATGTGCTTTAGTGGCGGCAGGTAGCCTCGTGGTTAGAGCGTTGGACTATTAACCGAAAAGTTTGCAAGATCAAATCCCCGAGCTGACAAGGTAAAAATCTGTTGTTCTGCCCCTGAACAAGGCAGTTAACCCACTGTTCCAAGGCTGTCATTGAAAATAAGAATTTATTCTTTACTAACTTGCCTAGTTAAATAAAGGTGTAAAAAAAAAAAAGTGAACCGAAAAGTCATGTTTGAAGCATGTAGGTGAGGCTAGCTAGTTGCTAGGACTACATCAGGCCCAGTGTTAAAGGCCTGGCCTGTAGTCTAATAATAATAATAATTATTATTATTATTATTTAAAAAAATATATATATATATTTGTATTTTTTTTAAATGTTGCTGTTATTTCAGTCATGTTATTCAGACTACTTGAGAAC
Source organism: Oncorhynchus mykiss (assembly GCF_013265735.2). Classification (NCBI taxonomy): domain Eukaryota; kingdom Metazoa; phylum Chordata; class Actinopteri; order Salmoniformes; family Salmonidae; genus Oncorhynchus; species Oncorhynchus mykiss. Next base: position 48,158,050 of record NC_048590.1, read on the forward strand.
TCGAATAGACTGAACAGATGTGAAAAGCAACATTAGCCAGAGCACTAGGCTACATGCGTGAGGAACCTAGGTTCTGTAGGCTAAATGGTGTGGGGCAATGCAGTGTTCAGGGAAATGTTGGCGTCTCTCATTTGCATGATGAACTAAATTAGTTCTGGGTTTGAACAAGCTTATGTTATCTCAGCTTACCACCCCATTCTATTGGGAGCAGTTATCATCTTGGCTAAATTAATGAATGATAAGTTGGGCTGATTATCAGACTGTCAAAAAGTAAGCTAATTATTGTGTGTGTGTGAGGCTTTTGTATCAGCTGCTTTGCGTTAGCCTAAAGAGAGACGGTACCGTCTAGCTTCCTGCCACAGATATACACATTTCTTCTGTTTTTCCCCTTTTTATTGTTTGAATGAGGCTTGGTAGTCCTACTTCCTGTTCCGTAGCTTTGGAAAGCAACCCTCAACAATGAGCTGCTTTTATGAGCTTTGAAATATTCCAGCTGAAGAAATTTGTATTCAAGGAATGTTAACATTTCTGTGCCCTGGGGAGATGCCATTGTCTCTGGGGGTTTTGCCTGCTGCCCATCAAAGCAGAGTCCTAAAGCAGACTGAGTGGCTTTATGACACTTGTTTGGCTTTGTCCTGCCCTGTGGTGGTTTGCTGGGAGGTTATCAGAGGTGGGGTGTCTGGGGCCAGGCATACAGGCAGATGGCCACTCTGTGCTGCTCATACCCTACTGGAGCACACTAGGAAAACCTCTAATTGTCATGTCCTTTTGGGACGTGGCTGTGAAGTGGCAGTGCTTGAACATCTCCCTTCCTGTTTTCTGGCTAAATTGTGTTTCAAGGACCCACGACCATGTTAACTCTTGCTCTTAACAAATTGTTCCATCGGCTTGTTTTCAGTAAGGCTTACCTACACGGTGTCGACCCCAAGGTATTGTCATCAGTAACAAGTGTGTCTAGCAAACAACCAAACCATTATTTAAGCATGGTACAATTTAGTGTGCTGCAGTGGATTAAATATCCAATGTTAACAATATAACAGCTTTCTCAGTAATGTATTTATGAATTGAATTAACACAAATCTCTTGGAAATGTAAAAGTTCCCCTGTCAAGGCTGTGTTTCAGGGCAAGTCTTGAATGATTAGAGAGATGGGCCTGGTACTAGCAGCAGTGTAGCCTCATAATGATGGGCCTGGTACTAGCAGCAGTGTAGCCTCATAATGATGGGCCTGGTACTAGCAGCAGTGTAGCCTCATAATGATGGGCCTGGTACTAGCAGCAGTGTAGCCTCATAATGATGGGCCTGGTACTAGCAGCAGTGTAGCCTCATAATGATGGGCCTGGTACTAGCAGCAGTGTAGCCTCATAATGATGGGCCTGGTACTAGCAGCAGTGTAGCCTCATAATGATGGGCCTGGTACTAGCAGCAGTGTAGCCTCATAATGATGGGCCTGGTACTAGCAGCAGTGTAGCCTCATAATGTTGGGCCTGGTACTAGCAGCAGTGTAGCCTCATAATGATGGGCCTGGTACTAGCAGCAGTGTAGCCTCATAATGTTGGGCCTGGTACTAGCAGCAGTGTAGCCTCATAATGATGGGCCTGGTACTAGCAGCAGTGTAGCCTCATAATGATGGGCCTGGTACTAGCAGCAGTGTAGCCTCATAATGATGGGCCTGGTACTAGCAGCAGTGTAGCCTCATAATGATGGACCTGGTACTAGCAGCAGTGTAGCCTCATAATGATGGACCTGGTACTAGCAGCAGTGTAGCCTCATAATGATGGGCCCGGTACTAGCAGCAGTGTAGCCTCATAATGATGGGCCTGGTACTAGCAGCAGTGTAGCTTCATAATGACGGGCCTGGTACTAGCAGCAGTGTAGCCTCATAATGATGCAGCATTTTTACTAACATTCCTAAATCTCTTCTTATTGTCAAGGTTGTATGGAAATGTGAGTTGTAGCTGTAATCAGTGGCTCATGTGACTTCTGTCTTGGTAGTTACAATAGTTCCATGTTTCAACCCATAGCCTACACACACACACACACACACAGCAACCCTGCTTTCAAGAGCGACAGTTTACAACCAATGAAACCAACCCCGTCCACACATAATTAGCACTTAGCAGTATGTCTTGATAATCGCGAGTCTCACCTGCAGTGCCTTGATAAGATGCAGAACTTTCCCTCCCGTTCTCCTTTATTAACTTTTGCTAAAGCTTTGGGGAGTCTGCCAAGGCCCACCAAGTGCTTTGATTAAGAGGCATATGATATTTCAGTGGACTAATTATACTGGAAGGTGCGAGGGGAATTTTTAATAGGGAGTTTGGCTGAGAACAGGTCTCGAGCACAAAGGAAGCTGAAGTGAAATGGGAAGAAGTAATTTGGCCTTCACCGATTTTCAGATGAGGCCTTTTCCGCTGTCTTTTTGTTTTACTGCAGCACCTCTTAATGAGCGTCCGTAGGAGCTGTTCCATGTAATTTCAGCAAACCATGACACCCACCATCTCAGACCATACAATTTATTTTCATCATGAGCACAAGCAAATGGCTCTCTACCCAAAGTTACAAATACAATGTTGCGATCTGTTCAATAAACATGAGACCAGTGACATTTTATAAAAGGGTGTGGCAGGAACAGTGGCATCTAATGGACAAAACTGGGTATTTTCACACTTTTGTTAAGTAATGCAAGCAACTTCAATGGCCAATTTCTCGGAACAGGGAAAAACCACCAGGTTAACAGGGAATACATTACATAGTATGACGAAACAATACTCCAAGCCGTTGCTACATACTACTTGTTAGACATGTGGAACTGATAATGGGGGGGGGGGGGTCTTTTGATCATGTTATTGGATTTCTCATGACTTACAATAATTATGGTCCAAATTGGATGTTAGGTACTATGTTTGTTTATTGAGTCCTATAAATTAAAAGGACCAATTTGGGTTTAATCAATTAGCTTAGTTTCTCAGACCAAATAATGTTTCAGGAATGTTAATCTTATTTCTAACTACAGGAACAATTTCAACACGACCCGTAGCCATCTTGAAAGGAGATTTTGAAAAAATAGGAATACGACTCCTGGTAAGACTATTGTGGGCCTGTGCAGGCCTGGCCAACTAGCTGGGTCTCATTTGTTTGCCTCAGGACCTCTGTACTCTAAAATGTTGGGTCACTGGCCTGTTCTGCGGCTGCCTTTTTTTTTTTAATAGGCTCACTGTCAAGTAGACACTAATAGGTAGATTGATCATCTGCCCCAATGCTTCAGTCACTTGAGTCTGCTCATCGAGGGGGTTTAGTCTCTGTACCGTGAGTGGAGCGTTAAGCCAGGCGCCCCATTGAGACTAATAATAGTGTACTGCTGGAAGGCCCTGCCCTACTTTGGCTCCTAGCTGGACACTTCCTGGAGCCTGCAGCCCTCTGGTAAGTCACTCCGGTCATTTGGATGGCTGGGTTACTGGCTAACTAACATTGCTGTCAGCAAGACCGATAAGATGGATCATCCAACTGTGCTTCATTCAGCCCTGCCATTAAAGTTCAACACAGTTGTGGTAAAACAAACGTGTTTTCAGGACTTCAGAACCAAAAGGAGCCATGAATATAAAGCGCTCTAATGGATTGGAGACATTTTTTTGAGAGATCGATAAGACCTGAAAGCCAGCAAAGGTTTTACGGTGCCCTCGCAATCAATATGCTGCTTGTGTTGCTGGTTTGAAAAGGGCAACACAGACAAACACAGGGTTAACGTTGCCAAGTTTACCCTGTTCTTGAGGAGTGGATACATTTGAGGGGTTGGAATTTAGCGAGTGGCGAGATCTGTTTGCTGTGGATGGTTTCCGTAAGAGTTCCCCAGTCAGTTCATTTGTCGCGTCACAGTGGGGGTGTGACAATCCCTATTGATAGTTAATTTGATGCCTCCCCATGACACATGGCTCCAGTTTCCAATAGCTTGTAGAAGAGTAGTTAATAAATACATGACTGATGCAGAAAAGACGAGGGGAAGTGTTTTTAAAGTGCTCATGATGTCTTCAGTGTGCTCTGTTTTTAACTGAAGCATTCAAACTGTGGAAAAGACTCCCATGTCCTGATTTCAAGTGTGCATGGATGACTCCCCATCTCGCCACTTCATTGTACAATGGTCTTTCTGTTGAGGCCCTTTTGCTTTAGGGCCACTTTGTCACCCCGGAATGACAGCAGAGCTTCTGGAAGCCAAGAGATGTCAGGAAGGGCTAGGCCACTATTGTCTCATCTGAGAGAAAATACGGGCTTGAGAAACTAGACACTTTCACCCACAGACTTTTGTTTTCTGAGTGGTTTCTGAATAGTCAATGGGCATTCATATCACATTTCAATGTTGATTTAATGGGTGATTCATGCTGTTTTAACATTTTTGAACAGTGCTCAGTGATTTTAACTGGGGCTCATGATGACATGGTGCAACATCACATAGTCAGCTGATTCAGTGTGATAGTGACCATGCATCATTGAGTGCCTCATTAATTCAAACAGCTGTCCAATAATTTCTATATATTTTGTACTGAATGGTTCCTTTTTATAACTGTGCTGTATGTTGTCTTCCTAAATATTACCATGGAGTAGCCTAAATGTGGACATTGCTCATTTTGCTATCATCATGGGTGTTGGTGAAATACAAAGTATTACACAACTTTGTGAGACAGACTATTTCCTCTTTCGAACATCACTTGTTTTACCTAATGCCATTTTTTTTCCTGACTGAGTACTGGCTCTTGGAAATGTGGTGTCACTGTTACCACTGCTGTCTGTATGGGGTAGTCTCATTGACCCCCTCGCTGGGGCCCCTCAGGGCACCGTTGACCATAGCCCAGTTCAGTCCTAAACCAGACGGCACTAATGCTCCCCGACCCCGGGGTGCTCTAATCCTCAGACGCCCCCCCCCCCCCCCCTTCCCCGGCAGCCCCAGCAGCCACATCAACAAAGAGCTGGCTTCAGCACCCCGGCACCAAGACCAACAGAGATGGAGCTGTATTCCCATCCTATTATTCACTGTACTCTCATTATGGCCAGTAGTGAATGGAGGGGGCTTTTAGAAAAATGTGTTTGTGCTGCCTTCGGGGCCAGACTTCCTGGTCGGTGCCAGTGCCTGAATGTCCAGACAGGCTCACAGGGACTAAGGTGGGGGTGCTCTCTCTGAGGATTGGTAATATCTGGTTGGCTGCTGCTGAGCCAATGGAAAGCTTGCCGCTCTCCCTGTTGTCCTGTGGTCTGCTATGACAGACACTGGCATGAGGAGTAGTGGCTATGGACACACGCCCACACAGACACACACTGTGGTGTTGGCCGGTGGAGTCACACTGCTGCCTTGGTCCTCTCAGGCACTGGCACCGTCTGTTTAGGAGTCCATGGAGCCCATTCAGCTGAATGTATAGAGGGGTGTTCCGGAGTGTCAACGGAGGTCCATATGACCCTCATGTCATACTAAATGGCTGAGGGCCTTGTACTTTGTTTTCACTCTGTTTTGATCTCCATTTTCTGTCGTTCAGTTGTTCAAACACTGATAGGAGAATGGATTGGAGCGTAGAACGGTTGTTGGCATTAAGTGGAAAACCATGTTTGTCTTGCCTGTTCTTGGTATTGTTGCTGTTTTGACAACAGCCAAAGGGAGGAGTACAGTGCATTGGGAAAGTATTCAGACCCCTTGACGTTTTCCACATTTTGTTACGTTTACAGCCCTGTTCTGGAATTGGTGAGAAAAATATATCATTTAAACAATCTATGTACAATACCCCATAATAATAAAGTGAAAACTAGGTTTGCTGGTGTATTAAAAATAGAAATAGGACACACAAATACCTTTTAAGTATTCAGACCCTTTGCTATGAAACTCAAATTGAGCTCTGGTGCATCCTGTTTACATTGATAATCCTTGATGTATCTACAACTTGATTGGAGTCCACCTGTAGTAAATTCAATTGATTGGATATGATTTGGAAAGGCGCGCACCTGTCTATATAAGGTCCAACAGTTGACAGTGCATGTCAGAGCAAAAACCAAGCCAATGTGGTCGAAGGAATTGTCCATAGAACTCTGAGACAGGATTGTGTTGAGGGACAGGAAGAAGTTTGGAACCACCAAGACAATTCCTAGTGTCCGGACAAACTGAGCAATCAGGGGACAAGGGCCTTGGTCAGGGAGGTGACCAAGAACCTGATGGTCACTCTGACAGAGCTCCAGAGTTCCTCTGTGGAGATGGGAGAACCTTCCAGAAGGACGACCTTCCAGGTGTGTGCCTTTCCAAATCATGTCCAATCAATTGAATTTACCACAGGTGGACTCCAATCAAGTTGTTGATCATACTTGATGTATCTATGTAAACAGGATGAACCAGAGCTCAATTTGAGTTTCATAGCAAAGGGTCTGAATACTTAAAGGTATTTGTGGATGTGGCGGAGGGGGATTTATTTCTGTTTTTAGGGTGTCTTCCTTTCAGATTGTTAAGCATTACTACCATGTGGCGGAGGGGGATTTATTTCTGTTTTTATGCTGTCTTCCTTTCAGATTGTTAAGCATTACTGTACCTCAATTCCACCTGGCAAAGTTTGCTGCCTTTCCTTTCCATTTAACTTCTCAAGGTGTTGCCATACAGGACTTTGCCTCTCGTCGCCTGCCTCTCTCTGCCATTTTTCCAACTGTTAACGATGCCGATGATTCAGGTTAGGATTAGGTTTAAAATCACATTTTGTGTCTCCCGAGTGGCACTGCGGTCTAAGACACTGCTAGAGGCATCACTACAAACTCGTGTTTTTCCATTTGTCACATCCCTAGTGCATGGTAGTGATAGCGACAGATCCTCCCCAGTCCTTTAGCTCACTTCCTGCCACCGGGAACTCCTGCCTCGACCTTTAGCACCCTCCAAGCAGCAGGTTGTCAGGGGCGATATATTAAAAACATCCAGTCATCCAGAAACAACGTGGAAGAGTGCTTTTGCCTAAACCACATGACGGCCATCCTCTCCTCAGCAGATATAGCCTTGCGATCCTCCACACACGGTCTATTAGCCTGTTCGTGCCTATGTTAAATCCATAACGCAATGCTAAACATCCTGAGAAGCCATCACTGATTGTAAACATTGCTTAGTGTCTTGTGTTTTAATATCATTGGTTGAACTTTATAACTGAATGCTAAACATCCTGAGAAGCCATCACTGATTGTAAACATTGCTTAGTGTCTTGTGTTTTAATATCATTGGTTAAACTTTATAACGGAATGCTAAACATCCTGAGAAGCCATCACTGATTGTAAACATTGCTTAGTGTCTTGTGTTTTAATATCATTGGTTGAACTTTATAACGGAATGCTAAACATCCTGAGAAGCCATCACTGATTGTAAACATTGCTTAGTGTCTTGTGTTTTAATATCATTGGTTAAACTTTATAACGGAATGCTAAACATCCTGAGAAGCCATCACTGATTGTAAACATTGCTTAGTGTCTTGTGTTTTAATATCATTGGTTAAACTTTATAACGGAATGCTAAACATCCTGAGAAGCCATCACTGATTGTAAACATTGCTTAGTGTCTTGTGTTTTAATATCATTGGTTAAACTTTATAACGGAATGCTAAACATCCTGAGAAGCCATCACTGATTGTAAACATTGCTTAGTGTCTCGTTTTAATATCATTGGTTAAACTTTATAACGGAATGCTAAACATCCTGAGAAGCCATCACTGATTGTAAACATTGCTTAGTGTCTTGTGTTTTAATATCATTGGTTAAACTTTATAACGGAATGCTAAACATCCTGAGAAGCCATCACTGATTGTAAACATTGCTTAGTGTCTCGTTTTAATATCATTGGTTAAACTTTATAACTGAATTCTAAACATCCTGAGAAGCCATCACTGATTGTAAACATTGCTTAGTGTCTCTTGTTTTAATATCATTGGTTAAACTTTATAACGGAATGCTAAACATCCTGAGAAGCCATCACTGATTGTAAACATTGCTTAGTGTCTCTTGTTTTAATATCATTGGTTGAACTTTATAACTGAATGCTAAACATCCTGAGAAGCCATCACTGATTGTAAACATTGCTTAGTGTCTTGTTTTAATATCATTGGTTGAACTTTATAACTGAATGCTAAACATCCTGAGAAGCCATCACTGATTGTAAACATTGCTTAGTGTCTTGTTTTAATATCATTGGTTGAACTTTATAACTGAATGCTAAACATCCTGAGAAGCCATCACTGATTGTAAACATTGCTTAGTGTCTCTTGTTTTAATATCATTGGTTGAACTGTATTTGACGTGTAGGTTTTAATGACATATTAGCTCATCACTAAACTACTAATAATTTACATATGCAGACCATTGCTCAACATCAATGGTGTTAGGATAGTCATTATCAGAAGGTTCTGTTGGCATTATTTGCAGCGACTCCTTGATGTTTCTCTTAAGCGAGGAAAGCGCTTATGCAAATATGACCAGAGTCATGGGAAGGACAGCGGTAGGGCTTCATAAGTATGAATAACGACGCAATTATTTTTCATCCATTTGATAACACATGGAGCCAGTATAATAAAATGTCCCTGGGCAGCCATTTTCCCTCCACCGCCACGAGCACCACCCACTCCTCCTACCGTAGAGTCTGAAATGATGCCTCGTTAAATAGTTCTAATAGCTGCCTTTACAAGCCAGCGCCTGGATACAAACTGGCGGTCTGACTTCCTCCTCTCCCAGGATAAAATGATTTCCCTCCCTGGATGCCTCAAGCCACACTCACACATGATTGGGCTTGCAAATTAAGTTTTCCCCTTTGGACAGATAAGAGCAACCTTGGCCTTGGAGACCCGGTGAGTCTGTTTTTGTTTGGCCGTGGACAGGCCAGCTCCTCCATCATCAGCACTTTCTTTAGCTCTTCCATCGCATCCTCCACAACGGCCCCTCCCTCAACAGCCTTTGAGGTGAGGGGTGTCCCCCAGACTGATGAAGCAGTCTTGAGAGAGACACCGTTTTATCATCCGATTTGATGCAGAGCACACAGAGGAATAGAACCGAACCAATCAGCTGGCCGCCTTTCCTCGTCCTCTTTTTACATGGTGTGGAGATCGCACCTCCTGAAACGTTGTCTTTTGGGGGGGGGACTTAACTGAACGGTGGTGTTCCACAATTGGCTATAGACGGGTTAGTTGACAACGTCAGGAAAACGATGTGCACGCTTCAATGTGGCAGAAGTCAGTGTGTTGTGATTCTGGATGTGCAGATGGAAAATACTTCCTGGCATGTGGGGAATCGTAGGTGGCTTGTTTCAGCTAGTTGTATCTTGTGCTTGATGCAAGGTCTTGTGACATCAGTAAAAACACCTCAAAATGTCTGCTAATGTGGCAAATTCACTAGCTAACCAACAGCTGTAACAGTATATTTGAGAAGTGCTCATATTCACTAGCTAACTAACAGCTGTATCAGTATATTTGAGGAGTGCTCATATTCACTAGCTAACTAACAGCTTTATCAGTATATTTGAGGAGTGCTCATATTCACTAGCTAACTAACAGCTGTATCAGTATATTTGAGGAGTGCTCATATTCACTAGCTAACTAACAGCTTTATCAGTATATTTGAGGAGTGCTCATATTCACTAGCTAACTAACAGCTGTATCAGTATATTTGAGGAGTGCTCATATTCACTAGCTAACTAACAGCTGTAACAGTATATTTGAGGAGTGCTCATATTCACTAGCTAACTAACAGCTGTAACAGTATATTTGAGGAGTGCTCATATTCACTAGCTAACTAACAGCTGTAACAATATATTTGAGGAGTGCTCATATTCACTAGCTAACAGCTGTAACAGTATATTTGAGGAGTGCTCATATTCACTAGCTAACTAACAGCTGTAACAGTATATTTGAGGAGTGCTCATATTCACTAGCTAACTAACAGCTGTAACAATATATTTGAGGAGTGCTCATATTCACTAGCTAACTAACAGCTGTAACAATATATTTGAGGAGTGCTCATATTCACTAGCTAACTAACAGCTTTATCAGTATATTTGAGGAGTGCTCATATTCACTAGCTAACTAACAGCTGTATCAGTATATTTGAGGAGTGCTCATATTCACTAGCTAACTAACAGCTGTATCAGTATATTTGAGGAGTGCTCATATTCACTATCTAACTAACAGCTGTATCAGTATATTTGAGGAGTGCTCATATTCACTAGCTAACTAACAGCTGTATCAGTATATTTGAGGAGTGCTCATATTCACTATCTAACTAACAGCTGTATCAGTATATTTGAGGAGTGCTCATATTCACTAGCTAACTAACAGCTGTAACAGTATATTTGAGGAGTGCTCATATTCACTAGCTAACTAACAGCTGTAACAGTATATTTGAGGAGTGCTCATATTCACTAGCTAACTAACAGCTGTAACAATATATTTGAGGAGTGCTCATATTCACTAGCTAACTAACAGCTGTAACAGTATATTTGAGGAGTGCTCATATTCACTAGCTAACTAACAGCTGTAACAATATATTTGAGGAGTGCTCATATTCACTAGCTAACCAACAGCTGTATCAGTATATTTGAGGAGTGCTCATATTCACTAGCTAACCAACAGCTGTATCAGTATATTTGAGAAGTGCTCATATTCACTAGCTAACTAACAGCTGTATCAGTATATTTGAGGAGTGCTCATTGTGCAAATGTATTTGTTTTCAAAATATATTTGACATGTCAACAATCTAAGCCAGGGGCCTGTAAACCTTTTTCTAGCATGAGAGCTACTTCCTTTATTTTGTCGCGAGTTAGTATTACTTATTTGTTTTTTTTATAGCTTCTCCTCTACACTGCAACTTGTCTTCAGGTCCTTGGTGTACACGATATGTGTTTTCTGTGAATGTACCCGGTCAAATAATGGTTGATAAATAGTATTTGGCGTGACTTGTATTTTCCCATATGCTGTTTTCTGTACTAAAAATCTGTTTTCTGTATTTATTTATTTGACTCTACTACAGTCATTCCCAGAGAAACAGCTAATTGATGTTCTGATAGGTCTGGGCAGTATTAATTGATGTTCTGATAGGTCCGGGCAGTATACCACATTTAACCCACCAACACGTTTGGTTCTTACCTTGGCAATCATTCCTCCCTGGTGTATTCATTTATTGTCAAACAGCAATGTATTCAAGGTGCTGCCCACTATATTCCAACTATAGAATTAGAATAATCATTATATTTTCATGATTCCAACAGTTCACCAATTAACTAGGCCTATATTTTATGCCCATATCATGCTGCATGGCACAGTGTGGCATTGAGTGCGGAAAATGCTGAATCATTTTTGTTGGGTTGAACAGTATACATGGAGAAAGACCCATTTTGAAATCACAATTTTTCTTATCACGCTAAGGTTATGAACTACTGAAAAAGCATTTAGAACTTTTATTATTGAAAAACATACAATACCGTCAGAGACATTTTGATAGACAAAAAATTATATCTCCCAGCCATATGTTCTGAGTACATTTCAATGCTTAACACATTTTTAATTTGTCTAATTCCCCTTTAGTTGTCCATCTAGAATGAGAAATGTCAGTCTAGTGTTTTGTTCCTGCTCTTAGGCATACCGCTGCAGCACATGTCATAGTTTGCAAAACAATGGACTCCCAATTTAATCAAATAATGATTTCTAGTTCTGTCAAGTAAGCCTACTTTGCAGTTAACATTTTCATTGAGAAGGTTTTTGGGGAAAGTCTTTGTCTACTCTACCCACCAGACTGTTATCATTAGCACCGCTAACAGGCTAAATATGGAGGGATGGACAAACACGCGCACCAGATGGGCAATATTGCTGGAAATTAATTGCCAGGTATTGTTATGTTTGGCTTTTTAAGCCAATGGTGGCTAACCAGTGGTGGGATATTGTCAACATGGCTTTGATTGGATAGTAGCCAGGAGCTTTATGTTTATGACAGTACTCCGTCTGGTTTGGCCCCCGGACCCCGTCTGGTTTGGCCCCCGTCTGGTTTGGCCCCCTTACCTCGTCTGGTTTGGCCCCAGTCTGGTTTGGCCCCCTTACCCCGTCTGGTTTGGCCCCCGTCTGGTTTGGCCCCCGTCTGGTTTGCCCCCCTTACCCCGTCAGGTTTAGCCCCCGTCTGGTTTGGCCCCTTTACCCCGTCAGGTTTAGCCCCCGTCTGGTTTGGCCCCCTTACCCCGTCAGGTTTAGACCCCGTCTGGTTGGGCCCCCTTACCCCGTCTGGTTTAGCCCCCTTTCTCCGTCTGGTTTTGTTGCTAAACAACCAACCTGTCTATTAAACCGTGCACATTCAGTACACACACACACACATACCTCACACGTTTGATGTTTTCACACACTTCACACTGCTCAAAATGCTGTGATGTCTTCAGCTCCATTGGCCCCATGTAAGACCTGTCACCACTATCAGATCTTTATGTGCTGAGGAGTCGGGCCAATGATCTATAACAGCTTTGTTTTCTTCAGAATATGTATCCAACCTAAAGATGGCGCTGACAGAGGGCTGCCTCGCTTCTAGTCCTTAGCACTAAGTTTCCTATTTCATTTTTTATTTTTTAAAAATCTATTATGCAGCACTGTCGGAACTAGAATCACATTAACTTTGCTACACTCACAATAGGTTCTGCTAACCAGGTGCATGTGACCAACACAATTTGATTTGAAATGATGTAACTCTCTCCTGAGATTGTACTATTCTGATAAGAAATGACTTCCAAAGGAAGGATGGTTGGTGTTTATTGCAAGGAAAAGAATAGAATGGAGTGGGGAAACATTATTGGTGTTATTCTGGAAGAAACAGAAGGTAGTTGGTTGGCTTTTTCCCCAAGTAGGTCTTTGTAAACTTGACAGTCCAGAGATAAAAGCCTGAAGGGAAGTGATCTCTCCTCCATTGCAGGTTTTCTTTGAGCGCCTGTTCAGAGTGTACACACCCTGGAAAGTGCTTGCTTGTATTGCTAGTTATAGGCTGTAACTTGTTGTGAAGCCAGCGGCCACGGTGGGCTAACGGTAGCGGCCACGGTGGGCTAACGGTAGCGGCCAGGGTGGGCTAACGGTAGCGGCCAGGGTGGGCTAACGGTAGCGGCCAGGGTGGGCTAACGGTAGCGGCCAGGGTGGGCTAACGGTAGCATACAGCCCCTCCCTTCCTTTGAGGAAGAGAAACACCAGGGCTAGCTGATCATTTGTTACCTTGTTGCCACTGAGGAGAAAATATTTGGATGTGCTTTCAATTACAAGGCTGCACATCAAAGAACATCAAGAGAGATCTTTGAACACGTCTCGCTGGAACCAAGATGTTAATTTCATGCGTTTTATCTTTTAGATCGAAAGCCTTCAAGGTTGTTATGACAATAGCCTTCAAAGGTGAAGCAACCATTTTTTATTGTAGCAAATGACAACCAGCTTTTCAGTGGCAGGTTGTAGCACAGCCATATCTTAACACTCCTCACCGCCAGGACTGAGGACTGATCCACCCACGTGACGTCACCCCTGAAAGCTGGGCTCTTCATCCTCTACCTCCCTTTCATCTTCTCCACACCAAAGCCAGACTGCAGCACCTTTCATTCTGCCTCAGTGGAATATTCCAACATATAGGGACCCACCACCACCACATGGCCACAGAGGCGCTCAGAAGCCTCACTAAGAGGTTTTCAGTTGGAGGCGGTCGGTGCCAAGTAGAGGTCAGGCCAGGTTGAGCTTGAAAAGATAGCCTCTGTAATTGAAGAGCTAGTGTGTTGGTAAAGTTCTGAGAGTGTTTCTGCAGGCTAGGCGTCGTAGCGGTGTGCTGGTAAAGTTCTGAGAGTGTTTCTGCAGGCTAGGCGTCGTAGCGGTGTGTTGGTAAAGTTCTGAGTTTCTGCAGGCTAGGCATCGTAGTGGTGTGCTGGTAATGTTTTGAGAGTGTTTCTGCAGGCTAGGCGTCGTAGTGGTGTGTAGGTAAAGTTCTGAGTGTTTCTGCAGGCTAGGCATCGTAGTGGTGTGTTGGTAAAGTTCTGAGTGTTTCTGCAGGCTAGGCATCGTAGTGGTGTGCTGGTAATGTTTTGAGAGTGTTTCTGCAGGCTAGGCGTCGTAGTGGTGTGTTGGTAAAGTTCTGAGAGTGTTTCTGTAGGCTAGGCGTCGTAGCGGTGTGTTGGTAAAGTTCTGAGAGTGTTTCTGCAGGCTAGGCGTCGTAGCGGTGTGCTGGTAAAGTTCTGAGAGTGTTTCTGCAGGCTAGGCATCGTAGCAGCTTTGGCAACAACAACAAGCTTTGGGGTGATTATTGACTCCCAGCTTTTCTACTTTTGATCTTCTTCCCCATTAATATTTATAAAGAGGTTTTTAGAAGTCCATATGTAGTTATTCATTTCATGTAATCCTCCGCCCTAAAAGCATTCTGTTGGAGTTTACTGAGCTTTAGAGCCGATATGCCAGAAAATCCAGACCCATGCAATTGCTGGCCTGCTTTCCAGTGGAGGTATTTGGGAGTGTTCTACTCACACCATTTCTGCAATGTATGTGGCATGTGAGAACTTGCCATATGTCATCTCTAATAACAACGTACCTCCTGCTTTATATAATCCCCGTCTGTGGCACTCAGAAAACCTGTGCCAGTCATTTTGAGTCATGGTCACGTGCTACAGTAAATGTGTGCATCTCACCTTTTTGGGGACGTCTATGGTCTATCTTCCTCCTTTATGAACGTTGCTGATGTCTGTGCATCTGCAGTAGGTCTGTGCATCTGCAGTAAAAAGTCAGTGAATCCCGACTTTCTGTAGCGCTCCTAATGTGAGGAGCAGCTGAGTAAATATCATCTCACCTCACCAACAAGGTCATTCTCCTCTCATCTCTGCCTCTCCTCATCTTTGCCTCTCCTCTTCTCCATTCGGTCTTATTGCCCTCTGACTAGCTAGCCCTGGTAACATTGTACTAGTCCCTTGCCAACCAGCCAGTTCAAACAAAGCCCTGTCAGTGATGACAGATTTGACTCTAATATCCTCAGCTCTCTCCCCCCCTCCCCGTCTGGAGGAGGTGTGGAAATGACCTGGCACAGCATCATGTCCAACCCCGTAGGCGCCTGTTTGTAAAAAAATAAAAACATTTGTCACCAAGTGAAACCACGCCGCTTTTGTCATTTTTCAAACGATAGGGTTTACTTTTTAATAATTTGTTAGTTTCACACCATTACCTGCCACCGCACTCGTTTTGAGATGAGAAAATAGGATTTTCAGCTGAGAGTTTAGAAATCTGAAAAATTCAGCCTGTTGCTTAAGGGTTCGGTGTGTGTCAAGGCAGGTGTTCGCTTTTAATGCCAATGTTCTGAGAAGTGAGAGAGCTAAGACTGAGGCTATGTACACAAGGTGAAGTTTGAAGGGGTACATCTCTCAGGTTTTTAAATTACCCCCCCCCCCCCCCCCCCAAGGCCTTTCTGTTCTCGCTCACTCAATCTACAGATACATTGAACCGTTTTACTGGCAAGCCTCCATGTGAAAACTGACATTTTTGTAGAATTCCTAAGCATGGTGAGATTACAGACCTTGCATATTGAACTCTGAATGAGCTTTTCTTATGAGCTCAGGTCTACTTAGTTTATTTTGAACTGTGGATAACCTCTCTGAAGTTCCAGGTTCATACAGGATACATGAGAAGTACTAAGTCAGACGGGCTATAAATCACATTTTTATTAGTCACATGCGCCGAATACAGTCATTTATCTGAGGTGCTACTAGTTATCCAAGTGGGTTAGTCTTATTGAATCAACATGTTTGCTAAGGCCATCACCCAACGGAAACCCTTGGTACCCGTCCCAGTTGTAAACTCTGTTTAAAGGGCCGTGCTCTGCTGCTGTCATCTCTGCTGCCTTGACCATTGTTGATCTAATCATTTCATCAGGCCCCTGACCTTCCAGTTCCCCCAGAGTGAAGAGGCATGTCTGTCCTCCTCTCTCTGGCCGATGCCTCTGCCCCCCTCCTCCCTTTCACAGGCCAATATCTCTCCATCTCCGTCCTCCACTCTCTGGCCGACGCCTTTCTGTCCTCAAGGTTAGAATATAGGGTGGAGTGCTTGGTTAGGAATGCAATAAAAAGACAGCTATTTGTGGTATTCGGCGTGCCTTGGTAGAAGTAGTGTGTAGCCTACAGTAGTCGACTCTGATGTGGGCCCCAACACACCACGCTGTAGTTGAAGACTTGTATTAGGAGGTTACTGTCAGGGAGATGGCCTTCAGTATTACATTCTGGCCTCATACTGGAGATCAGTGTCAAGCAGTGTGTCTCAGATCTATTGAAGGAGAATGACCAATGTCCTGAATCCCCTCCTGGTGTCCCACTTCCCACTCTCTCTGGCTGTCTGTTTCACTCTTTCCCCCACCACTTCCCACTCTCTTCCTCTTCCTCTGGCAGTCTGTTTCACTATTTCTCCCACCACTTCCCACTCTCTTCCTCTTCCTCTGGCAGTCTGTTTCACTATTTCTCCCACCACTTCCCACTCTCTTCCTCTCTCTCTGGCAGTCTCTGTTTCACTCTTTCCTCCACCACTTCCCACTCTTCCTCTGGCAGTCTCTGTTTCACTCTTTCCCCCACCACTTCCCACTCTTCCTCTGGCAGTCTGTTTCACTATTTCTCCCACCACTTCCCACTCTCTTCCACTCTCTCTGCCAGTCTGTTTCACTATTTCTCCCACCACTTCCCACTCTCTTCCACTCTCTCTGACAGTCTGTTTCACTCTTTCCCCCACCACTTCCCACTCTCTTCCTCTCTCTCTGGCTGTCTGTTTCACTCTTTCCCCCACCACTTCCCACTCTCTTCCTCTTCCTCTGGCAGTCTGTTTCACTCTTTCCCCCACCACTTCTCTCTCTCTGAATCAGAACTGTTGATATTGAAAAGCCAAGCCTTTGATTGAGGAATAAAATCATGTGTCAGGATAAGATGGGCAAAGAATGATCCTCCTCCTGTTTTGGGAGCCCTTTCTTCCCTGCCTTTTAATTGGTTGGCTCTGTCATATCAGCAAGCCTTGGAAGAGAAGGAGTGATATCACCCAAAAGCTTTTTCAAGCCCTCACTCTCTTTTCAAGTCCTTTTGATTTCCACAGGCTTAACTGTTTAATATTCCAAACTAGTTGGTGGCCTTTTCAGAAAACCAACAAGGTGCTGAGGATGTGAGCCTTGTCTTTATGCGGAGGCAGCTGGTCTCAGCCTCTCAGACACCGGGGTCGCAATGCTTCTAGAAAGCTCTGTCGCTCTCCTCAGACAGCACCGCGGCCTCACGCCCTACAGACGCTCGCGTCATTGTCCTCCATCCAGTCTCTTGTCTTGATAAGTGCCCCCCTCTTAGTGCAGGAGGAGGGGTGTCAGTGCAACAAGTTCCCCCTAGTCTGACAGGAGGAGGGGTGTCAGTGCAACAAGTTCCCCCTGGTCTGACAGGAGGAGGGGTGTCAGTGCAACAAGTTCCCCCTGGTCTGACAGGAGGAGGGGTGTCAGTGCAACAAGTTCCCCCTGGTCTGACAGGAGGGACACGTTTAGCTGGGACTCCGTCGACCATTGACACTTCGTCTGGATTCAGAGCTGTGAGTTTTTGTAAACAGGTGTGTGTGTGTGGACAGTTTAGGACCTGTATCCTACTTGTTTATCTTCTATTTCAAGATATGTTTTCTGAGTTCATCCGGGATATGAACACTCAGTCTTCAGAGACGACACTCTGGGAGGCTCTGCCCTCTAGGGCTGTTTATGCAGCTCTGTCAAACTGTGTCCAGTTTTTTTATTTACTCTCATCTCAGCCTGCCTGTGCTGCAGCCTGCCCTTCCTGCCTTTCTCTCCTGCTTGTTTGTTTGGCGCCAGAGAGCCTGAGAGGTACTTACAGAGAAGCTGCAGTCTGGGCTCCCCTGTCGCTCAGCGCTCACTCCCTGCCTCCCACTGCCTCCCTAGAGCCTGTTTTGGTTTTATCGCCTCTGCCTGCCACTTCTCACTGATCTGTCTTTTAACCCCACATTAGCAGGGTTGAAATTCTGTGAGTAAATGGGAAATGGTGAAGGATTCCTACTCTTCTGTCATCGTCTTCACAGTATGGCGGCGGTGGGGGGGGGGGGGGGGTTGTTGGTTTGTCTAAAATAGATCAATGACTTGTGATGCTGCCAGCGGGATATTGTGACAGGGACAGGATGTACTACTCACAGTAAGACACCAGCTGAGAAAGGGATGGAGGAGTAGAGAAGGACAGAAGCGGTAGAAAACGACTGCTTCGATCAGGGTGGAATCCACGGAGGAGACGGAGGACCATGGCAGAGCCACATTCGTGGGGAGAGGGGACCACCAAATGATATGCAAAGCCTGGGTAAAAACTCTGAAATATACTGACTATATCCCTGAGAGCTTGTGACAGCCACAACGCATCTCTCAGCGTGTGACGCAGGGCCCCTGAAACCCTCTTTGTTCACTAAATCCACTGTGAAGATTCCGCTCATGTTTGGAGATTTGAGAATGGGGGGGGGGGGGGGGGGGGGGAGCAGGATATTAGGGGTGTGTAGTTCTGCAGTAGCCATCTCAGGATTTAGGGCCTAATTATCCCCATCAGCCAGGGTTATTGTGTTGGCGTGATACTCCCAGTGTGCTTCCAGAGACTGCTGAAGAGAATCCTGTCAGCTGTGATATAAATAGAAGCTGCGTTGCTCTATACAAACCAAATTGGAGACCTGAGTCTTAATAATGTCTCCGTTTCCCACCCATGTGTAGTTGTCTTGCATATTCTAATCTAAATATTGCTTTGTGATGTTGTATTTGCCGGTCCGCATGAAGATGTTCTTGGTCCATCCTGATTTTTACGAGCAGCATTTCTGACAGACTGTTATAAATCAGAAATGAGAGAGATTCCATTTCCCTTTCAAGTGTGCATCTATTATTTAACCTGCAATATTTTATGCAGAATGGAAATTAGCCTGGTAAGAGGCACTTTCTTTTCCATCTTCATCGGATGCCAGATTAAATATTGTGTAGTTCAGTGTTCCAGCTCTCTCTCTGTCTCTCTCTCTCTCTCTCTGTGTCTCTCTGTCTCTCTCTCTCTCTGTGCTCATTTAGAATTCAGCTTTGTTGCCTCAGCCTTTTGAAGTGTTGTCAGGGAAGCAGCTTGTGATCTTCATATACATTAGTGTTGAGTCTGACATGGTGTACAGACTCATGCCTTCCTAGTATTTGTTTACACAAACATACAGGCAGCCACCCTGTATTATTCTAATGAATCAAGGAGCTCTAAAGGCGTCCGCATGCGTCCCCCAGCCAAAACCGTTGGGGTGAGTTTCAATAGATTATTCAGAACATTTTGGGACGTGTTTGTTTTCGACTTCGGTAAGGTTTGTGTTTGGTTGTTCACATTGTTTTTCTGGAGACGACGACGTTGAAGGCTGAAGTCTACGCCCCTTCGTTGGTGATTGGTCAGCAGTAGGGATTCTTCACTGAAGTCTACGCCCCTTCGTTGGTGATTGGTAAGCAGTAGGGATTCTTCACTAAAGTCTTTGTCATTCAATGAGAGATGACTCGTTTTCTTGCAACTTTTTAAAATGTAAATACCGCACCAAACATCTTCATGTAAAGTTGCGTGACTAAGATTTCCTCGTCAAAAACATAAATTACAGAGTTCTTGTTATCTTAGATTAATTCTGACTATGTTGAGGAAGTGTACTCGCTACAGCATCTCAGAATGGCCAAACAGTACCATTTCAGATATTTTTCTTGTTTTTCAGGAGAACGTCTTTTTAAGGGAGCATGCTAGCACACGTTCGGTGAGCCGCCAGCCGAACTTAAACATGCTGACACCTTAATTGCGTCAAGGTTTTAGCTTTGTCTTTTCTTCCATGATACAGGAAGCAGACCCTGGAATGCTTTGCTTTGATTCGTTCTTTCAACGTTCCACAGTAAATGTCATAGATCTGTCTTCGTGCTGGATGTGTAATTTCTCAGCTGTTTTCCTTTTTGTGTTTGCTTTTCTATGAATATGACAGTCAAATCACTTGAAATGGGAAGTTGTGCAACGATGGGAGTGTCCATTCCTTCAGAGTATGTGATGGACTCCTGTCACTGAAGAGTCTACTGACGCTCTAAAACTTCTGTTTAGATCTTCAGCTCAACCCAATCAGGGATCTATGTTCTGAATCAGAACTGAGCTGGCTGTGTGACTGGTTGACTCAGGGATCTATGTTCTGAATCAGAACTGAGCTGGCTGTGTGACTGGTTGACTCAGGGATCTATGTTCTGAATCAGAACTGAGCTGGCTGTGTGATTGGTTGGTGTGCATGCGTGTGCGCGTAAGGTCTCAGGAAGCAGATATCTCTGTCATTTTGGTTCTTTGTTTCACCGACTCAGTTTTCCTGGACACTGCTCTGGGTATCAGATGGCCAATGATGCCTGCCACTATTAATGTCCATGGCTTGATTAGTTAATGATTAGCCAGCTACCAAGACCATGAGTGTTATGACTGCAGAGCAGATGGACCATCGCAGGCCCACACACACCCTGAGTAGAAGTCCTGATGGATGCTCGCTCAGAGCGCCAGGGAAGGACGAGTGTCCGGAATTTACAATGCAGTGACATCATACTTAGGCCTGCAGTGTGAACAAGGCTTGAATGCTCAAATTAGTTATGGAATACTGATTGTCCAAAGCGGAAGTTAGAAGTTACCAAATAGGATTTGTATGTGTTCAGACAGCAGTCAATAGCTGACATGGCCAAGTTAGTTGTCACAGTAACGCCGGGTGTGTGTGCAGTGGTGCAGGCTATGAAGGTGGTTTGAAATGTGGCTTGAAATATCAGATTTCATGTGCCCTTTTGGCTGTAGGTTCAGACTAGAGGTCGACCGATTAATCGGAAAGGCCGATTTAGTCAGGGCCGATTTTCAAGTTTACATAACAATCGGAAATCTGTATTTTTGGACACCAATATTTTTTATTTATTATTAATAAAAAAAAAAAAATTGTACATTATATTTATACCTTTTTTATTTAACTAGGCAAGTCAGTTAAAGAACACATTCTTATTTTCAATGACGGTCTAGGAACGGTGGGTTAACTGCCTCGTTCAGGGGCAGAACGACAGATTTTCACCTTGTCAGCACGAGGGATTCAATCTTGCAACCTTACAGTTAACTAGTCCAAAGCAATAACGACCTGCCTCTCTCTTGTTGCACTCCACAAGGAGACTGCCTGTTACGCGAATGCAGTAAGTTGCTAGCTAGCATTAAACTTATCTCATAAAAAAACAATCAATCAGAATCACTAGTTAACTACACATGGTTGATGATATTACTAGATATTATCTAGCGTGTCCTGCGTTGCATATAATATGACTGAGCATACAAGTATCTAAGTATCTGACTGAGCGGTGGTAGGCAGAAGCAGGCGCGTAAACGTTCATTCAAACAGCACTTTCGTGCGTTTTGCCAGCAGCTCTTCGTTGTGCGTCAAGCATTGCGCTGTTTATGACTTCAAACCTATCAACTCCCGAGATGAGGCCGGTGTAACCGATGTTAAATGGCTGGCTAGTTAGCGCACGCTAATATCGTTTCAAACTTCACTCGCTATGAGCCTTGGGGTGGTTGTTTCCCTTGTTCTGCATGGGTAACGCTGCTTCGATGGTGGCTGTTGTGTTGCTGGTTCGAGCCCAGGGGGGAGCAAGGAGAGAGACGGAAGCTATACTGTTACACTGGCAATACTAAAGTGCCTATAAGAACATCCAATAGTCAAAGGTTAATGAAATACAAATGGTATAGAGGGAAATAGTCCTATAATTCCTATAACTACAACCTAAAACTTCTTACCTGGGAATAGTGAAGACTCATGTTAAAAGGAACCACCAGCTTTCATATGTTCTCATGTTCTGAGCAAGGAACTGAAACGTTAGCTTTCTTACATAGCACATATTCCACTTTTACTTTCTTCTCCAACACTGTGTTTTTGCATTATTTAAACCAAATTGAATATGTTTCATTATTTACTTGAGGCTAAATTGATTTTATTGATGTATTATATTAAGTTTTCATTCAGTATTGTTGTAATTGTCATTATTACAAATATATATTTTTTAAATCAGCCGATTTAATCGGTATCGGCTTTTTAGGTCCTCCAATAATTGGTATCGTTATCGCCGTTGAACAATCATAATCGGTCGACCTCTAGTTCAGACTGCAGGAAAAATAACCGATAAAAAAAAAAAAATCAGATGCCATTTTTGGGGGATTTGAGTCATTTTTAAACTGCCAATGTGAACAACACTTAATGTGAGGATCCTTAATGTAATAGACCCCCCCTCTTTACACCATGTACAAAGTGAAGGGTAGGTTAGAGCCTGGTTGAGTCATTGCATGTGTGCGAGGTGTCAACCCCTTGCTTTGAAGTGCCAGATGAAAGGACACTTGATGAAGGCTATGATAAGTGTCACGGTAAAGATTACAGTCCAGAGATGTGCTAAGCTACCTCTCTGCAGGAACTGAGATCCCTGGATCATGTTGAACAACCATTCCTGCTTCTTAAACATTACACATCCCAAGGCTTAGGAATGGTTTGTTACGAAGGCTTGCATGCCTTTTTTTCTCACCTTTGTATGTGTGTGAGGAAGTGGCCGTATGTGGCCTGGCTGAGGCTGGGCCTGGCTGAGGCTGGGCCTGGCTGAGGCTGGGCCTGGCTGAGGCTGGGCCTGGCTGAGGCTGGGCCTGGCTGAGGCTGGGCCTGGCTGAGGCTGGGCCTGGCTGTGTCCAGATGTTCATTCCTGTGGGAAAGACGAGGGACACATCTAGAGGGAGAGTGCCACGTTGGTGCCTGGAGAGAGGGGGAGGGACGCACAACAAACACCCGCTTTCTGCTCAGGGAGTCGGGAGACTGAGCTGCTTTCTGCTCAGGGAGTCGGGAGACTGAGCTGCTTTCTGCTCAGGGAGTCGGGAAGACTGAGCTGCTTTCTGCTCAGGGAGTCGGGAAGACTGAGCTGCTTTCTGTTCAGGGAGTCGGGAGACTGAGCTGCTTTCTGCTCAGGGAGTCGGGAGACTGAGCTGCTTTCTGCTCAGGGAGTCGGGAGACTGAGCTGCTTTCTGCTCAGGGAGTCGGGAGACTGAGCTGCTTTCTGCTCAGGGAGTCGGGAGACTGAGCTGCTTTCTGCTCAGGGAGTCGGGAGACTGAGCTGCTTTCTGCTCAGGGAGTCGGGAGACTGAGCTGCTTTCTGCTCAGGGAGTCGGGAGACTGAGCTGCTTTCTGCTCAGGGAGTCGGGAGACTGAGCTGCTTTCTGCTCAGGGAGTCGGGAGACTGAGCTGCTTTCTGTTCAGGGAGTCAGAAGACTGAGCTGCTTTCTGCTCAGGGAGTCGGGAAGACTGAGCTGCTTTCTGCTCAGGGAGTCGGAAGACTGAGCTGCTAGCTGTGTAGTTTACTTTACTCATTTTCATTTATCTCCTTGCTTCTTGGCTACGATTACAGCTGTCTAGCCCTGTAGGAGTAGAGATTTCCATATTGCTGTGGAATATTGATTTGACCATCTTGCTTGCCAACATGTTTTCTGAATTCAAAGGGATTTAAAAAACAATTTTAATCTATTATCCCTATTTATAAAATGGACTACACATGGTTTTAAGGGAATAGCAATGTTAAATTGCCCTCGTTGAGTGCAGAATAGTTTTTTTCCCTAAAGGTTATTGTAAGTGCTATTTTTCTTATCGTAGCCACTTGGAAGACCACTGCTCTGTTATCCTACTTCATTTCAGGTGACTAGTATCTTGAGGCAGTGTTCAGCTGGCCACTCATACCCTGCCTCTAGTGCCTCCTCTTCAGTCTAACAGGGTTTTGAGGTTCCCTGTTGCAATGTGGGTCATAAAAGATGCATAGTGCTTTATCATGCCTGTCACCTTCAAGGTGGCCATGGGGGGTTGTATTTGATATTAGTAGCATCTCTAAATGGCCATCACATGACCTGTCAAACCAGGCCTTCACCACCCAGACCTGTCAAACCAGGCCTTCACCACCCAGACCTGTCAAACCAGGCCTTCACCACCCAGACCTGTCAAACCAGGCCTTCACCACCCAGACCTGTCAAACCAGGCCTTCGCCACCCAGACCTGTCAAACCAGGCCTTCACCACCCAGACCTGTCAAACCAGGCCTTCACCACATGACCGTGCATGATAGTACAGCATTGTGCTGTTTAATTACCAAGACAGATTTAGCTTCTGTATTAAACCAACACTAAATGCATGGAGATGTAATTCTAAATTCTGAGTCATATGATTTAGAATCACAAGGTATATTTGCCACAGTCAAGACTTCAACATCCTCTTGGCCCAGATTTGTTGTGTGTGATTTTGTCTTCTATAGCCTCCTTGGCGTGTCAGTACTCTGGTCCAATGGCTAGATCAATAGCAATAGATCAAATGCAAATAAATATTATAATTTGGGGGAATTCTACGAAAAATCCTCCCACACAGCTCGGCCCCAATCAAACATTCATCTTCCTGCTCCACCCCATCTTAGCCTCGACTGAAGATAGTCTCTTTGTTGTTCAAGCAGCCGCTTCACTATGTAACACCGTGCCCACAACAGGGCTTGTATTTATTTTATTTATTTATTTTACCTTTATTTAACTAGGCAAGTCAGTTAAGAACAAATTATTATTTTCAATGACGGCCTAGGAACAGTGGGTTAACTGCCTGTTCAGGGGCAGAATGACAGATTTGTACCTAGTCAGCTCGGGGATTTGAACTTGCAGTTACTAGTCCAACGCTCTAACCACTAGGCTACCCTGCCGCCCCAATGTTACCAGCTGTTATAAACTTTTTAATACCTGATTTGAGTGCTTTGTCGATAAGCCCGTTTTGATAAAAGATTGATTGTCTCTCTTTGTGCGGTGATTTACCACCGTCTCCTATTTAACAGCCCTTACCGCCTCCGCTGTAGCAACGTTATAGGGGCGCGGTTAATTGCAGGGTGAAGTATCCCTGTCACTTTCTACACATTGCTCATGATGGATTGGCAGTACATTAATGACCTAGTGGTTGAGACGCCTGTAAATTCATCATGGTTGCAATTACAAATATGTGTTTGTTTCCTCCAGCATCATTTATGGGTCATTCAGAGCCTTAAGTCATTGGCTATTGATGTAAGACCATCATTTTACCCCTGGTCAAAAAGCATTTACGGCAATCATTTTTGCTTTCCCTCAAAACGTGTGACTGAAAAGGCTGTGGAACAGCGATCAATCGTAATTTCCTTCCAGAAACATTACGCCTGTTAAAGGAATGTCTTGAAACCTCCAACAAAGGGAAAGTGCAGCGTGATCTGATTACTGCATGATCAATTCTCCTGTAAAAAAGGCCAACGTTAACGTCGTTCACCCTGCAAATCTTGGAAGTGTGGTGTTGAACCTTGTAACAAACCCTGTTGTGAACAATTAGATATTATCGTCTGATTTGACAAATTACAATTAATATAGACTAAATGCCCGGGCACAGTTAATAGTACTGATTTCAGTAAGAAGGAAGATGGACGTCAATACTTATTGGATTAGGAGGATAGCCTCAGCATGAGGATCATGTTATAAATATCCAGCTAAATTCTCATGCTCTGGTGAAAGCTGATCTCGCTAAGATTACCCATAGCCTATTATTCCAGAGATTGTGTAGCCGGAACGTCTTAATCGCAGCATGTTTATGACCCACAATTTGCATACAATTTGTATCCGTGCCACTGGTTGCTGCAGTGAACCAACATCCTGCCAATTTTGGCTCTGTAATCTTGTCCACCAAACGGTACAGGATTAGCCAAAGAGGGTGTGTTTAGTGATTTACAATGCATCATTTGTATTTAATGCAGCACAGTTGGGGCACATTTGACCTTTGACGAATAGGCCTCTGAATGGAGGAGAACATGGATCTTCAATATTCCAGATTATATTTAACCAGTGAATGCCACCTCCATGGAGTCTGCCTTTCATGTTGAACTTTCATGCTATGGATACATATGTCGGAGTGACCTTTATGTTCTCTCCAAATATATCTGATTCTGTCTGATTATATTTCTAAGCCTTTTTGTCCAATGAACATCAGACGCCAGAGGATGAGACTTGGCCGTTTGATTGGCCTAATTTGATTGCAGAGATATAATCCCTGCATGTTTCTTTTAAGTTCTCATTTCTACAATTCATCACAGCCTTTCATCCCTATCAGCAGGGTACTAGAAGACCCTTCATTCACACAGACACATTTCTCTCTGACCATGTTTGCCCAGGAGTTGTCTGATCTCCCGATGTAGGCCTGATGATGGCAGACACTGATAGAGCCCGGTCTTGGTCTGGGAACTCTTGATGTTCCCTGTCAGTGGTCTAAGTCCAAAATGGCTGCCGCCCAGTCAGCTTGTCTCCGTCCAGCAAACACACACAACATTATCTGCCCTACAGGCCTTGTTGTTGTCTCACATGCTTTCATGTTGTTAGGGACAATTTTTGAAACAACCAAAGATGTCTGCCTGGTAACTCATCCAAAATGTTAACCTTATTAGAATGTGATCATATGTAACTTCTTTCCTGGCGTTTTAGGCCTATATTTAGTAAGTCATCCTTGTCGGTAGGTAGTCACTGTTAGCGATGTGACAAACTGAAACATTTTCTTAATGTTGAAAAACATCTGCTTTCTGTTTAAAACTATAAGCTCCCGAGTGGCGCAGCGGTCTAAGGCACTGCATCTCAGTGCATGAAGCGTCACTATAGTACCTGGTTCGAATCCAGGCTGTATCACATCCGGCTGTAATTGGGAGTTCCATAGGGCACCGCACAATTGGCCCAGCGTCGTCGGGGTTTGGCCGGAGTAGTCCGTCATTGTAAATAATAATTTGTTTACTGACTTGCCTAGTTAAATCAAGGTTAAATAAAAATGTGCTAAAATTCACAATGCAGCTGCGCTGTTGCCAGGAATGGTTTGTGTCTCCGGGTGCGGTCCTTTTCAGATGGTTAAGAACTGCTCTGTTACCAGGAATGTTTTGTGTCTCCGGGTGTGGTCCTTTTCAGATGGTTAAGCACTGCTCTGTTGCCAGGAATGGTTTGTGTCTCCGGGTGCGGTCCTTTTCAGATGGTTAAGCACTGCTCTGTTGCCAGGAATGGTTTGTTTCTCCGGGTGTGGTCCTTTTCAGATGGTTAAGCACTGCTCTGTTACCAGGAATGGTTTGTGTCTCCGGGTGTGGTCCTTTTCAGATGGTTAAGCACTGCTCTGTTACCAGGAATGGTTTGTGTCTCCGGGTGTGGTCCTTTTCAGATGGTTAAGCACTGCTCTGTTACCAGGAATGTTTTGTGTCTCCGGGTGCGGTCCTTTTCAGATGGTTAAGCACTGCGCTGTTGCCAGGAATGGTTTGTGTCTCCGGGTGCGGTCCTTTTCAGATGGTTAAGCACTGCTCTGTTACCAGGAATGTTTTGTGTCTCCGGGTGCGGTCCTTTTCAGATGGTTAAGCACTGCTCTGTTACCAGGAATGGTTTGTGTCTCCGGGTGTGGTCCTTTTCAGATGGTTAAGCACTGCTCTGTTACCAGGAATGGTTTGTGTCTCCGGGTGTGGTCCTTTTCAGATGGTTAAGCACTGCTCTGTTACCAGGAATGTTTTGTGTCTCCGGGTGTGGTCCTTTTCAGATGGTTAAGCACTGCTCTGTTACCAGGAATGGTTTGTGTCTCCGGGTGCAGTCCTTTTCAGATGGTTAAGCACTGCTCTGTTGCCAGGAATGGTTTGTTTCTCCGGGTGTGGTCCTTTTCAGATGGTTAAGCACTGCTCTGTTACCAGGAATGGTTTGTGTCTCCGGGTGCGGTCCTTTTCAGATGGTTAAGCACTGCTCTGTTACCAGGAATGGTTTGTGTCTCTAGGGTGTGGTCCTTTTCAGATGGTTAAGCACTGCTCTGTTACCAGGAATGGTTTGTGTCTCCGGGTGTGGTCCTTTTCAGATGGTTAAGCACTGCTCTGTTACCAGGAATGGTTTGTGTCTCTAGGGTGTGGTCCTTTTCAGATGGTTAAGCACTGCTCTGTTACCAGGAATGGTTTGTGTCTCCGGGTGCGGTCCTTTTCAGGTTCATTGTAAATAATACTTGTACTACCATTACTGTACTTCAATTCCACCTCACATAATTAGCATTTCCTTCTCAACTACACTACCGTTCAAAAGTTTGGGGTCACTTAGAAATGTCCTTGTGCTTTTCTTTCAAAATCATTTTTTTTGTCCATTTAAAATAACATCAAATTGATCAGAAATACAGTGTAGACATTGTTAATGTTGTAAATGACTATTGTAGCTGGAATCGGCTGATTTTTAATGGATTATCTACGTAGGTGTACAGAGGCCAATTATCAGCAGCCATCACTCCTGTGTTCCAATGGCACGTTGTGTTACCTAATCCAAGTGTATCATTTTAAAAGGCTAATTGATCATTAGAAAACCCTTTTGCAATTATGTTAGCACGGCTGAAAACTGTTCTGATTAAAGAAGCAATAAAAGTGGCCTTCAGACTAGTTGAGAATCTGGAGCATCAGCATTTGAAGAAGATGAGCCTCGCGCTTCAACGCTCTTAGTTCTTGTGGAAATTGACCCACTATGCTGTTTACTTTTTGCGTACTGCATACTGGGATTTGTCGTAATGTTACGAATCCCAATTTCATTTAAAAGTGAACATTTTAAGTGTTCACACTGCTCGTCAATGTAATGTAATGTTTTTGTTGCAGGTGGTGAGGAGTCGGCCAGATGAACTAGATCCAGGGGAACTCGTAGCCGGGGACATGACTGATCCGTTGGCTGTTTTCTGCTGAATGGATTAGGGTGAGTACCTACAGTGCCTTCTTAGAGTATTCATACCCCATGACTTATTCCACATGTTGTTACAGCCTGATTTTCAAAATGTATTTTTCTCCTCATCCATCTACACACACTACCCCATAATGACAAAGAGCAAACATGATTTTAGAAAATTAGCTCATTTACATAAGTATTCACACCCCAGGGTCAATACATGTTATAATGCCCTTTGGCAGCAACTACAGCTCTGAGTCTTTCTGGGTAAGTCTATAAGAGCTTTCCACATGTGGATTGTGCAACATTTGCCTATTTTTATTCTATAAGTTCTGTCAAATAAGTTGTTCATTATTACTAGACAACTATTTTTAGGTCTTGATATATATACAGTGAGGGAAACAAGTATTTCCCCTGCTGATTTTGTATGTTTGCCCACTGACAAAGAAATGACCTGTCTATAATTTTAATGGTAGGTTTATTTGAACATTGAGAGACAGAATAACAACAAAAAAATCCAGAAAAACGCATGTCAAAAATGTTATAAATTGATTTGCATTTTAATGAGGGAAATAAGTATTTGACCCCTGTGCAAAACTTGACTTAGTACTTGGTGGCAAAACCCTTGTTGGCAATCAGAGGTCAGATGTTTCTTGTAGTTGGCCACCAGGTTTGCACACATCTCAGGAGGGATTTTGTCCCACTCCTCTTTGTAGATCTTCTCCAAGTCATTAAGGTTTCGAGGCTGACGTTTGGCAACTCGAACCTTCAGCTCCCTCCACAGATTTTCTATGGAATTAAGATCTGGAGACTGGCTAGGGGGTCAAATATTTATTTCCCTCATTAAAATGCAAATCAATTTATGACATTTTTGACATGCATTTTTCTGGATGTTTTTGTTGTTATTCTGTCTCTCACTGTTCAAATAAACCTACCATTAAAATTATAAACCAACATTTTCTTTGTCAGTGGGCAAACGTACAAAATCAGCAGAGGATCAAATACTTTTTTCCCTCACTGTATATTTTATTGCAGATTTAAGTCAAAACTGTAACTCAGCCAACACCCAGTGTAGATTTGGCCTTGTATTTGAGGTTATTGTCCTGCTGAAAGGTTCATTCATTTCCCAGTGTATGGTGGGAAGCAGACTGAACCAGGTTTTCCTCTAGGATTTTACATGTGCTTAGCTTTATTCCATTTTTTTAAATAAAAAAACTCCCCAAGTCCTTGCCAATGACCAGCATACCTATGATGCAGGCACCACCTGCTTGAAAATAGGAAGAGTGGTACTCAGTAATGTGTAGTGTTGGGTTTGCTCCAAACATAACGCTTTGTATTCAGCAAAGCAAGTTCATTTCTTTGCCACATTTTTAGCAGTTTTACTTTAGTGCCTTGTTGGAAACAGGATGCATGTTTTGGAATATTTTTATTCTGTACTGGCTTCCTTTTCACTCTGTCAATTAGGTTAGTATTGTGGAGAAACTACAATGTTGATCCATCCTCAGTTTTCTTCTGTCACAGCCATTCAAATCTGTAGCTGTTTTAAAGTCACCATTGCCCTCATGGTGAAATCCCTGAGCGGTTTCCTTCCTCTCCGACAACTGAGTTTGGAAGGGAGTCTGTATCTTTGTAGTGACTGGGTGCATTGATACACCATCCAAGTGTAATTAACAACTTCTCCATTCTCAAAGGGATATATTCAATACCCTTCTTGGTCAGGCATTGGAAAACCTCCCTGGTCTTTGTGGTTGAATTTGTGTTAGAAATTCACTTCTCGACTGAGGGACCTTACAATTATCTGTATGTGTGGGGTACAGAGATGAGGTAGTCATTAAACTTATTGAGCAAGTGTTTACTCCTGAACTGATTCATGCTTGCCATAACAAAGGGGATGAATACTTATTGACTCAAGACATTTCAGCTTTTCGTTTTTGTATTAATTTGTAAACCTTTCTAAAAACATAGTTCCACTTTATAGGGTATTGTGTGTCGGCCAGCGACAGTCTAATTTGAATCCATTTTAAATTCAGGCTCTACCACAAATGTGGACCAAGTCCAGGGGTGTGAAATACTTCCTGAAGGCCCTGTACCTGTCATTTTTCAACAGTAACTTACTTTGGAATCATAGAACTGCATTAATGCTGACCCAATCTGACCTGATCTTAATTGAGTAAGCAGAGCTGTGACGGATTTCCCTAAACCCAAACCGTATCAAGTTGATAGCAAAAGGAAAGTCTTTGAACGTGCTCTGGATTCATTAGCCTGTATCAGGCTGGTAATTGGAAGTCTGCATGGAGCGAGAGGACAGGACTTGGGTAGATTCACAGACGCTGATCAAAGCTGTATCCCCTACAGCTCCACGGGCTGCTTTTTTTTTTATGCCACCTCTTCCTGCAAAAGACTCGCTCGGAGGGGATATGTCACATGTTCATGGTCCCAATACCTGTAACCCTGCTATGTCATGAGGTTTTAACCATGTAAGCCTTACTGTGGAAGGATCCCATGTCCTGCTCCATCCCTGAATCATATTCTGTTATGCTGCTGCAAGGCTACATGTAAGCCTTACTGTGGAAGGATCCCATGTCCTGCTCCATCCCTGAATCATATTCTGTTATGCTGCTGTAGAGGCTACATGTAAGCCTTACTGTGGAAGGATCCCATGTCCTGCTCCATCCCTGAATCATATTCTGTTATGCTTCTGCAAGGCTACATGTAAGCCTTACTGTGGAAGGATCCCATGTCCTGCTCCATCCCTGAATCATATTCTGTTATGCTGCTGTAGAGGCTACATGTAAGCCTTACTGTGGAAGGATCCCATGTCCTGCTCCATCCCTGAATCATATTCTGTTATGCTGCTGTAGAGGCTACATGTAAGCCTTACTGTGGAAGGATCCCATGTCCTGCTCCATCCCTGAATCATATTCTGTTATGCTGCTGTAGAGGCTACATGTAAGCCTTACTGTGGAAGGATCCCATGTCCTGCTCCATCCCTGAATCATATTCTGTTATGCTGCTGTAGAGGCTACATGTAAGCCTTACTGTGGAAGGATCCCATGTCCTGCTCCATCCCTGAATCATATTCTGTTATGCTGCTGTAGAGGCTACATGTAAGCCTTACTGTGGAAGGATCCCATGTCCTGCTCCATCCCTGAATCATATTCTGTTATGCTGCTGTAGAGGCTACATGTAAGCCTTACTGTGGAAGGATCCCATGTCCTGCTCCATCCCTGAATCATATTCTGTTATGCTGCTGTAGAGGCTACATGTAAGCCTTACTGTGGAAGGATCCCATGTCCTGCTCCATCCCTGAATCATATTCTGTTATGCTGCTGTAGAGGCTACATGTAAGCCTTACTGTGGAAGGATCCCATGTCCTGCTCCATCCCTGAATCATATTATGTTATGCTGCTGCAAGGCTACATGTAAGCCTTACTGTGGAAGGATCCCATGTCCTGCTCCATCCCTGAATCATATTCTGTTATGCTGCTACAAGGCTACATGTAAGCCTTACTGTGGAAGGATCCCATGTCCTGCTCCATCCCTGAATCATATTCTGTTATGCTGCTGTAGAGGCTACATGTAAGCCTTACTGTGGAAGGATCCCATGTCCTGCTCCATCCCTGAATCATATTCTGTTATGCTGCTGCAAGGCTACATGTTTTTGTGCACTGCTTATAAATGATGTGCAAAGGTCACAGTAATGGCATTGAAGAGTGGTTATTTTTCTGTCTCTTCTCCAGTTGATTAGGAGCGTGTTTAATCCCCCCTGTAGGTCTCTAATATTGTATGCTTTTTGGTAATAACCTGCCTAATCCCTGGACTAGTGACGGGTTGGACCGAGACATTCACTTCAAAGCAATTTCCTCCATTCTCTGCCTGCTCTGAGAGATATAAACCATGTTTCATTGTGCAGCACTAATGTGAAATTACTTCTTTGTTGGCCACATCGAAGTCAATTTGTTAGCTCAGTGTGTTTGCTATGGTGATTCAACAAACGGAATGTAATGGAGAGAAGTCCAGTGGAATGCAGGGCCAATGCCAGGTAAGAAAGACCTGGTGCTTAAGTCTTGTGTTATCAGGGCACAGACGGTAAACACCGGCTGGCTGGTACAGACCTTCCTCAGCTAAAATCAGCAGAACACGTCTTTACTCAATTATATAGGCCCATCTTTAGAGGATAAATCCTACATGTAGATATCTCAGCCTTACCTGGCCTTGAAACGGGCATCATTTTTTCAATAATTATTTAAAACTTTCTTTCATTTTCTACATTTGTAAACGCCCATACGACTCTCTGGGTCGTTAGAGGTCTGAAGAATATGGAGTTGGAGTTCTCACACAGTAAACTCCTTTTAAAACCCTGTATTAATCCAAATACACATTCTCACAGGGTTAGACTAGAATAGCCTATAAGCTATTTTGTTTTCCACTGCGAACATCTGGATAGGAGTTTTGATTGATTTGAATAGGACTCTTACTGTAGTCCAATGTGAGGTCTGCTGGGCACTATTGGAGTGGCGAGGGCATCCACACCCATGCATGATTAACAAGGCTGGAGGCCAGCAGGGTATCCAGCTGCTGGAAGTCCTGCTGCTCCCCCGAGAGGCCTGGTGAGATGGTAACTGGAGACACGCACTACTCTGAAAAAAACGGGTTGGCCTTGAGGTTGGACCATTAAAAAACATTTATTTAATTTTTTTAAATAGAGCTTCTGATTGGGAGACACCTGCCTCTGTGACTGGCAGGTGATGGAGCAGGTGTTTTGGGCAGAATGTGAACTCATTGCTAACAGAAGATGTGTTTTAATATGTGATGAAGGGCTAGCTCCCTCCCCCTGTCCCCCTCTCCTCCTCTACTCCTCTCCTCTGAGATACAACTTGCTGTGACGGTCTGTTCTTACGCCCAGGCAGCAGCAGGCATCTGAAGACTTGAAAGGGCAATGTGTAGGGGTGTTACCACGATTACAGAACAGACATTTGAATATGTTGTGGATGGTACATGCACTGTGGTGCATATTAACTCTGTCATCAGTGTGACTTATTCAAGCTGAGCTGCGGTCGCTTCCCTTGTGTTGAGGCACCACCAAGGGAGAATTTGGCCTCAACCTTGGTAGTGATGCTGTCAACGCCTAAATGTTACTGAGTGAGCCATGCATTAACTGATGAAGAGGAGTGAGACGACCTACAGTGGAGCACATTTTATGGGTGGCGTGTTTGTCTTTTCTAACGAGCTGCCTCACACAGACACACAGACACACACACACACACACACACACACACACACACACACTCAGACACACACACACACACACACCCGGACACCCTTCTCGTTGCCGACACAGTAGGCGTTAACAGGCCCCTGAGCTCCAGTCAGCCAGAGCTTATTTACAGCAGTCTGAGCCCCTGCCTGAATTCACCCAGAGACCACTGAAAATGTCATGAGTGTGTAGTTGGGGCAGGAACACCTGGTTGCACAAACACCGGGACTTCTGCTCCGATACCTCCCCAAGGGCAGCTCACCAGCGATGGGGCGTTATCGCAATGATGCCTGTTACATTTTTATTCCCCACCAGAAAACAGCAGAGGGATAAAAACACCAGCCTGCCCAACCCAGGGCTCTGCTGCTACAGTGGTCTGCCCAACCCAGGGCTCTGCTGCTACAGTGGTCTGCCCAACCCAGGGCTCTGGTGCTACAGTGGTCTGCCCAACCCAGGGCTCTGGTGCTACAGTGGTCTGCCCAACCCAGGGCTCTGCTGCTACAGTGGTTTGCCCAACCCAGGGCTCTGGTGCTATTGTTTTTCCACCCTCTTGGTATTCATACACACTTGATATAGCCTAAGCATACCAATGAAAACATACTTCCAGGTGCTTGTGAGATGGGGTTCCAATAGTCTTAGTGCTGAATAATCATCACTAGCACCCTTTGTGTACTGCAAATGGGGGTTTTGGTATGGAGGCAAAGGTCGTAGGACATGAATGCTTTTGCCCAAACGGGAAAAAGATAATGACAGGAAAATGAACTTAAATACTGCAGGATGTGCTTCCTCATCCCTCCCCATGTTATCAGTAAAACAACACAAACCCTCTGCTCACATTTGAAGAACAATGTTAGGCCCACTTTGCTCTTTCCGCGGTCTCGTCATTATAAACAGAACTTGTAGTAGGAGATTGGCCTTAGCAGGCGTACTGTAACTAAGTAGCCAATCCAACCACCCCCTTTTCTGTCTTCTTGCTGTTGTGTGAAGGGTTAAAGTATCCCCGCCTTATTATACATGCACATTAAACTAACTGGCCAGCTGGTATGTTGGCAGTCTGTTGACATTCCAAGGCAGAATGAGATACTCTTGAGCATGGTGTATCCTGGGTAGTTGTGAAGCAGCTGTTATTGCATCCAGAGATGTCTGACACGTTAACAATGCAGCGCAGCTGCTGCCAGCATTCACCCAATGAGCAAACGCCTGTCATCGGAGCTGGCCTATGAGTGATGTCAGAGACGACCGGAGAAGCTGCCAGCATTCACCCAATGAGCAAACGCCTGTCATCGGAGCTGGCCTATGAGTGATGTCAGAGACGACCGGAGACGCTGCCAGCATTCACCCAATGAGCAAACGCCTGTCATCGGAGCTGGCCTATGAGTGATGTCAGAGACGACCGGAGACGCTGCCAGCATTCACCCAATGAGAAAACGCCTGTCATCGGAGCTGGCCTATGAGTGATGTCAGAGACGACCGGAGACGCTGCCAGCATTCACCCAATGAGCAAACGCCTGTCATCGGAGCTGGCCTATGAGTGATGTCAGAGATGACTGGAGAAGCTGCCAGCATTCACCCAATGAGCAAACGCCTGTCATCGGAGCTGGCCTATGAGTGATGTCAGAGATGACTGGAGAAGCTGCCAGCATTCACCCAATGAGAAAACGCCTGTCATCGGAGCTGGCCTATGAGTGATGTCAGAGACGACCGGAGAAGCTGCCAGCATTCACCCAATGAGAAAACGCCTGTCATCGGAGCTGGCCTATGAGTGATGTCAGAGACGACCGGAGAAGCTGCCAGCATTCACCCAATGAGCAAACGCCTGTCATCGGAGCTGGCCTATGAGTGATGTCAGAGATGACCGGAGAAGCTGTGAGCATTTGGAACTCGGAGACCTCCCTTCTCATGTCTTCTGTGTTCAGTCCCGACGCCTCGGATCACAAAGATACTTCTCAACATGTAAACCCTTTCAACATATCGATTGACCTCTGCTCCAACCAGCCAAGGTTCGACATGGACGGTTGAAGCAGAGGTCAATTGACATGTTAAAGGGGTCTAACCTTGGATGGTTGGAGCAGAGGTCAATCTGTATTTATTTTACCTTTGCTCCAACCGTCCAAGGTTAGACATACTATTATGTCTCTGTTGGTCTTCAAGGACTGTTTGTAAGTTTTGACAAAGCTCATGTTGCCTAGAAGAAATGCATTGTATTTCAACCAGCTTTTTGACTGAGATGATTTTCAAGTCTTGGCAAGCCTGGCATGCACCTGCCTCTGATCTATTCCTGGGGCTTAAATGGCCTGAAGTTGGACGGTATATCTGATGACCGTTCTGTCAAGCTCGCCGTAGTCGTCTAACCCCACCTGGCTGGGCAGGTTGGGCCCAATATGGCATGTCGTCCCAACCCCTTGGAAGCCAACACAACACCACATGTAGTCCTACATCATCAGCATGCTAGCAGCAGCAGCTGCCCTCTTAATTTTGTCTCATCGTTGATGCCCAGTCAGTGTTATAAAAAAACTCTGAGTGGAAGAGTTCTGACAACCATAAGGTGACCGGAGCCAAACCATCCAATCAGAGCAGAGGCCACTAAACCTGAAAGCAGTCCTTTCAGACTCCACAGTCCCTAGTGCCAGGGCCAGCCTTCCTCCTCCCACCCCTGATGGCCATTATCGGGACAGCATCTAAAGACAATGTAGCCCCTATGCTCCCAGGGGCCAGGTTGCCAAGGCTGGGGTGGAGGCCAAGGGCAGTCGATGTTCTCACATTACTGAGAACCCCCCCCCCTATCAAGGCTAAAGGCTGGGTAGTTTTAAGCTCAGTGGATAACCCCCCACCCCCCATACATTTATCAAGGCTAAAGGCTAGGCTGTTTTAAGTTCAGCAGTATGCTTAGCAGCATTTCAATGGAGTCCTTCATTTCCTCCTGTGTCTCATCCCTCCCCTTGGCCCCCTGGGAAGGTCATGCATCACCAGGATGAGGACGGGGAGTGGGCGTGAACTATGGCCGGATGAACTCAAAGCATACTAAGAGGGCATTTGGTCATGTGTGCTGGCTACAGATTGATGCGCTCATTTTAAACGCAGGTCCCATGCCGCCGTGTCAAATTTTTAAGTATCTTTCAATTCTCCGAAGCAGGACGTTGGCGCATTTAAGCTGAAAAGCTCCACTTCCTCCCCACCCCCCCACCCCTTTTTACCACAATCTGTCAGGGATGGAGGGTTTTTATCCTCAACAGCCTTGTACTCCCTATCCGGGTTGGTGTCTGTTGTTTTGGAGTACTTCCCCTCTAAGTCTGTAGTTCAAATCGTGGATATTACCAGAGGGATTACATCTGTGCAACACATCCGTAGTCAAGCTGATTGCCCTTGGATTACACAGAGGCCCATCCATATCTCATGCACTTAAGTGGATTTGGGCCGAAATGATCCATGAGAAAACTGCTACTGTCTCGTCCACTAGATAGAGCCTAGTGGTGTTGTCTGAACTGTAGGTAAGTCGTACATAATAAATAGGTTACATTCACAAGTGAATTGAAAGATGCTACAGGGTTTTTATTGAAATGGCTCTTTCTCTAGAACCTTGAGGAGATCCGTTTTAACAGTCTGATCATATGAATCACAAGAGATGTGGATTCATGAAAGGTGGTGAGAGAGAACGTGAATGAATAACAAACAATGCGATATAAGTTCTAGATTTATCCTTGCCCACTTGTCTAGTCACTATGGTCTTGTCCTGGGTTAGGCAGGCTGTGATTGGCTGGACTCAGTGAAGCCTAGTGGTATAGCCAGTAGCCATGCCACTGACTGAGCTCTGCCGGCAGCACACCACCTAATAAGATCCAATTAGTTATAGTCAGGCCCTGACAAGATGGAGACAGTCTGCTTATCTTTCACTGTGCAGTCCCCAGGCTTCCTCCCAGAGTTCTCATCATTGTCAGAGCTCCCAGCAGCCCAATCATTCATCTCTCCACTATGCTGACTTTTCTCCAAATATCAATGATACTTTTATTCATACAGCAATATTTTACATATGCAGAGGTCTGCCAAAGCAGATATTTCACATGACATGACACTTAAAGTTGGTAACTGCAAGTGCAGAGTTCACTTTCACCCTCCAGCAGTTGATACTTGGAGAGAACCATGTGTAGACCTATTTCCAAATGGAAGTGCTCGCTATTATTGGAAAGTGTGTTTCTAACCCACCCCATACAGCTCATGTATTTGCAGCAGCTATTGTTAGAACACGATCACTAACACGTGATCTTCAGGGTTTATATTGTGAGCTGGGTTACTAACACCAGGCTGAATGTATACAGTACCAGTCAAACGTTTGGACACACCTACTCAAGGGTTTTTCTTTATTTTTACTATTTTCTACGATGTAAAAATAATAGTGAAGACATCAAAACTATGAAATAACACATATGGAATCATGGAGTAACCAAAAGAGTGTTCAACAAATCAAAATATATTTGAGATGGCCACCCTTTGCCTTGACGACAGTTTTGCACACTCTTGGCATTCTCTCAACCAGCTTCACCTGGAATGCTTTTCCAACAGTCTTGAAGGAGCTCCCACATGCTGAGCACTTGTTGGCTGCAGGCCAGGTCATCTGGTGCAGCACTCCATCAATCTTCTTCTTGGTCAAATAGCCCTTACACAATCTGGAGGTGTGTTTTGGGTCATGGTCCTGTTGAAAAACAAACGATAGTCCCACTAAGCGCAAACCAAATGGGATGGCGAATCGCTGCAGGATGCTGTGGTAGCCATGCTGGTTAAGTGTGCCTTGAATCGTAAATAAATCACTGACAGTGTCACAGCAAAGCACCCCACACCATCACATCACCACCACGGAGATCAACCGTTTACCTACATCTCATGAAGATATGGCAATTTGGAAGGAAAAATATTATTTTCTTGGCCCAAGAAAGTCTCTTCTTATTGGTGTCCTTTTAGTAGTGGTTTCTTTGCAGCATTTCAACCATGAAGGCCTGATTCACGCAGTCATGTTGAGATACTTGAACTCTGAAGCATTTATTTGGACTGCAATTTCTGAAGCTGGTAATTAATGAATTTATCCTCTTCAGCAGAGGTAACTCTGGGTCTTTCTTTCCTGTGGCCAGATGGTTTTTGCGACTGCACTAGAAGAACCTGTCAAAGTTCTTAATGTTCCGTATTGACTGACCTTCATGTCTTAAAGTAATGATGGACTGTCGTTTCCCTTTGCCAAGAACAGTTCAAATAAGCATAGTATAGACTTGGTCTTTTACCAAATAGGGCTATCTTCTGTATACCACCCTTACCTTGTCGCAACACAACTGATTGGCTCAAATGCATTAATAAGGAAAGAAATTCCACAAATTAACTTTGAACAAGGCACACCTGTTAATTGAAATGCATTCCAGGTGACTAACTCATGAAGCTGTTTGAGAATGCTAAGTGTGCAAAGCTGTCATCAAGGCAAAGGGTGGCTACTTTGAAGAATCTCCAATATAACACTTTTTTGGGGGGGGGGGGGGGGGGGCTACTACATGTGTTGTTTCATAGTTTTTATATCTTCACTATTATTCTACAACGTAGGGGGGGGAAAGAACAAAAAAATAAAAACCCTGTGTCCAAACTTTTGACTGGTTCTGTTTGTTTTCCTTTATTTCTGCCTAACCCTACCGCCCCTCCCCTAATTGAAGTAAACTAATCGACAACGCTTTTACTTCCAGCTTATACATCTTTCAGCTCCCCTCCACCACTACCATCTAGTTCTGAACACCATCCAGTTTTGGTTCCTATTTGGTATATATTTTTCAGCTGTGATGTTTTACAAAAGTTGTGAACCTTTCTATTCTCATAGTGTCTACAGATTGTAAATAAAATAAAACATTTTTTGCTAAGAGCATTATTATATTATTGATCATTTGACTGACATTTTAAATCACCCATCACTCGAGGCTGTTCTTAAGAGAGTAGCCTATCCTGCCTCATATCCTGTATCATATCATGCCTTTACTCTACACGCTTATTAGAGAGAACTGGAACTTCCTAACTCCAGGCGTCCTTGTCTGGCTACATGCTTGTCCTTGGTGTTTAACTTTGTAGGAGACCAGAGACCATTATCGTTGTAATTTGACTCGGCGTTGCTAGGGCGGGCAGATTGCTCCCATTGTGGAATTAATGCGCATTCATTGTGTTGACCTTTAGCTGTGGCTGGATTAAGCTGAAGCATTGAGATGCTGTTGGAGGTAATGCTTTTCTACCCTCTCTCTCTCCTCCTGTATTGTGGGAAGGCCGAGTCTTTGTCGTTGCTGCATCTGCAACTCCTAGCGCCGTAAGCTGTAATTAGTGAGGGATGTTTGCCTATTGATTTCTCTCAGGACGATGGAAATGCCAGAAACAACATGGCAGATGACGTGAGTCTCGGACCCGCGCTGATTGGCACTGTTAATCGGGTGAATGAATTGACGCGTCTCGTTGGCCTGGTAGACGTCGACTCCAGCCCTTTCATCTAGTTTTGACCCTCACCTCAAAGCGTTTCAAGTTCTTAATGCCGTTCTCGTAGACAAGTGTTTACCCACAACCAAAGAGGGACTGTCTGTGATCCACAAAGTGTTTACCCACAACCAAAGAGGGGCTGTCTGTGATCCACAAAGTGTTTACCCACAACCAAAGAGGGACTGTCTGTGATCCACAAAGTGTTTACCCACAACCAAAGAGGGGCTGTCTGTGATCCACAAAGTGTTTACCCACAACCAAAGAGGGACTGTCTGTGATCCACAAAGTGTTTACCCACAACCAAAGCGGGACTGTCTGTGATCCACTAAGTGTTTACCCACAACCAAAGAGGGACTGTCTGTGATCCACTAAGTGTTTACCCACAACCAAAGAGGGACTGTCTTGTGATCCACTAAGTGTTTACCCACAACCAAAGAGGGACTGTCTGTGATCCACTAAGTGTTTACCCACAACCAAAGAGGGACTGTCTTGTGATCCACTAAGTGTTTACCCACAACCAAAGAGGGACTGTCTTGTGATCCACTGTTTACCCACAACCAAAGAGGGACTGTCTGTGATCCACTAAGTGTTTACCCACAACCAAAGAGGGACTGTCTGTGATCCACTAAGTGTTTACCCACAACCAAAGAGGGACTGTCTGTGATCCACTAAGTGTTTACCCACAACCAAAGAGGGACTGTCTTGTGATCCACTAAGTGTTTACCCACAACCAAAGAGGGACTGTCTTGTGATCCACTAAGTGTTTACCCACAACCAAAGAGGGACTGTCTGTGATCCACTAAGTGTTTACCCACAACCAAAGAGGGACTGTCTGTGATCCACTATTTGGAAAAACTGCCAATGCCTGACATGCGTTATGTGAATTGGTCTATGCAAGCCTCTGAAGTGGTAGTTGAATGTTTTCCATTCCTAACCCTCAAGCCGAAGCAGCTGCAAAAGGCAAAAGGTACACAAACAACTAATGGCAAATGCTGCTCGTCATCACATTTACCATCATGCTGGTTCCTTTCCTCAAGTTAATCTGCATTCGATTCTCATCAACTCATCTGCAGATGCTCCTCAATCACCTTGCATCTTAAGCGGTTTAGTCTACTTTGTGTATTCCCTAATTGATCACCCGTGAGCTGTGGAGCCCAAGCCTGTCGGCTCTGTCTAGAACCGGGAGCTGTGGAGCCCAAGCCTGTCGGCTCTGTCTAGAACCGGGAGCTGTGGAGCCCAAGCCTGTCGGCTCTGTCTAGAACCGG
This sequence comes from Oncorhynchus mykiss, assembly GCF_013265735.2. Classification (NCBI taxonomy): domain Eukaryota; kingdom Metazoa; phylum Chordata; class Actinopteri; order Salmoniformes; family Salmonidae; genus Oncorhynchus; species Oncorhynchus mykiss. The sequence continues at coordinate 48,199,821 of NC_048590.1, forward strand.
GAGCTGTGGAGCCCAAGCCTGTCGGCTCTGTCTAGAACCGGGAGCTGTGGAGCCCAGACCTGTCGGTGTAGAGCAGTAGGCTAGTGTTGGAGTGACTATCTGTGCTGTTTTTTCCCCACATCCCAAAACCTCTCTTGTTTGTATCAATGAAGCTCCCAGATAACACGTTGCATGTGTTTTTGTTGAAGATGTTGAGGACCACACATAGGGTGACAGTAGTAGTGGTACAGCAGAAGTACACGGAGTATACAAAATATTAAGAACACCTTCATAATATTGAGCCCCCCCTTCCCTCAGAACATCTTCAATTTGTCAGGGCATGGACTCTACAAGGTGTTGAAAGCGTTCCACAGGGATGCTGGACCATATTGACGCCAATGCTTTCTTAGCTGGTGTGGTATCCAGAGTCATTCCAACCTTGTGTCATACGGGGATATTCAGTAATACTGATCCCAAGGGCTGTGGATTTCAAACCCCACTTATACGCTGCAATCTGATGATTAGCAATGCTAACAAGTACATGTAAAATCCCATAGAGAATGCTAATGATCGCGTTGTGAATATTTTTGTACAGTTTCTTACTGAACTATACAAGTAACTCAAAATGCTACACAGTTTGCTGCACAAAACAAATATTAGCCAGCGAGGCTCTTGATCCAATAGTCACTCTAGAGTAGAGAGAGTGGAAAGGTATTTATGTGGTCATAAACCTCACCTACAGGCCAACGTCATGACATACCTTTGGCAGAGATTAGACTTTCTGGGTAAGTCTCTTAAGAACTTTCCACACCTGGATTGTGCAACATTTGCCCATTTATTAAAAATAAAATAAAAATCTTCAAGCTCTGTCAAATTTGGTTGTTGATCATTGCTAGTCAACCATTTTTCAGGTCTTGCGATGGATTTTCCAAGTAAATTTAAGTCTCAACTATAACTCAGGAACATTCACTGTCTTGGTGAGTAACTCCAGTGTAAATGTGGCTTTGTTTTAGGTTATTGTCCTGCTGAAATGTTCATTCATTTCCCAGTGTCTGGTGGAAAGCAGACTGAACAAGGTTTTCCTCTAGGATTTTGCCTGTTTAGCTCCATTCATTAGATTTTTTTTTTTTTATCCTGAAAATCTCCCTTGTCCTTAACAATTACAGCATACCCATAACATGATGAAAATACGCAGAGTGGCGCTCAGTAATGTGTTGTATTTTCCACAAACATAACACTTTCGGACAAAGTTAATGGCTTTGCCACATTTTTTTTGGCAGTATTACTTTAGTGCCTTGTTGCAAACAGGATGCATATTTTGGAGTATTGGTATTCTGTACCAACTTCCTCCTTTTTGTTGATCCATCCTCCGTATTCTCCTATCACAGCCATTAAACTCCTTCCACTGCGGCAAATGAAGTAGGAAGGCTGCCTGTATCTACAGTGCCTTCGGAACGTTTTCAGACCCATCCACAATACTTATGTAAATCTGATATTTCTGTTTTTTAAAATTTGTAATACATTTGCAAAAATGTATAAAACCCTGTTTTTGCTTTGTCATTATGGGGTGTAGATTGAGGGGAGGAGGCAATGACGATTTAATTCATTTTAGAATAAGGCTGTAACGTAACAATGTGGAAAAAGTTATTTCCGAAGGCACTGTATGTGTCTTATATACTTAATGTTGTCCAAGGATACTATTAATAAGTCTCTGTTTCCCCTGTGCAGGTGTGCTGTGACCATGCGTTGCCTGGCGGCCCGGGTCAACTACAAGACCCTGATCGTCATCTGCGCCCTCTTCACCCTCCTCACCATGCTTCTGTGGAACCGTTGCTCCAGCGACACCGCCCTGCGCTTCCTCCCGCGGGCCCCGCCGCCACCCCCCAGCGCCAAGGGGGGCGACGCCAGCATTAGCAGCCAGCAGCAGCCCCCGCAGCCCCCGGAGCCGCCGCCCATAGTAGGCGGAGCTGCCGGCATCAAGTACGAAGAGATGGACTGCCTGATTAACGACGACGTCACGATAAAGGGTCGTCGGGACGGTGCTGAAGTGTACTTCCCTTTCAGCTGGCTGGAGAAGTACTTTGAGGTGTACGGCAAGGTGGTGCAGTACGACGGTTACGAGCGCTTTGAGTTCCAGCACAGCTACTCCAAGGTGTACGCGCAGCGTGAGCCCTACCACCCGGACGGCGTCTTCATGTCCTTCGAGGCATACAACGTGGAGGTGCGCGACCGCGTCAAGTGCATCAGTGGAGTGGAAGGTGAGTCGAAGCCCTTGAGGCGCCAACATTGATCCGTGACACTGTCCACGAGAAAAGGCATTTTATTGCAGCCAACCACATTACAACCGTTATTTTGATTCACCTGACGCACAGGAAATCAGAGCTAGTCTATCAATCCTTTAATCGTCTGAATTACTACTTATTGATCAATACCATCACGAATGTATGGCCTTATAAAATCTTATTTGTTTTTCCCCAAATGTAGTTTTCTTCGTTTGGTTTTTCAAGGTTTCTGTAATTCCCAAACTTTAAAAAAAATAGAAGAATAACAAAATTTGATCTTTTATTTTATTTTGGGTTGTAGTATGAACCAACAAGAGACTGTTTGGTTAGCAATGTTTGTGTAGCGCTCTTGTGGTTGGAGAGTTTGCAAAGCAAATGGCCACTGGATTGATGCAAATGGTAATGATCTCATTCTGCCAGGTAGCCATAGGCTACTTTGGTAGACATTTTAAATGGGAAGGTTTTTTGGGAAAGCCTTTCCATCTAACAGAAGATGGTTATAATTAGCATCATCGCTAACGGCTACACAATGTGCAGGCATACACTCGCTCCGCAGACACGGGCATTCCTCGCTCCGCAGACACGGGCATTCCTCGCTCCGCAGACACGGGCATTCCTCGCTCCGCAGACACGGGCATTCCTCGCTCCGCAGACACGGGCATTCCTCGCCACGCAGACACGGGCATTCCTCGCCACGCAGACACGGGCATTCCTCGCCACGCAGACACGGGCATTCCTCACCGCTTCATAAAGTTGCAGGAAAATACGAATCACTGATGCATTCTGTTCTTGTCTTGTCTTGGGAAAATGTATGTGTTTTCTACTAAGTTCAATACATTTTTGAATATTGTTGAATTCCGTTTTAATATCTGGATTCCGTGATTCCGTCCTCATTCTCCGCAATGTGGATTTTATAGGGCCCTGTGAATGGTCCCACCACAAGACCAGGATTGGAAAAATTTGGTGAATAGTCAAATGTAAAAAAGCAAAGTAGCCCAACATTCGTTGCCTTTGTCCTCAACTACATAAACCGTCCCTGCAACTCCATAAACAGGGACCAGGAAAGGAACCACTAAAGCTCTATCACACACTAGTTTATACATGGCACGTCAGGACCAGCACTTAGTGGTTGTGTGCAAAGCAGTCTGAACGGACCCGTCTTAAAGGACAGTGTCCGTACGAGTTGTAGAGCCATTTAGCTGCACAGTCCGTAGGAGAATTTTCCAGGAAACCAGGCTTGAGTAATCCACCTCTGGCCCCTTGTGAATAATGCACCATCAATTGAGTTGCATTAAGCAAATGAAACTGGGATTTGATCAGGGCAGATCACGAAACCTGATTGTGGCAACTTAATGGAGCACCATTTTGTGCTTGTACCGATACGCCGGGGTCTCCTGTTTCACAACGTGGAGATGGACTATTGGTAGACAATGGAGTGTTTAGGGTCTCCATGTGTGGGTACCCGTGGTTTTAATCTCTGATCAGATATCTGTGTGGTGAGGATGTCGTTTATTTTCTATGTGAGTGTTTGACAACTACAGCACCCGATGTCACAATAAGTCCAAAAAGATAATCGACATCAACCACCCGAGCCACGGCCTATTCACCCTACTATCATCCAGAAAACGATGTCAGTACAGGTGCCTCAAAGCTTGGACCGAGAGACTGGAAAAACAGCTTCTATCTCAAGGCCATCAGACTGTTAAATAGCCATCACAAGCCGGCCTCTACCCAGTACCCTGCCCTGAACTTACTCACTAGCCGACTACCACCCGGTTACTCAACCCTACACCTTAGGGACTGCTGCCCTATGTACATAGACATGGAATCACTGGTCACTTTAATATTGTTTACATACTGTTTTACCCATTTCATATGTTTATACTGTATTCTAGTCAATACCATCCTATTCTACTGTTGCTGTATATATATCATCCTGGAGTCGCCTCTTCACTGTTGACGTTGAGACTGGTGTTTTGTTGAGGACTTGTGGAGGCGTCTGTTTCTCAAACTAGACACTAATGTACTCTTGCTCAGTTGTGCACCGGGGCCTCCCACTCCTCTTTCTATTCTAGTTAGAGCCAGTTTGCGCTGTTCTGTGAAGGGAGTAGTGCACAGCGTTGTATGGGATCTTCAGTTTCTTGGCAATTTCTTGCATGAAATAGCCTTCATTTCTCGGAACAAGAATAGACTGACGAGTTTCAGAAGAATGATCTTTGTCTGGCCATTTTGAGCCTGTAATCGAACCCACAAATGCTGATGCTCCAGATTCTCAGCTAGTCTGAAGAAGGCCAGTTTTATTGCTTCTTTAATCAACACAACAGTTTTCAGTTGTGCTAACATAATTGCAAAAGGGTTTTCTAATTATCAATTAGCTTTTTTAAAATGATCACGTTGGATTAGCTAACACAACATGCCACAATGTCTACACTGTATTTCTGATCAATTTGATGGTATTTTAATGGACAAAAAAAAAGTACTTTTCTTTCAAAAACAAGGACATTTCTAAGTACAAAATCAACATTCAGTATCTGGTGTGGTCACCAGCTGCATTAAGTACTGCAGTGCATCTCTTCCTCATGGACTGAACCAGATTTGCCAGTTCTTGTTGTGAGATGTTACCCCACTCTTCCACCAAGGCACTTGCAAGTTCCCGGACATTTCTGGGGGGAATGGCCCTAGACCTCACCCGCAGATCCAACAGGTCCCAGACGTGCTCAATGGGATTGAGATCCGGGCTCTAAACTGACCATGGCTGAACACTGACATTCCTGTCTTGCAGGAAATCACACACATAACGAGCAGTATTGTCGTGCTTGAGGTTAATGTCAGGATGAGCCTGCAGGAAGGGTACCACATGAGGAAGAAGGATGTCTTCCCTGTAACGCGCAGCATTGATTTCCTGCAATGACAGCAAACTCAAGCCTGTCGGGTCCAGCGACGGTGGGTTTGTACCCATAGGTGACGTTGTTGCCGATAATGTCTGGTGAGGACCTTCCTTACAACAGGCCTACAAGCCCTCAGTCCAGCCTCTCTCAGCCTATTGCGGACAGTCTGAGCACTGATGGAGGGATTGTGCGTCCCTGGTGTAACTCAGGCAGTTGTTGCCATCCTGTACCTGTCCCATGTTACATGTGGTCTGCCACTGCGAGGACGGTCAGCTGTCAGTCCTATGGCACTGTCTTAGGCGTCTCACAGTACGGACATTGCAATTTATTACCCTGGCCACATCTGCAGTCCTCATGCCTCCTTGCAGCATGCCTAAGGCATGTTCACACAGATGAGCAGGGACCCTGGGCATCTTTCTTTTGGTGTTTTTCCAGAGTCAGTAGACAGGCCTCTTTAGTGTCCTAAGTTTTCATAACTGTGACCTTAATTGCCTACCGTCAGTTAGCTGTTAGTGTCTTAACGACCGTTCTACAGGTGCATGTTCATTAATTATTGATGGTTGATTGAACAAGCATGGATAAGTGTTTATACCCTTTACAATTGTTAGATTTGTTCCTTTCCAATCATCATTGGTGAAATTAGCATTTTGACTATCTTTAATTAAATAATTGAAAAACCCTTTTAATGCAATTGCAGACAGAAATTGACAAACAGCAATATAGCACGAATGTTGCTGAGTAAGTTCTGGATCAAACCCCAGGTCTCAAGTTGTTTTATTAAACCGAAGTCCCGCCTTAGTGATGTCACTGACTACATCATTACCTTTTTACTCCTGAGACCAAAACCCTGCTTCCATAGCTATACAAACACAGAGTTTCAGTGTTTTATCTAAAAGCTAGGCAATAAATGTCCCCTCCCCAAAGTGGATTTATTGTGGAATGTCTGAGTAGTCTCTTATCTTCCACACTCCCCTGCAGAGTTCTGTCTGTCACACATTATAAGAGAGAGAAAAAGCAAACAACTGTGGAACAATTCTAAATCTATAATGAATATATATTTTGTTAATCTGTAGTCTAGGACCCTATAAAGGTAACCCCTCCCCTTCTATTAATATAACATAAGCATAATCAATTATTCTAATACATCAAACATACATCAAACATTTGTAAAGCCCCAAATCATGACCCCTAGGTGAATCCTGACACGTGAAGATCTGGGAAGTTATTTTTACGAATTATCTTTGAAAGACAGGGTTCTGAAAATGGGACGTTCCTTTTTGTGCTTGAGTTTGTGTGTGTCTCACACACACTCTGACATTTCTCGTCCTAATATTTATATATTTCTTAATTCCATTCTTTTATTTTTAGATCTGTGTATATTTTTGTGAACTGTTAGATATTAATGCACTGCTGTACCTAGGAACACAAGCCTTTCACTACACCCGCAATAACATCTGATAAATATGTGGATGTGACCAATAACATCTGGTAAATATGTGGATGTGACCAATAACATCTGGTAAATATGTGGATGTGACCAATAACATCTGAATGTGACTAATAACATCTGGTAAATATGTGGATGTGACCAATAACATCTGATAAATATGTGTATGTGACCAATAACATCTGGTAAATATGTGTATGTGACCAATAACATCTGAATGTGACTAATAACATCTGGTAAATATGTGGATGTGACCAATAACATCTGATAAATATGTGTATGTGACCAATAACATCTGGTAAATATGTGGATGTGACTAATAACATCTGGTAAATATGTGGATGTGACTAATAACATCTGAATGTGACTAATAACATCTGGTAAATATGTGGATGTGACTAATAACATCTGAATGTGACTAATAACATCTGATAAATATGTGTATGTGACTAATAACATCTGAATGTGACTAATAACATCTGGTAAATATGTGTATGTGACTAATAACATCTGAATGTGACTAATAACATCTGATAAATATGTGTATGTGACTAATAACATCTGAATGTGACTAATAACATCTGGTAAATATGTGGATGTGACCAATAACATCTGGTAAATATGTGGATGTGACTAATAACATCTGAATGTGACTAATAACATCTGATAAATATGTGTATGTGACTAATAACATCTGAATGTGACTAATAACATCTGGTAAATATGTGGATGTGACTAATAACATCTGAATGTGACTAATAACATCTGATAAATATGTGTATGTGACTAATAACATCTGAATGTGACTAATAACATCTGGTAAATATGTGTATGTGACTAATAACATCTGAATGTGACTAATAACATCTGGTAAATATGTGTATGTGACTAATAACATCTGAATGTGACTAATAACATCTGGTAAATATGTGTATGTGACCAATAACATCTGGTAAATATGTGTATGTGACCAATAACATCTGGTAAATATGTGTATGTGACCAATAACATCTGATAAATATGTGGATGTGACTAATAACATCTGATAAATATGTGGATGTGACTAATAACATCTGATAAATATGTATATGTGACTAATAACATCTGATAAATATGTATATGTGACTAATAACATCTGATAAATATGTGTATGTGACCAATAACATCTGATAAATATGTGGATGTGACTAATAACATCTGATAAATATGTATATGTGACTAATAACATCTGATAAATATGTATATGTGACTAATAACATCTGATAAATATGTATATGTGACTAATAACATCTGATAAATATGTATATGTGACTAATAACATCTGATAAATATGTATATGTGACTAATAACATCTGGTAAATATGTGGCTGTGACTAATAACATCTGATAAATATGTATATGTGACCAATAACATCTGGTAAATATGTGGCTGTGACTAATAACATCTGATAAATATGTATATGTGACTAATAACATCTGATAAATATGTATATGTGACTAATAACATCTGATAAATATGTGGATGTGACAAATAACATCTGGTAAATATGTGGATGTGACTAATAACATCTGATAAATATGTATATGTGACTAATAACATCTGATAAATATGTATATGTGACTAATAACATCTGATAAATATGTATATGTGACTAATAACATCTGATAAATATGTATATGTGACTAATAACATCTGATAAATATGTGGATGTGACAAATAACATCTGGTAAATATGTATATGTGACTAATAACATCTGATAAATATGTGGATGTGACAAATAACATCTGGTAAATATGTATATGTGACTAATAACATCTGATAAATATGTGGATGTGACCAATAACATCTGGTAAATATGTATATGTGACTAATAACATCTGATAAATATGTGGATGTGACTAATAACATCTGATAAACATGTATATGTGACCAATAACATCTGGTAAATATGTATATGTGACTAATAACATCTGATAAATATGTATATGTGACCAATAACATCTGGTAAATATGTGTATGTGACCAATAACATCTGATGTGTGTTCTATTTGTCTATCTTGTGGGTTGTGTAGTATGCTTCGTGTTGGTGTGTGGGTAGGTGTGAATATGTCGGTTATAACACACGACTTAAAAAGAGCACAGTCTCTCAGAAGCTCACACACATTGTCTGCCTTTGTCCTCGGTGCTCCACTTACTGAGCCGGAGTGTAACCAAGCATCTCCCTACCGCTGTGTTGGTCCCTGTCCTTACTGCTCTGCCAGTCCACTTTCATTTATCTTCTCTGTTTAAACAAGAAATTCTCCCCAAGGATGGCCTTGGGTTTTTGTTCTGCCGTGACTACAGCACAATGGCGTGAGCAGTTTCTCCCCCCCCTCCTCATCTAGCAGTACGTCTCCTCTGCATCTCTCACTCTCTCGTTCTCTCGCTCTCGTTCTTGTGCTGTCTCTTGTTCTCGCTCTCTCCTTACTGGAAGTCACAGCGATGCTGCTAAGTGTGGAAGGAGAGAACATCTCTCCTCATGTTCCTTCCATTTCTCTCCTTGTTATTACTCTCCTTTCTGATGCCTCTCACTCTTCTCTCTCTCTCTCTCTCTCTCTCTCTCTCTCTCTCTCTGTCTCTCTCTGTCTCTGTCTCTGTCTCTGTCTCTGTCTCTGTCTCTGTCTCTGTCTCTGTCTCTGTCTCTCTGTGTTAATTTCATCATATGCCACTTCTACTTTCTTGGCCTAGTCAAATTCTGACCGTAAATCCATATTACAGGCAGGCGTCATACTACGAGTCATATTATTCTACATGGTATTTATGGTCATTGCATGGTAGCTGCCATGTGTTGTTGCCTAACCAGTACTATTCAGTGCTCTATGGATGTTGTACCATTTTAGTACCCTGTAACATGAATGAAACAGAAGGTGGATTTGACTAGAACAGAAAATCTTGATGAAGAGCCATTGAGATGAATCAGGTATAAACACAGATTTTTGCCCTTCCACATTGTTTTAACTCAGGCATGGCTTGATAACAACTGACTTTTCTTAGGGAAATCAGGAGAATCCAGTGTGTGTGTGTGATGGCTAAATATATATATTTGATTTGTTCTGTGCTGATGTGATTTCAGGCTTGATTAACAAGACAGATCCCATTTACCAACGTGCATCACCTGCCCCTCCACCTAAATGCATTTTATTATTTTACTGCAAACATAATCATACTTGATTTGTTCGTAAAGCCAATTAAGAAGGCATTGGAACTCTAGCTTGGAGGCCTTGTTAGCGTTGCAATCAACAACGAATGATGCTTGCTTTAAGAGAATGAGAACTGGGCCAGCTAGTCTTCTATAATGAGAACTGGGCCAGCTGCTATAATGAGAGTCCGGCCTTAACTAAAGTCATTACTGATAGGCACCTCTTGTTAAAATGAAAGCCCCCAGAAATCAATAGCCCATTTCAGAAAGCTCTGGCTCCAAACCACATTATCATCATGCTGGACCCTTCCCAATGCTAGTTGGTAAAGTGGCCTTGTATACTTGAGGGAAGTTGTCTAATAGATATTCATTATTTTTTGACAGCCCCTCGTCAACATGTAGGGTCTTACTGGCATCCTAATGCAGAAGGGAGGTGGTCGTAGTGCTGGTGGAAATGCAGCAGAGATGTAGCCTGTCTGTACTTTCTTAGTTATTTAATTGAACCTCCTTATTTAACCAGGCAAGTCAGTTAAGAACAAATTCTTATTTACAATGACGGCCTACCCATCAAACCCGGACGACGCTGGGCCAATTGTGCGCCGCCCTATGGGAGTCCCAATCACGGCCGGATGTGATGGTGCCTGGGACACAGCAACAAGGCCTGCTTTAAAGGTGATGCACACATCACTGTGACTAAACAAGCAATGTGTAGGGAATCATTGTACCATCTAATCCACTTTGAAATATATTTTACATAACCAAAAATACAGTATTTTCAGCTGTTTGAAGCTGGTGTACAAAACCCAAAGTAAAAGATGGAGAAACTTACCGCTCGTTAAACTTTCAGTGAGAATGACAGATCTATAACTCGACTCTGTCAATTTGGTCGACCAAAAAGTTATACGTGGCAGCTTTAACACTACAGTAACAAGACTGATTGTGTTGGAGCCAGACAGAGCAGGGGGGGGGGGGGGACTGTTGGAGCCAGACAGAGCAGGGGGGTGGGGGGGGGACTGTTGGAGCCAGACAGAGCAGGGGGGGGGGGGGGGGGGGGGGACTGTTGGAGCCAGACAGAGCAGGGGGGGGGGACTGTTGGAGCCAGACAGAGCGGGGGGGGGGGGGGGGGGGGGGGATATACATGTGCCTGAAGTGATAAACATTTGTGGTGTGCTCTCACTACCTGCTGACGATTGTGTAATTATTCAAATGACCAACATTAAAATGTGAAACCTTGTAACTTCTTTTGAATGATAAAAATAAGCCACTGACCGGAAACAATCGTCTCAGGAACAGTCATAGGAATTTACTGTAGCAGTTTGTATATGGAAAAAGTCAATCCCCTGCAGATTTATTCGTTGCTGCGTCACTCTAGATTTGTTGCATGGCTGAACTGCACCCTGTTGTTGGGTCCAGCTGGGTAGTAAATGCTGCTACCTTCACCCAACAGTGTTCTGCACCACAGGTATGGAGGGCTGCATTTCACTGGGGCGGAAAATGGGTCAGTCAGGAGCTGAGCAGAATCCATTTGTGGTACTGTATGAAGCTGGAGGGAGCTTACTTATTCTCTCACCCATTTCCTATAGACGAGGAGAGACTCGCACTCTCTCACACCTCAACTGCAACTTTGCATCTTATAAAGGAGTGAATATATCACTCCATTAATTAGGTCGTCACAGCCAGAGGGACCCGAGGGCTCAGCCATAAGGTTTTGAGAGCGTTTCTACCCGATGCGCCCTGGTATCCATGGAAAAGTTATTTAGCGAAGGCCCCTTGGAGCATAATGCATTAAACATGGGTCTCCTTTCATCTCTGTCCCTACTTTAACCCTGTCTAATCACTCTGGGACCAACTCAAAGCTTTCCCCATCCACTGAGAGACTCCTCCACAACAGACTTGGTCAGAGTGGAGATGTCAAGTGGACTCATTTGTTTACATTTCGTGTTCAAAAGGCAACTCTTTGGCGTATAAATGCAATTCACGGAACAATAAGTGGTTTATTTTGACGTGATGATGTCATGTCCTCTATGCGTTGCGTTTCTATATTAGAAGGGAGGCGTTGCGTTTCTATATTAGAAGGGAGGCGTTGCGTTTCTATATTAGAAGGGAGGCGTTGCGTTTCTATATTAGAAGGGAGGCGTTGCGTTTCTATATTAGAAGGGAGGCGTTGCGTTTCTATATTAGAAGGGAGGCGTTGCGTTTCTATATTAGAAGGGAGGCGTTGCGTTTCTATATTAGAAGGGAGGCGTTGCGTTTCTATATTAGAAGGGAGGCGTTGCGTTTCTATATTAGAAGGGAGGCGTTGCGTTTCTATATTAGAAGGGAGGCGTTGCGTTTCTATATTAGAAGGGAGGCGTTGCGTTTCTATATTAGAAGGGAGGCGTTGCGTTTCTATATTAGAAGGGAGGCGTTGCGTTTCTATATTAGAAGGGAGGCGTTGCGTTTCTATATTAGAAGGGAGGCGTTGCGTTTCTATATTAGAAGGGAGGCGTTGCGTTTCTATATTAGAAGGGAGGCGTTGCGTTTCTATATTAGAAGGGAGGCGTAGGCATACAGTTTTTTTACTTATTAGAATGTGTATCAGCAGTGTTTTCTGTCAGTACATGGAGAAAGTAGCCAGCCAGAGTTCCAGTCTGGGGGGGGCATACCCCCCAGGGATTTTTGTTTTGCAGAACAAGCTCTATTTTGGTGGCCTCTGGTACATTCTGTCTATATTCCATCTGAAATACACAGCTAAATTATTGAATACGGTAATGACTTTACCTCCCAGATTGGTCAAATTAGTTGTTGTATTAAGCAGAGACGCATGACTTTTCAATTAACATTTCTTAAAATGGATGAATTCAGCGTGCTAGTTGTTTTGGATTTTGCCATAGGGTGGATTTTGCCATAGGGTGGATTTTGCCATAGGGTGGATTTTGCCATAGGGTGGATTTTGCCATAGGGTGGATTTTGCCATAGGGTGGATTTTGCCATAGGGTGGATTTTGCCATAGGGTGGATTTTGCCATAGGGTGGATTTTGCCATAGGGTGGATGCAAATGTTTGCAGTTTTTATATGATAACTGATGATAAATGGGCCCCACCCCAGTCAGTAATTCGACCATGCTTACTACAAGTTTAGATAGTTAGTTAGTCTAGCGGCCAGAATTTCGGTATTGCGCCTATTATTCAATAAGTTTCTTGTGTGAAATTGGTCCGTGGGCCTAGAAAAGGGGGGTGGCCCGCGGGAATGATTTTAACATTAAACAGGTCTTGAGGTTAGTCATATTTAGTTTTACTGCAACATGAATTGCCACAATGACGTTTGTTCTTCAAATAATTTATTTGATTGGCTCTGCTGCTTTGGACACTTAGGGTAAGGAAACCAATGTCATTTTGCATTTTGGGTGAACTATCCCTTTAACAGGTATGTCAAACTCGTTCCACGGAGAGCCGGGTGTCTGCCGGTTTTTGCTCCTCCCTTGAGCTTGATTTGATGAATTAAGGTCACTAATTTAGTAAGTGTATGTAAGGAACTCCTCACAGCTGGTTGTCTAGGGCTTAATTGAAAGCAAAAAGCTACTACCTGCAGACACTAGGCCCTCCATGGAATGAGTTTGACACCCCTGCTTAAACAGTTTGGTCTGTCAATCAATCACTGTGGATGGGATTGTCAAGGGAGGGGGCAGGATGTTTGAGTCAGTTCATAGGGTTTCAGACCTGTCAATCAATCACGGTGGGTAGGACTTTGAGGAAAGGCGGTAGATTAGTAATCTTGTCAGAAACAAGTGTAGTCTACTCTTTTAATTTAGTTTTATTGTGGAAAAAACGAGAGAAAAATAATATCATGTAAACATGGATTCTCTGTTGAGAAACAATATAGAATTGCAGGGAAATGGGTTTAAAATAACATTTAAAAACATGTTAGGGGGAGGACACCCAGACTCCCTGCCAGTTTGTGCACCCCCACTTTTATACAAAGTCAGGTGCATATGAAAAGACCTACAAGTGTGATTTGAAGAATGTGAAGCAGGTGTTTAACGTGTGCTTTGATACACAGAAAGCCGCAGTTGGCGACTCGTTGGTGGACACTAATCAAATCAGTAGGCCTCTATCAATTTTTTAAATAACACCATACCAAGTACCATGACATTAGCTTTTATAACCTTCAATCTGTTTTATTGGATCATATTTATCATGTTTTCTCTACTACCTATTGTTCCTGCAGCGAGGATTCAACATCTTCACCGAATGTTTTCATAATTTATCTGCAGTAGTACCTTACCAGTATAAATTAGAGAGCTGGTTTACTTGTCCTGATTCAGTACCATGGAATTATAAATAGCAATGTATGGTTTATAAATGGCAAAGGGATCTAGAAGACTTTATTCAATCAGTTCGACACCTTTTAATAAACTGTTCCATACTTGCTGTTTGGTCGTCAATCAAAGCACAGTAAAAAGTCTATGGTCCGGGACTCTCTGGCTGGCTATAGTAGGCCTATGGAACACGCAAAAGAAAATAGATGAATATGTCACACAACAATCACACGGGTACCGAGTGGTGGGACAGACAGCAGACTGACAATCCAGCAGTGTCCCTGTCATCTCTGGCTTTGTGACTGACAGGCGCCTGTCCTATAAATAGATCACTGGAAGATTCATGTCGTTCATTCGAGTGGGAGAAGGCTCTACTAACTTTTCTGACTAGCGAATTTAAACTTTTTAAATGAAAAGAAGCCTAGTTAATTAATGAAGTGGAAAAAGTAGCCGGCTGACAAAGCAGTTTATCGGCTATTTCTCCGATGGTCGGAGCTTATGGAAAACTCTTATCAGGTGACGGAGTTGCTGCTGAAGTTGAATCTTTAGGAATTAAGTTCTAGCAGGGTGCATGTCATTACTGGAGAGAGAAGCTTCTCTCCTCAACCCATAGAGCTTTTCTTTATCACTTTCTAGTCTCTTGTGTTCTCACGGTCTTTCTCTTCCCCCAGTGTCTCTCTCTCTCTCACTCTCTCTCTCACTCTCTCTCTCTCTCTCTCTCTCTCACTCTCTCTCTCACTCTCTCTCTCTCTCTCTCTCTCACTCTCTCACTCTCTCACTCTCTCACTCTCTCACTCTCTCACTCTCTCACTCTCTCACTCTCTCACTCTCTCACTCTCTCACTCACTCTCACTCACTCTCTCACACTCACTCACTCTCTCACACTCACTCACTCACTCACTCACTCACTCTAATGATGTATATGAATCTCTTCATCCAGAGGAGAGGAGTGAGTGAGTGTGTGTGGATGGGGCTCAGGACTCTCTGAATAGAATCTAGGCCAGACACTGTCGCCAAACCTAAGACTTAATTTAACTCCTGCAGCGTGTAGCAATCCCATGCCATGGTGCTTACAGCTGCTGCTGCCACGCGGCCCAAGTGTAAAGGAAGTTTTAAGTGAGAACGGCTTGCATCATCTTTAAAGTCAACACAGCTCTGGAAGATCTAAGCAATAGTCAAACCATTATAAGCCATTTTCACACCAAAAATGATCTATTTTCTTTGGAGAGTCTTCATTGTATCCTTTCAACATCAGACATGTCTCTTTCTTTACCCAGCAGCCCCTGAGAAATAATGGATGTGCACGCTGAGTGTTTGTGTGAGATAGATGGAGGGCGACCTGGCAACTGACTAGGTTTTGTATGGAGAATTGAAGGCAGGCTAATGAATACTGAACACTATGCTCCCAAATTCATGAAACGTCACAACCTCAACTATTCCATTATTAATAATCCTGAACTCTGCCGTCCTTTTGTCTGGTCTTGCCGGTTTATACTTGATACTTAACTGTCTTTCTCTCCTCATCTCTTGTCCTTAATCTGCTCTGAACTGAGGACAGCGGAAGGCAATATGGTGGATCCCTCTTTTTTTACATTGGGTGCAAATGAAGGAAAGGAGATATGAGGAAGCTTCTTTAAACTATTGACACCCATTGGTCCAGTGTTGTCTTGTTGCACAGGAAAAAACTATGCAAACTGATTCACACCCCTTCACTGCTTAATGCAGAATATTCACCCCCACCACCACCAAAACACTATGGGCTAGCCTAACGCTAGCCGCAAATGTGATTGTCATGCTGTCTCTGTCATGAGCTCTTTAGGTAAACTATCTATTCATCAGGGTGCCACCCGCCAGGCAGCCCAGGCTATTTCTAGTGGGACGAGGAGGCTAGCCTCCGGGTACCTGACGTTGGAAATAGATTAGCTTGAATTTCACCTCACGGTCTTGTCTGTGCCTCTGATCACTTAATGTGGCCATTTTTCCTTTCTCTCTGTGTGCTTGCCGATTTCTCCGTCTTTGTTTCTAAAATAGGCCGTGTCTTGCTTCACTTTGTCCCCCCCCCTTGCTCTTTACATCTGTCTACCTCTGTCAGTGGCTCTCTCTGCATTGCTCTCCCTTCTCTTTATAGGACTCTCTCCTTTTCTTTGTCATCCCAGCTATGAAGCTCAGCTCTGTCTGCCGCCGCGCCCTGTCTGCCGCCGCGCCCTGTCTGCCGCCGCGCCCTGTCTGCCGCCGCGCCCTGTCTGCCGCCGCGCCCTGTCTGCCGCCGCGCCCTGTCTGCCGCCGCTCTTACCGTGAAATGCTTACTTACAAGCCCTTAACTGTTCTTGAACTGCAATGTTGGTTAAGGAAATATTTACCAAATAAACTAAAGTAAAAAAATCGTAAAGTATCATATCAATAACAAGGCTATATACAGGGGATACATTATCCGTGTCGTCGTTCAGCCACAACTCGGTGAAACATAAGATATTACAGTTCTTAACTTCTTTGGGATAGGGGGAAGTATTTTCACGTCCGGATGAAAAGCGGGCCCAAAGTAAACTGCCTGTTTCTCAGGCCCAGAAGCTAGGATATGCATATAATTGGTAGATTTAGATAGAAAACACTCTAAAGTTTCTAAAACGTTAAAATTATATCTGTGAGTATAACAGAACTTATTTGGCAGGTGAAACCCAAAGGACAAACCATCCAAGAAAAAAAAATGAGGTCACTGTTTCTATGGGAAACTATATTTATGAGGAACCTGGTTGCAGTTCCTGTGGCTTCCACTAGATGTCAACAGTCTTTAGAAATTGGTTGATGTTTTTCTTTTGAGAAATGAAGAAGTAGGGCTGTTCTTTGAGTGTCAAGCCAAGTGGACTCTTCTGTTTAGTGCGCGTGACCAGGAGCTCGTTCCACGTTTTTGTCTGCTATTGAACACAGAATATTCCGTCTATATTTTATCTATTTTTTACGTTTTAGGATATCTAAGGTTGGATTAGGAACTTTGTTTGAAATGTTTGGACCAAGTTTACTTATGAGATACTTTGTTGTCATGTTGGGCGAGTTGGAACCGGTGTATTTCTGAATTAAACGCGCCAAATAAATGGACATATAAATAAGGAGGGGATATAAATAAGGAATTTATCAAACAAAAGGACCATTTGTGATGTTTCTGGGACCTTTTGGAGTGCCAACAGAAGAAGATCTTAAAAGATAAGGCATTTTTTATATCGTAATTTCTGACTTTCGTGTCGCACCTGCCCGGTTGAAATGGTTATCATGTGTTCGTATGCGGGGCGCTGTCCCCGCTTTCGCCGTAAAGCCTTTTTGAAATCTGACATGGCGGCTGGATTAACAACAAGTTAAGCTTTATTTTGATGTATTACACTTGTGATTTTATGAAAGTTAAATACTTATGGTAATTTCATTTGAATTTGTTGCTCTGCAATTTCACCGGATGTTGTCGCTAGCGTCCCACTGATCCGAAGGAAGTTCATGTCCCGTTGGTAGGATAATCGTAATCGTAGGTCATCGATTTTATTTTCCAATGATTGCATGTTAGCAAGTAGAATTGATGTCAGTGGGAGTTTACTCTCTCGCCTACGGATTCTCAGAAGGCAGTCTGATCTGCGTCCTTTCCCTCCGTCTTTTCTTCACCCAAATGACGGGGATCTGGGCCTGTTCCCGGGAGAGCAGCATGTCTTTCTCGTTGGACTCTTTAAAAGAAAAAGATTCTTCCAGTTCGTGGTGTGTAATCCCAGTTCTGATGTCCAGAAGTTATTTTTGGTCAAAAGAGACGGTAGCAGCAACATTATGTACAGAATAAGTTACAAACAATGCAAAAAAAACTAACATAATAGCACAACAGTAACTAATTGCAACTGATATCGAAATTATATCACACAGTGTATCAAGAATGAAGTGTCTCTGAAAACAAGACAGTAATTATTCAGTGGCGTCCTGGGTACTCATGCTCGGGAATGAACTTTAAACATAGGTGATGTCACTTCTTTGTGATGCTAGTGCCTCAACTGACCATGTTTTCATGTGTAATCACTGTTTCATTATGTAACCTCTCTCCCTGTCCCCCAGGCGTGCCCCTCTCCACCCAGTGGGGTCCCCAGGGCTACTTCTATGCCATCCAGATCGCCCAGTACGGTCTGAGCCACTACAGCAAGAACCTGACGGAGCGGCCACCCCATGTGGAGCTGTACGACGCGGCCGAGGAGAAGGACAACCGCGCGGGCTCACCCAGCGGGCCCTGGACGGTCCCCAAGGGCTGCAGCCTCACACGGCTCCACGACAAGGGCCGTGCCACCACCGTGCGCCAGTTCAGTGCCCCAGGTAGGATGGCAGCGGCACATGTATGTCTGTCGTACGGGGAGGTAGATGGAAATAGAAACACACAAGAATATTATTCTATCTTTGTGGTGGACAGAATGCAGTGGTTGAAAATGAGGCTGGAATGTTCTGCTCCATTCAGTTCTGTCCTCACCTCAATCTCTGTAGAGCTTTCTTAGACCTTGATCATTATTACATCATCAACCTCTCCTTGATCGCTCTTTTGTCTTTGTCTTTCTCGCTCTCTCAACTTTGTCTGGCCATTTTTCTTCTCTGCTCCATATTTTTTGAAGGCTATTCCTCTCTACTTATCTTTCTTAGTCCCTGTAGAATTGTGCAGGTTCATGTTTTTTTTCCTCATGAATCTTGCTATTGAGGCAGCTCTGCACAGCCACAAAGTCATTATTTGAACCTTAACCCACTGCTAACCCAATTTTGACTTTTCAGCTGGCCTATCTAAAGGGAAGTTGCTCAGTTCTGTCTCCAGGACAAGACTCATGACGTCAACCTACTAGAATGAACTCCCACAATCCCTCTCTCTCTCTCTCTGGATATCTGACAAGCGGATCAATGAGTTTCATTTGATTGGAAGCTTGTGGCCTACATATCCCATACAGAGCAGATTGTGGTCACTACTGTATGTCTCAGTCGTCAATGGCAGAGAGGCGCCTGGATTCTGGGCGCTGATGCCCGTTCTTTTGTTGATCCTCCTGTAATGCAGTTTTCCCCCTGCAGCAGATCGAATCCCATTAACATTAGCAGGGCCACTCTATAAGGAGACAGTGGGGTAATTGTTGTCACTAGCTAAGCTCCATATGGCTAAAGCTGTGGTCTATGAATGTGTGAGTGCTTGTGTGTTTCGATAGGACTAAATAAGTGTGTGTGTGTGTTTTGAGAGACTAAACAAGTCTGTGAGAGCACAATTGAGAACCTGGGTTTGTATTTGTGTGTGTTGTCACGAACCGACTCAAAGTGCGTAACAAAAAAGGAGACAACGTCGAGATAAGGAATAACAAAATATATCTATTTAACTAAACTAAATATAATTAACAATGGTGTGTGTGTGTGTGTGTAGTCAGTAATCAGTAGTGTGAGTGGTTGCGTGCATAAATGTGATAATGAGGGGTGTCGAAAGGTGCCAACGCAAACAATCAAACAGACACAAAAAAAACACAACCAAAATCTGTGTCTGCATGGAGAGAGTCTCCCCAATGAATGGGGAAGAGGTGCATTTATCCTGGGACACACCCGAGCCCAGGTGTGTCCCATTTCACTGACGACCCTCCCGGCTCCACCCACTAACATCCTATTAAGGAATACAAAGCGAAATAATTCGGCAGACAGAGTAGGAGGGTTGTCAGTGTGTCACAATACCTGCATTTTAATTTGGATACCAGGTTTAGTATCACAATGTTCGATACCAAAACGATACCACAGCAAAAACAGAAGGCATATTAGCCAAAGCCTCAGAATGGCACTTGATCCAGACAGATGAACTCAGGTACTGCTCTGTTCAATTGCCGGACATCTTTTGAGTTAAATATCATTACATTTGAAATGTTTTACGTCAGACTTCTTCAGATACAGCCACGTATGAATTAATGAACCAATTAAACAATCTATCTACATAACAACATCATGGTAATACCTTTTTTGAATGGTAAATCTCTATTGAAAAACTGTGTAAATCAAGATGTAGCCTAGGCCTATGCACAATACAGGGGAATGCATATTCAATAGGAGTGTGTGCATGCGTTGAGTCATTCAGCTTGTTTTGGCTGATTTCATGGGGTACAGATGACAATCTCTTTCCCTTCCATGTGACACTTATGTTACTGTACTGATCAACAACATTTGCATAGAAGTAGCTTATTTTATAACATTGCCACTGTCTCTTTAACTAGTAATGAAGTCGTTCACGAACCAAGAGGGGTCCGGCCTGTCGGAGCCCTCAATTCTCTGAGGCAATAAATCTTTGACAGAGAGAGAGACATGAGGGAAACCGATAAAGTGAATTAATTATGTTTTTGGTGGAAAGTTAGCCTACAAAGCTGGGAGCTACCGGTATCTTCTTGCATTGTAAAGTATTTTAGCCTGTATGGACATTGTTTTGCGAACAGTAATTAACAGTTTCAACTTTTCTACATGCAGTGTCACATTATTCAAGTGTTTAACTTCTGTGCAGCATGAGTGAGGAGCAAAAATAATCCAGCCCAGACTCTCAGTGCAGGCTAACAGTGAGTATGTGGAGCTAACATGATGCAGCCCAGACTCCCAGTGCAGGCTAACAGTGAGTATGTGCAGCTAACATGATGCAGCCCAGACTCCCAGTGCAGGCTAACAGTGAGTGTGTGGAGCTAACATGCTCTTCTGCTGTTCAAATTAAATTATTAACACACCCATAGTATAAACCAGCCTTTAGTCTTGATGTCTTTGATTGTTTAGTACATGTGAATCCTTAAAGAGATGGTGGGGCTAAAGCTTAGTGTGAACGATGCTGAATGGGTGTAGACAAAGATGAGCTCTCCAGGAGGTGTACCAAAACATTCAATACATTTTGTCAAAAGTGAGGTTACACGTTTATCAATTTTCAAAGCATAATTACTTTCCCATTGTTCTGTAGTGTATGATAATACCATTTGGTAGCTCTGAGTCTCTACTTTTATCCAATGTAATATATATATATATATATATATACTGCTCAAAAAAATAAAGGGAACACTTAAACAACACAATGTAACTCCAAGTCAATCACACTTCTGTGAAATCAAACTGTCCACTTACGAAGCAACACTGATTGACAATACATTTCACATGCTGTTGTGCAAATGGAATAGACAACAGGTGGAAATTATAGGCAATTAGCAAGACACCCCCAATAAAGGAGTGGTTCTTCAGGTGATAACCACAGACCACTTCTGAGTTCCTATGCTTCCTGGCTGATGTTTTGGTCACTTTTGAATGCTGGCGGTGCTTGCACTCTAGTGGTAGCATGAGACGCAGTCTACAACCCACACAAGTGGCTCAGGTAGTGCAGCTCATCCAGGATGGAACATCATTGCGAGCTGTGGCAAGAAGGTTTGCTGTGTCTGTCAGTGTAGTGTCCAGAGCATGGAGGCGCTACCAGGAGACAGGCCAGTACATCAGGAGACGTGGAGGAGGCCGTATGAGGGCAACAAACCAGCAGCAGGACCGCTACCTCCGCCTTTGTGCAAGGAGGAGCAGGATGAGCACTGCCAGAGCCCTGCAAAATGACCTCCAGCAGGCCTCAAATGTGCATGTGTCTGCTCAAACGGTCAGAAACAGACTCTATGAGGGCCCGACGTCCACAGGTGGGGGTTGTGCTTACAGCCCAACACCGTGCAGGACGTTTGGCATTTGCCATAGAACACCAAGATTGGCAAATTCGCCACTGGCGCCCTGTGCTCTTCACAGATGAAAGCAGGTTCACACTGAGCACATGTGACAGTCTGGAGACGCCGTGGAGAACATTCTGCTGCCTGCAACATCCTCCAGCATGACCGGTTTGGCGGTGGGTCAGTCATGGTGTGGGGTGGCATTTCTTTGGGGAGCCGCACAGCCCTCCATGTGCTCGCCAGAGGTAGCCTGACTGCCATTAGGTACCGAGATGAGATCCTCAGACCCCTTGTGAGACCATATGCTGGTGCGATTGGCCCTGGGTTCCTCCTAATGCAAGACAATGCTAGACCTCATGTGGCTGGAGTGTGTCAGCAGTTCTTGCAAGAGGAAGGCATTGATGCTATCGACTGGCCCGCCCGTTCCCCAGACCTGAATCCAATTGAGCACATCTGGGACATCATGTCTCGCTCCATCCACCAACGCCACGTTGCACCACAGACTGTCCAGGAGTTGGTGGATGCTTTAGTCCAGGTCTGGGAGGAGATCCCTCAGGAGACCATCCGCCACCCCATCAGGAGCATGCCCAGGCGTTGTAGGGAGGTCACACAGGCACGTAGAGGCCACACACACTACTGAGCCTAATTTTGACTTGTTTTAAGGACATTACATCAAAGTTGGATCAGCCTGTAGTGTGGTTTTCCACTTTAATTTTGAGTGGGACTCCAAATCCAGACCTCCATGGGTTGATAAATTTGATTTCCATTGATAATTTTTGTGTGATTTTGTTGTCAGCACATTCAACTATGTAAAGAAAAAAGTATTTAATAAGAATATTTCATTCATTCAGATCTAGGATGTGCTATTTTAGTGTTCCCTTTATTTTTTTTAACAGTGTGTATATATATATATATATATATATATATGTATATGTTGTGTGTGTCGCTCAGGGTAGAATACTTATTGACCAAAATTACAACTTTAGATTTTTATTCATTTGTAAATATTTGTAAAAACATAATTCCACTGACATTATGGGGTGCTGTGTGTAGATCCGTGACACACAATCTCAATTGAATCCATTTTAAAATCCGTCTAACTCAACATAATGTGGAAGTCCAGGTGTGTGAATGAAGGCAATGTATGTATTAGTGCACCTGTGCTGCAGACAACCTGGCATAGTGTCTCTCTCTCAACCCCGGTGATGTGCATCAGCAGACAACCTATAGCATAGTGTCTCTCTCAACCCCGGTGATGAGCAGCATCAGACAACCTAGCATAGTGTCTCTCTCAACCCCGGTGATGAGCATCAGACAACCTAGCATAGTGTCTCTCTCAACCCCGGTGATGAGCAGCATCAGACAACCTATAGCATAGTGTCTCTCTCACCCCCGGTGATCAGCAGCATCAGACAACCTAGCATAGTGTCTCTCTCAACCACGGTGATGAGCAGCAGCATCAGAGAGGAGATGGGATCTCGTCTGTATTCCCAGCCCATCATTTATTGATGGCAGAGTAATCACAGGGCCACAGTACAAATCCACTTACTCTCTGGGTTGCCTTAAGTAATGGATTTATGAGTGCATTAAAGAGCTGTAGAAACCTGGGGCCCTGCCTGCCAGCCTGACTGTCTCTCGGTCTGTGCCTGCCTGACTGTCTCTCGGTCTGTGCCTGCCTGACTGTCTCTCGGTCTGTGCCTGCCTGACTGTCTCTCGGTCTGTGCCTGCCTGACTGTCTGTGCCTGTCTCTCTGTCTGTGCCTGTCTCTCTGTCTGTGCCTGTCTCTCTGTCTGTGCCTGTCTCTCTGTCTGTGCCTGTCTCTCTGTCTGTGCCTGTCTCTCTGTCTGTGCCTGTCTCTCTGTCTGCGCCTGTCTCTGTCTGCGCCTGTCTTTGTAGTAGTATTGTCAAACTGTGTGTTTCATGCTGGGCTGCTGCCTAAGGAAGTGTTGCAGTGCGAGATGTGGACTGAATCCAGACCAAACAGAATTCAACAATATTCTAAAATGTATTGAACTTATCAGTAGGGAACCAACTAAATGTATAAAAGCATGTATTCATTTGCCCAAGTTTATCATGAAATGAACAGAGAGGGGGACTTTCTCTCAGAACCCATGCATCTCTTGGAGGGGAGGGGGGGGGGGGGGGACTTTCTCTCAGAACCCATACATCTGTTGGAGGGGGGGGGGACTTTCTCTCAGAACCCATGCATCTGTTGGAGGGGGGGGGACTTTCTCTCAGAACCCATGCATATGTTGGAGGGGGGGGTGGGGGCTTTCTCTCAGAACCCATGCATCTGTTGGAGGGGGGGGGGGGGACTTCTCAACGTTCTATTACAATGCAAGCCTACAGAAAGCTGTCCTTAGAATGACACGGTAGCTCTTTATGATGCTGCATGTTTAAGACAAACTGTCTTTTTTCTAAATGCAGCGCTTTGTTACAAAATAAATCCAACGTCACCATCTCCCTCACCCTGTTCTTAACCTTGAGAACAAACCCAAATACACACATTCTCATTAGTTCAGAGAACGATGGACCCTAGTGACTACCAGCACTGTGAAGAACTGTGAAACCATTAAACCCACCATGTTGTTTCTCCCTCCTGTCACTACAGAGAACTCTGAAGGTGTCTCCCTCCCCCTGGGCAACTCCAAGGACTTTATCATCTCCTTCGACCTCAAGTTCACCTCCAACGGAAGCGTGTCTGTGGTGCTGGAGACCACGGAGAAGGGCGCGCCCTTCATCATCCACTATGTCACCTCCGCTCAGCTCATCGCCTTCAGTGGCCGCGACATCACCTACGGCATCGGGCCCCGTGCTGCCTGGTCCACGGTCACCCGGGACCTGCTGACCGACCTGAGGAAGGGCGTGGGCCTGTCCAACACCAAGGCCGTCAAGGCCACCAAGGTTAGCACCTTCAATCTTAATTGTGTTAGAGCAGGGCTCTCCAATCCCCAGTTGATTCAGTTTGTCAACCAGCTAATTATTAGAATCGTCTGCAGAAGATTAGGGGTGTAGTGAAAAATCCTACAGGAGGGTGGTTCTCCAGGAACAGGGTTGTAGTGAAAAACCTACAGGAGGGTAGATCTCCAGGAACAGGGTTGGAGATAACCTACAGGAGGGTGGCTCTCCAGGAACAGGGTTGTAGTGGAAAAACCTACAGGAGGATAATTCTCCAGGAGCAGGGTTGGAGTTGAAACGTACAGGAGTGTAACTCTCCAGGAACAGGGTTGGAGTGTAAACCTACAGGAGGGTAACTCTCCAGGAACAGGGTTGGAGTTAAAACCTACAGGAGGGTAACTCTCCAGGAACAGGGTTGGAGTTAAAACCTACAGGAGGGTAACTCTCCAGGAACAGGGTTGGAGTTAAAACCTACAGCAGGGTAACTCTCCAGGAACAGGGTTGGAGTTAAAACCTACAGGAGGGTAGATCTTCAGGAACAGGGTTGGAGTTAACCTACAGGAGGGTAACTCTCCTGGAACAGGGTTGGTGTTAACCTACAGGAGGGTAACTCTCCAGGAACAGGGTTGGAGTTAAAACCTACAGGAGGGTAGATCTTCAGGAACAGGGTTGGAGTTAAAAACCTACAGGAGGGTAGATCTTCAGGAACAGGGTTGGAGTTAAAACCTACAGGAGGGTAGATCTTCAGGAACAGGGTTGGAGTTAAAACCTACAGGAGGGTAACTCTCCAGGAACAGGGTTGGAGTTAACCTACAGGAGGGTAACTCTCCAGGAACAGGGTTGGAGAGCCCTGCTGTAGAGAAACAACGAAATGTATAGAAACAATAATGCATTTTAACCAAACAATACATTTTAACATGTTGGTTAAGACCATAAGATACTATTTACAGTATTAAAATAAAAAATATTTTTAAATGTTAGTTACCAAATCAGCATATAACCCATAAGGTTATAAAGTACCAGAAACGTAGAAGTTGTGTGAATCTTGGTAGGAAGAGTTAATGTTCCTATCATGTTAAACATGGCTTCAGTTAAATAAAACAACCCCCCCCCCCCTTGTTTCCAGGTGATGCCACGGCGGGTTGTGCGACTGATAGTCCGTGGGCGCGGTGCCATCGACAACGTCACCATCTCCACCACGGCGCACACGGCTGCTTTCTTTGCCGCCAGTGACTGGCTGCTGCGCAACCAGGACGAGCGTGGCGGATGGCCCATCATGGTCACACGCAAGCTGGGCGAGGGCTTCCGCCCGCTGGAGCCTGGCTGGTACTCCGCCATGGCGCAGGGCCAGGCCATGTCGACTCTGGTCCGCGCCTACCTGCTCACCAAGGACCAGACGTACCTGAACGCTGCGCTGCGTGCCACCGGCCCCTACAAGCTGCACTCTGAACAGCACGGCGTCAAGGCTGTCTTCATGAACAAGTACGACTGGTACGAGGAGTACCCCACTACACCAGGCTCCTTCGTGCTCAACGGCTTCATATACTCGCTGCTCGGTCTCCACGATCTGGCCGAGACGGCGGGCGAGAAACTAGGCCGGGAGTCTGGCCTGTTGTTCTCCAGGGGCATGGAGTCCCTCAAGGCCATGCTGCCACTGTATGACACGGGCTCGGGCAGCATCTACGACCTGCGGCACTACATGCTGGGCACAGCCCCCAACCTGGCACGCTGGGACTACCACACCACGCACATCAACCAGCTGCAGCTGCTGGCGTCCATCGATAACGCGCCCATCTTCCGGGATGTGGTGAAGCGCTGGAAGAGCTACCTGAAGGGGGGGCGGGCCAAGCACAACTAGGAGCCGGTCCTGGACCATGAACTCTATGGGGAGGTGTGGGAGGGAAGCGGGTGGTATGTGTGTGTGCACATCTCTCTGTGTGTGTAGCCTACGTAGCTATGTGTGTGTGTGCACATCTCTCTGTGTGTGTAGCCTACGTAGCTACATGTGTGTGTGTGCACATCTCTCTGTGTGTATAGCCTACGTAGCTATGTGTGTGTGTGCACATCTCTCTGTGTGTGTAGCCTACGTAGCTACATGTGTGTGTGTGTGCACATCTCTCTGTGTGTATAGCCTACGTAGCTATGTGTGTGTGTGCACATCTCTCTGTGTGTGTAGCCTACGTAGCTACATGTGTGTGTGCACATCTCTCTGTGTGTAGCCTACGTAGCTACGTGTGTGTGTGCACATCTCTCTGTGTGTGTAGCCTACGTAGCTACCTGTGTGTGTGCACATCTCTCTGTGTGTGTAGCCTACGTAGCTACCTGTGTGTGCACATCTCTCTGTGTGTGTAGCCTACGTAGCTACGTGTGTGTGTGCACATCTCTCTGTGTGTGTAGCCTACGTAGCTACCTGTGTGTGCACATCTCTCTGTGTGTGTAGCCTACGTAGCTACGTGTGTGTGTGCACACCTCTCTGTGTGTGTAGCCTACGTAGCTACGTGTGTGTGTGCACATCTCTCTGTGTGTGTAGCCTACGTAGCTACATGTGTGTGTAGCCTACGTAGCTACGTGTGTGTGTGCACATCTCTCTGTGTGTGTAGCCTACGTAGCTAAGTGTGTGTAGCCTACGTAGCTACGTGTGTGTGATCTGGTTACAGAGAAGGTGAAAGGTGTGTTCAGTCGAAAAGCGCTGAATGTTTGCGGTGCCGTTCGTCCCGGGTCTTATTTTTGCCACTGTAATTGCAGCTGTGGTCTATTCCGAGCTAGCTGTTGTAATTATGTGCAAACGTAGCTTCAGGGAGTGTGTCTGTGTGTATGGGAGAAAAAGGGTGCCCCCCCCCCCACCCCCATTTGTCTCTTCACTCATCAGGAAGCTACAGAAGAAGAATGTCTTGAGTGGGTTTATTGAATAGCTTTGTTCCCACACTTTATTCCTTCACTAGTCTCCCCTGTAATGTTGACCTGTGTTTTGGGATGGCTGAAGAACTAGCTGACTGAAACCATACTGTAAATACTAGATGGAGGATGATATGAGTCTAATTTATAAAGACTCTTTTTGGAGGAGAGTCTTTATGAATTCTGAATGTTGGATCAGGTTTTCCCCCGACCGACCAGTTTCCCAACAACATTGATAATAGTTGTTTTGAACCAAATGTTATTTGTTGTTCTATGATAGTAAATAGTCCACCGATTGGTGTTCAGAGTAGAAAGATAAGGAGCTACTATCGTCATTGGATTATCATGAGTAACCCCAGATGTAGAATTAGTTTATTTTAACCCAACCTAAAACATCAGTGTCCAATAAATAGATCTGACTTGCGATCAGCGGCAGGGTAGCCTAGTGGTTAGAGCGTTGGACTAGTAACCGGAAGGTTGCAAGTTCAAACCCCCGAGCTGACATGGTACAAATGTGTCGTTCTGCCCCTGAACAGGAAGTTAACTGTTCCTAGGCCGTCATTGAAAATAAGAATTTGTTCTTTAACTGACTTGCCCAGTTATATAAAGGTAAAAAAAAAAAAATTAAAAGCTCTTAGGGGCAGCAACTTCTCACCCCCTCTAAAAAACATCCCATTCCCATAGGCCTCATAACCACCTCACCACAATCTCATTTTGGGGGGCGAAGATTGAACCCTGCGGAGCCCCGTAGTCCTAATCTGTTCAGAGGCGGTGTCCGTGTAGCTGCTCTCAGGTCAGTTTGATTGCTCTGGGACACGGGTTGTATTTCAGCCCAGCAATGGGAGGCAGCATCCCTGATCCCCGGCCACAACTAGCTCCCATTACAGCTCCCTGGGGTCGGCCCATCATCCTTCACATACTGGAGCCAGAGGCATTCGCTATAGTCGTTACATTACCTCCTATCTTTTCCCATTGCCAGGAAATGGCCGCCCTCCTCAGTCTGAGACTGGAGCTCTGTTCATGTCCACTATAAATCCATCTTGAATTCATACTTAGTGATGTCACTCATTTTAATTTCACCATGTGGTGATTTTTGTGAACCCTCTCCAGTTGTGAGTGTCTGATCAGCAAATGAAATGTAGATGAATGTAACATCTCATTGAATATTGTTATTGTTTCAGTAACACTGACATCATAGCCTATTTTACATTCATTGTCAGAAATACTGGCTACTACACTACATTTTAATTACTCTATCAGTCATCTGGAAATTATATCAATCATTTGCTAATCAATACACTACAATTCTGGAAACGCGTGTGTGTGTCTGTGCGTGTGTGTTAGAGAGTGGGCAGATTGAGGCGTCATGTTGTTCGAGGAACACTGTCAACATCTGTAGTTTCTCAACAAGAACATCGCCGGTGGCTGAGGTTGTTTTAAACGCAGCCCTAATTCTTGGCACACGGAGACGCTAGCGGAAAGCAAGCTAATGACAGTCGGTCTTTCTCCCATCCGTTAGCATGCGTGGGCTCAGGCCTGTTTAATCTCCCTGCCTGGCCTATTGACAGGTGGATGTGAGTGAGGAGGGCTGCAGAGCCACCTCTAATTCAGACGGTTAATAGGCTTGAGTCTTGAGAGCCTGTTGGTGGTGCAGCCGCGGCAGCAGGGAATGATTCAGCTTTTAACTGACTGGTAAACAATGGCTGGCCAAGACGAAGGAGACGGTTTCACTTCTGACTGATATGGAGTCAGATCAAAGATTGTTTGTGAGAAGGATTTTCTGCAGCTGTGGTTCAGACGGATCGGGTTTCACCGTCTCCGACCGGCTACAGGAATTCTAAAGTGCGTAAGGGGATTGAAATTTTTTTTTGTTCAAAGGACCATTTCTCCCATTTTCCTAAATGACTTTTGAACTTGGTAAAGGACTGAATCTGACGACTGCAGTGACGTTGGCCCTCGCTCTTTGAGGGGACGCCAATGACATGTATAAAATAATGAAAGGAAAAGCTACTGCTGGTGTGAGTCGGGTACTGCTGTCAGAGAGGAGACAGTAAGAAGAGTGTGAGCTCCATGTTTTCATTAGAACATGCAGAGGAAATGGTTTAGTCAATGGGGGTTAACCTTCATTTACTCTTAGTGAAATTCACTGTCAGTCCAGGTGCAGTAGTTCTCAAACTCAAAGCCCCAACCTTGTGTTTCCTAGCCTGGTCCCAGATCTGTTTTAGCACGACAATGACCATAGGATTTCACAAGACGGCACAAACGCATCTGAGACCAGGTAGTGTGTGTGTGTCTACCTGTGTGTGTGTCTACCTGCTCCATCTGATCTCCCAGGTTCCATGTCAGTCACAGGGTTCAGATGGTCACCTCTTCACCCTCTGTGACCCTTGCCCTCTTGTGCCCTGCTCTGATTTCATTCTGGAGGCCAAGTCATTGTTTGCTGAGAAATTGCACTCTGAACCTGTCATAACTTGAGATCCCCCTGATTTGGATATTCAATGGATATTGTTTGATTCTCTTAATCATTGGTTGATCATGTCTATTCAATCTCATTTCTTCACATGAATACCACTATGCATATTTCATACTTTGCCGGGACTAAGAATGAAGTCCATTCTTTAAAGGGATATTGGGACAGTCAGGCGTACCAATAGGGCCTGTGTTGATTGAGCGCTTCATTTTGTTCATACCAAAGTCTTTAAATGTCCAGGTTGTTTGAGGTGTTCTTCATTTTTTTTGTTTCTGCAGATTTTCCAGGAAGCATTTTGTTTGTCAGTCTCCAGTCTGAGATATCACAAGATGACAAACGATAATGCTTAAACAAGAGTTTCTGCCTTCCCCTCCTCAGAGACAACGGGGGGGGAAATCGACTGCCTTTTGGGAAAATGTAGTTTTTGAAATGTAGATTCTAATAGTGTCGGAAGTTCTAGTTAACAGAAGACGTGTAAAACTCGCCTGTCTAATGGGATGTGTGCAACCGTACATCTAGTGTTAGTGCTCGGTCACATTTCAAAGGGAAAAACAGGCTCCTAACTGCAGATTCTCCTGGAAGGGGGTTGTAGTTTACCAGCTTGTTTTGTTTAGCGTTGGTTTACATGGTGGAAGGATTTGCTTTAGGGTCAGCTGTTTTGTTTTTTGTTGTTGAGTAAAGCACAATCACAGGCTCCATTCGTTGGTCTATATTTCTGTTGGATTTAGTTTCTTCTGGACAATGTGCAACGCCTTCCTTTTGAAAGCTGCTATTGTTTTTCACTGTGTAAAGGAATCTTTCTAGTCGTTATTTTCTCTCCTTTTCAACTTGATTCTTTCCACTATCCTGTAAATTGACATGTGCGGATCACATGTGACTTATGCAATAAAATGTAGACTGGGTCCCAGCTGCCGAGGGGGGCCCAGAGAGCGGTTGTACAGACAAGCACAATGTGCACATGCTACCATTTTTTTAATGCAGAGGAAAAGTGTTTATATATAAGAGTGAATCTTTGTGCTTAAAAAGTCGCTTTTTAAAGTTGTAAAATAAATACATTTTTCTTAATGTTGACGTCCAATGATCTTTCTTCAAATATGCAACCCTGTTCCTGTTTAATACTCTTTTTAATTGCGTAGAAGATGAATCAATCAAGGTGTATCAAAATGCATTGTCGTTTCGGACGAGACGATTGAGTTGCAATCCGATAGTCTACTTTCATTAACTGATCAGTCCTCTACACAAACCTGAGCAGGAACCTAATGGATGGAGCCCGGGTGAGTTTAAGCACATTGAATTGGAAACTCATTGAGGAACGCTCGACCTGAGCTCAGCAGAGCTCCCCTCTCCTGACATTTATAGACTTCAGCCCTTCTCTCTCTCTCTCTCCACAAACCCTAATGATATTACCTTTCCTCCTGACAGCCAGTTTGTCTCCCAGCCCTTTAATTAGGCCTTTCCCAGACTCCAGGCTTTGTCTCTTTATTGGCCCCATTGGCCCTCCCTCCACAGGACCATCCACATCCTTCACCTACTCTAGTGCCATTCAGATGGCTCTGATAGCATTAGAGGAGTTCATGGTGCTTTGAGAATCCGGAGACCCAGGAGTGGAGCACTGCAGCTGGGTTCATTTCACTGTCTGTCTGATCAGATTAGCTCCAGGGTGACCCTACGCTCATTGGGTTTGGGTCCGTGTGAGGCTTTTTGTAGATGGGATAGGGAGAGAGGGGGGGGCGGAAGAGTTTCAGTAGAGCAGATTAAAGCAGGAGAGGTGAGGGAGGTAGAGGGGGAGAAAGGAAGGTAGAGGAAGCCTCGAGGCGTCACTTCATTGTGTAAGACAGAGTTTATGAAGTTGCAAGTCTTCGAGGTAGCTGGAACTCTCTCATTAGGAAGGTAGAGGAAGCCTCGAGGCATCACTTCATTGTGTAAGACAGAGTTTATGAAGTTGCAAGTCTTCGAGGTAGCTGGAACTCTCTCATTAGGAAGGTAGAGGAAGCCTCGAGGCATCACTTCATTGTGTAAGACAGAGTTTATGAAGTTGCAAGTCTTCGAGGTAGCTGGAACTCTCTCATTACATTTGATTTTCTTTTTCTAATCTTTGCTTGGTTAATGATCCCCCTCTGACCTATTTTGAACACCGATGCTCATCTAATTCAGAAGCAGAATAAACATTATCGAATGCAGATAGTTTCAGCAATATCTATTTCAGACGATGGAACAGCAGAGAGAATCATTAACCAAAGACCATGTGATCATTCCCTGATTGCTGCCGTTGATTTACCAAACCAGCTAATTAGTGTTTTGCTTTGTCTCGCGGCTCTCCTCTTATAGCCATTGTACTGAATAATATAGTGCATTATGCCACTAACTGGCAGCTGTGTCAGAGCCGGAGGTGACCTCGGTGGCGAGGCTGCCATAACCGTGCCCCCAACCAGAGAGAGGGAGCGACCTGAGCTGCTTACCCACCATCAATTATGAATCCGGTCGGGCAGACTGGGCCAGGGAGTGTCTGTCTGCCAGAGACGCGACCTCGCCAACAGACTCCAGAACACCACAACCAAGCAGACGACCCAGTCCAACCTACCTGCTACTGCCGACCTCCAGTCACACTGGCAGCACACACACTAGGACCTACTGTATTGTAATGAATGTGCTGCAAGATGCCACCTGGTTTATGCTGATGCTACACTAAACCCCTGTTTCCATTGGCGCTTTGAAATTAGGGCCAAATTAGGCCATCACTGGGGGCTCTGTTTTGCCTCCAGAAGAGGAAGGTGTTTAGCCTCAAGTAGATTTCTCTCAACAGTCAATAGTGGTTGTTACGCACCAACGGCTTCTGTCCACTGCATGTGGTGGAAACCAAATGCTAGGTTCAGGTTGCAACATGCTGGGTTGTGGCCAGAACCATTGGTCTTTGTTTGGGTTGGTCACAGGGGAATTCTTCATTGTAAAAGCTATAGGTGGGTCAGGGCCTCTGGTAGATTTGGTCTATTAGGTCCCATCTGTTGCTATTAGAAGTCGTATCAGAAACCGTAGGAAATGGACTTCACTGTTGTTTTTTATTGGTCATTATAAGCCGTCACTGTAGTTGAATGAACACATTTGACCAAAACAATCCAGACATACTCAAAACCATGATGCTAATACCGATATTAGGCGTTAGGATTCCCCAACCTGTGAGGTAAGGTAGGCTTCTGAGCTGTTCACCTTGAGGACCTTTCAGAAATCTACCCTGTAATGTTTACATATGAAAAGACTGACATCTTGTGGTAAAGTGTGATATTGCAGGCGTGTCAGTGAGCTCGCGTTTTAGTCACCTGTCACATGTATTATAGCAGGGAAGAGGGTTGAACTCTCCTGAAAGACTGTCTGGAACTCAACAAACTACCGTTCATTTTTAAAAAATGTTTGATTACTCATTATTTGCATCAAGAATATGACATTTCCATTATGAGGTCAAATAATCTCATAACAGTGATGTTTCTAAAACATCCAGAGATCTATGCTCCAAATGTCCAACAAGCTGGTTTGGATTTAGCCAACTATTTAATACAATTGCATAAAATGTATAAGTTATTTCAGTCTCAGTGTCCTGAGTCTCTCAGGGGTCCCAGGTGATACTATATGCAAGGATGCCATGAACCCGGAGTCCACCATGAACCCTGTGCATGTCAACACAGGAAGAGTCCACCATGAACCCTGTGCATGTCAACACAGGAAGAGTCCACCATGAACCCTGTGCATGTCAACACAGGAAGAGTCCACCATGAACCCTGTGCACGTCAACACAGGAAGAGTCCACCATGAACCCTGTGCATGTCAACACAGGAAGAGTCCACCATGAACCCTGTGCATGTCAACACAGGAAGAGTCCACCATGAACCCTGTGCATGTCAACACAGGAAGAGTCCACCATGAACCCTGTGCATGTCAACACAGGAAGAGTCCACCATGAACCCTGTGCATGTCAACACAGGAAGAGTCCACCATGAACCCTGTGCATGTCAACACAGGAAGAGTCCACCATGAACCCTGTGCACGTCAACACAGGGAGAGTCCACCATGAACCCTGTGCACGTCAACACAGGAAGAGTCCACCATGAACCCTGTGCATGTCAACACAGGAAGAGTCCACCATGAACCCTGTGCATGTCAACACAGGAAGAGTCCACCATGAACCCTGTGCATGTCAACACAGGAAGAGTCCACCATGAACCTCCTGCGCACGCATTTCTATCCGAAATGTTCAGTGAGCTAAGGGCCACCACCTGAACTTTGACCCCGAGAGGTTTGGAGAGTGTGTGACGTTTAGAACGGATGCATACTCAAACCACAATGACATCATCACTGTGAAAGTCTGTGTCATTTTATCAACCTCTTTTGGAGAATTGGGTGGGAAAACTTGCACATCAAATTGACATCTGGCCAATGAGTGATCTTCTCTTTTGAATGTAGGCTACCAACGTGGTCTCGGAGCGTTTCATATTATTCTGTACGTCAATCCGAGACAATCCGAGACATGGTTGTATTATTTAGTGGAAGTCTATCACCTATTTTGAATATGTTACGAATTGCAATTTGTAGAATATGTTACGAATTGCCATTTGTTGTGGCTAAAGCTAACCCATCCACCCAGAACAACCACCCTCCTTTCGTTTTTACCTCAAGTAACCTGTCTTATGTAACCATACCAAACGTAACATATCAAACTCATTTGAGTGTTCCAGATTGTTATTTACTATGTTACGTCTACTCTGAGACCAGTCTGAGGCTACTCACGTGTGTAAAGTGTATTTACTATGTTACGTCTACTCTGAGACCAGTCTGAGGCTACTCACGTGTGTAAAGTGTATTTACTATGTTACGTCTACTCTGAGACCAGTCTGAGGCTACTCACGTGTGTAAAGTGTAGGCCTGTAAACATAAACGTTTAATAAGCTCTATTTTCCCTGTTTTAGTTTGTGTGTCAGCTAGGTCTAATGATACAGTGTGCATACTAATTTACCTGTTGTGACAAAGTGTGTCCGACTCTTAATCAGTGAAATTCGGGATACAATTGGCTGAATGGCGGAGCTGTCCTTCAGCACCACAACGTTTTCCCTGAACACCTCTATCTCAATATGCAATAATAGGCTACTTGCAGTTCAGCACCACACAAACTCACACTGAGGATGCACACCATGATAATAACATAACTAATTGAGGATGATCATATGTAATGTGTAGGCCTATGTGAAAGGAACAATTTAAATAGATCTTCTGTTTTGTTCTTTCATACAATGTCCTTATCGAAGGTGTTAAATTGGATTGCAACACTATCAATCCATTGAGATTTGTAAAAAAAAATAGTAAAGCTAACCAAATTGGATCGTTTCCCCCCCTCTCCAAAATCCAAACTTTTACCTTTCCAGGCAATTTGAGACTTCCAAATGAATGTGTATGCATTCCTAGCATGATTTGATATCACTGTCATTACATCACTACATTAACTAGGCTACATTAAACTAGGCTACATTAAACTAGACTACATTAAACTAGGCTACATTAAACTAGGCTACATTAAACTAGACTACATTAAACTAGGCTACATTAAACTAGGCTACATTAAACTAGGCTACATTAAACTAGACTACATTAAACTAGGCTACATTAAACTAGGCTACATTAAACTAGGCTACATTAAACTAGGCTACATTAAACTAGACTACATTAAACTAGACTACATTAAACTAGGCTACATTAAACTAGGCTACATTAAACTAGACTACATTAAACTAGGCTACATTAAACTAGGCTACATTAAACTAGGCTACATTAAACTAGACTACATTAACTAGACTACATTAACTAGACTACATTAAACTAGGCTACATTAAACTAGGCTACATTAAACTAGGCTACATTAAACTAGACTACATTAAACTAGGCTACATTAAACTAGACTACATTAAACTAGGCTACATTAAACTAGACTACATTAAACTAGGCTACATTAAACTAGGCTACATTAAACTAGACTACATTAAACTAGGCTACATTAAACTAGACTACATTAAACTAGACTACATTAAACTAGGCTACATTAAACTAGGCTACATTAAACTAGACTACATTAAACTAGACTACATTAAACTAGGCTACATTAAACTAGGCTACATTAAACTAGGCTACATTAAACTAGGCTACATTAAACTAGGCTACATTAAACTAGGCTACATTAAACTAGACTACATTAAACTAGGCTACATTAAACTAGGCTACATTAAACTAGGCTACATTAAACTAGACTACATTAAACTAGACTACATTAAACTAGGCTACATTAAACTAGACTTCATTAAACTAGGCTACATTAAACTAGGCTACATTAAACTAGGCTACATTAAACTAGACTACATTAAACTAGGCTACATTAAACTAGGCTACATTAAACTAGGCTACATTAAACTAGGCTACATTAAACTAGACTACATTAAACTAGGCTACATTAAACTAGACTACATTAAACTAGGCTACATTAAACTAGACTACATTAAACTAGGCTACATTAAACTACCTAATGGTTCATGTTTACTTGCCGTCACCTGGTTACAAGTCCCAGTGAAGATGTTTTATCCAATCCCAGATGGCAGATACTCCACACTACCAGGTAACAACAACACACTGATGTCTTGGGAGGAAATACAGTGTTTTGATAAAGAATACCTCAGGGGCTAAATCTGTATAGCTCTCACAAGAGATTCTTCTGTTTGAACCTCGTTTGTCTTTGTGTTCAGGCCTAATGGGCTTCCCGTTTTGTTTTAAAAGTCATTCATAGGAATGACTCACCAAGTCGTCACAAATAGCATATTGAATCAATCACCAAGTCGTCACAAATAGCATATTGATTCAATCACCAAGTCGTCACAAATAGCATATTGAATCAATCACCAAGTCATCACAAATAGCATATTGAATCAATCACCAAGTCGTCACAAATAGCATATTGAATCAATCATCAAGTCGTCACAAATAGCATATTGAATCAATCACCAAGTCATCACAAATAGCATATTGAATCAATCACCAAGTCGTCACAAATAGCATATTGAATCAATCACCAAGTCGTCACAAATAGCATATTGAATCAATCACCAAGTCATCACAAATAGCATATTGAATCAATCACCAAGTCGTCACAAATAGCATATTGAATCAATCACCAAGTCATCACAAATAGCATATTGAATCAATCACCAAGTCATCACAAATAGCATATTGAATCAATCATCAAGTCGTCACAAATAGCATTTTGAATCAATCACCAAGTCGTCACAAATAGCATATTGAATCAATCACCAAGTCATCACAAATAGCATATTGAATCAATCACCAAGTCGTCACAAATAGCATATTGAATCAATCATCAAGTCGTCACAAATAGCATATTGAATCAATCACCAAGTCGTCACAAATAGCATATTGAATCAATCACCAAGTCGTCACAAATAGCATATTGAATCAATCACCAAGTCGTCACAAATAGCATATTGAATCAATCACCAAGTCGTCACAAATAGCATATTGAATCAATCACCAAGTCGTCACAAATAGCATATTGAATCAATCACCAAGTCGTCACAAATAGCATATTGAATCAATCACCAAGTCGTCACAAATAGCATATTGAATCAATCACCAAGTCGTCACAAATAGCATATTGAATCAATCACCAAGTCGTCACAAATAGCATATTGAATCAATCACCAAGTCGTCACAAATAGCATATTGAATCAATCACCAAGTCGTCACAAATATCATATTGAATCAATCACCAAGTCATCACAAATAGCATATTGAATCAATCACCAAGTCGTCACAAATAGCATACTGAATCAATCACCAAGTCATCACAAATAGCATATTGAATCAATCACCAAGTCGTCACAAATAGCATATTGAATCAATCACCAAGTCGTCACAAATAGCATATTGAATCAA
The DNA here is from genome assembly GCF_013265735.2 of Oncorhynchus mykiss. Taxonomy (NCBI): domain Eukaryota; kingdom Metazoa; phylum Chordata; class Actinopteri; order Salmoniformes; family Salmonidae; genus Oncorhynchus; species Oncorhynchus mykiss. The sequence continues at coordinate 48,237,816 of NC_048590.1, forward strand.
TCACCAAGTCATCACAAATAGCATATTGAATCAATCACCAAGTCGTCACAAATAGCATATTGAATCAATCACCAAGTCATCACAAATAGCATATTGAATCAATCACCAAGTCGTCACAAATAGCATATTGAATCAATCACCAAGTCGTCACAAATAGCATATTGAATCAATCACCAAGTCGTCACAAATAGCATATTGAATCAATCACCAAGTCGTCACAAATAGCATATTGAATCAATCACCAAGTCGTCACAAATAGCATATTGAATCAATCACCAAGTCGTCACAAATAGCATATTGAATCAATCACCAAGTCGTCACAAATAGCATATTGAATCAATCACCAAGTCGTCACAAATAGCATATTGAATCAATCACCAAGTCGTCACAAATAGCATATTGAATCAATCACCAAGTCGTCACAAATAGCATATTGAATCAATCACCAAGTCGTCACAAATAGCATATTGAATCAATCACCAAGTCGTCACAAATAGCATATTGAATCAATCACCAAGTCGTCACAAATAGCATATTGAATCAATCACCAAGTCGTCACAAATAGCATATTGAATCAATCACCAAGTCATCACAAATAGCATATTGAATCAATCACCAAGTCGTCACAAATAGCATATTGAATCAATCACCAAGTCATCACAAATAGCATATTGAATCAATCACCAAGTCGTCACAAATAGCATATTGAATCAATCACCAAGTCATCACAAATAGCATATTGAATGCAATGCATTTATTTGACATTTAATTGAAAGATGTACAAATATGTGTGATGATTCATGGTGTGTTGTAGTCCTCCTGTAGAATACATTATTGGTCCTTTACTTTGTTCTTTCCCTCTTTGTCTAGGGACATGTCACTTAGGTTAACCTGCCGGGTCTAAGGACATGTCACTTAGGTTAACCTGCCGGGTCTAGGGACCTGTCACTTAGGTTAACCTGCCGGGTCTAAGGACATGTCACTTAGGTTAACCTGCCGGGTCTAGGGACCTGTCACTTAGGTTAACCTGCCAGGTCTAAGGACATGTCACTTAGGTTAACCTGCCAGGTCTAAGGACATGCCATTTAGGTGAACCTGCCGGGTCTGGGGACATGTCACTTAGGTGAACCTGCCAGGTCTAGGGGACATGTCACTTAGGTTAACCTGCCAGTTCTAAGGACATGTCACTTAGGTGAACCTGCCAGGTTTAGGGACATGTCACTCTGGTTGGTTAACCTGCCAGGTCTAGGGACATGTCACTCTGGTTGGTTAACCTGCCGGGTCTGGGGAGATGTCTTGATAGACCTGAAAATAGCTTTGCAGCAACTCTCCCCATCTAACCTGACAGAGCTTGAGCGAATCTGCAGAGAAGAATGGGATAAACTCCCCAAATGCAGCTGTGCCAAGCTTGAGCATCATACCCAAGAGGGCGTGAGGCTGTAATCTATTATTATGAGCCATCCTCCCATCCGCAGCCTCCACTGCACTGACCCTCACTTAACCTGACCCTACTCATAACCCTATCAAATTGTTGAGTATCTTCAGATAAAATGTGACATTAATTTGTAATGGTACTGCAGGTAAAAGATCAGGCTCTTCTGTGATCTGTAGGACCATCATGTCTGTGCTGATATAGGCCTAGCCATGTAGTTGTTACTCAGTTTACACGCTTGGTTAATTTTTACACGTTCTAGTTACTGAGATTTGAGATTAACTGTCCTCAAGTGAACCAAACCTTAGATCTACAGTAGTTAGCAATGTCCAGTCAAAGCAATACAACATCATGTGTAACTCTATTCCAACAAACAAAGCAACAAAATAAAATAAAGACAACATTTATTTACACATGACAGAAAATTACTAATAAAAGGCCACACTTAATGTTCAGACACTGTTTCCACTTACTACGTCTGTAGCAAAAGTGAAATATGTTTTCTTTCTTTGTGTTCAGATTTTGAACAACATAACACGGAAGAATGTTGATTTAAGCTTTCAGTCATCTCTGGGTGTGACACTCGTTCTGTGGGCAGATGACATGCGTACATGCCTCTTTCTAACATGGAAGGAATGAGTGAAAGATATGTTTCTTTCTGCCACTTACACCCTTCATTCATTGCCAGCCTGTATCTGGTGTGACTGAAACTCAGTTTGCATATTTGGCAGAGTTCAATATAGCCTGGTCCCAGATTTGTTTGTGCTGTTACCCAATGACCATACAGATCTTAATTTGATCTTTTTGTTGCTGAGAATTTTCCTGCTGAGCAGGAAATGCAAACTTGAAGTGTATTTAAGGTTTTAAAAGTATTCTAAAGTTTATAATTTCCACTTTAAAATGTCACTTGATTTGCTCTAATGAAAAACATATCAACCCCGACAAAAATATCCATTAATTATAATCCACATAATAATTCACACTTCCTGTTGCTACAGGACTATTTTCCTCCTGTAGCAAACTGGCTCATATTAAGATCCTACATGTGTAGGAGTTGGAAAGACAGCACAAACAGATCTGGGACCAGGCTAAATTCACTGCTAATCTCCAGACATCTTCACTTAGGTGTCTCTTAATGGGAAATGGCCACTCATTCTAAAGTGATTCTTAAGACAATGAATGTCAGTAACAGCTGGTTCCTTGGAGACTGAGGTAGTGCTTGTTTTTGTCACTGTTACCTTGTCGTTGAACCAAGATTCCTCACTGCGAAACCATTTTTATAAATGTCCAGGTAAAAAAATATACAATTTCATTACAATGAATAGCTTAAATAATACCTGTTTTTATTTTGTATTTCTTCCCCATGACTTGCATACACTCTTGTAAAGTATCAGAACAGGTACAACCATGCATACAGACAATCGGACAAACAAAAACGAGTTGTCTTATTTCGAGTTGTCTTGTGTCTTATTTCTTATTGATTTGCTCTTATTGACATGAATCTGATGTGGTACTGCCAGATATTGTGGATATCATTTGGTCTGCCTTTGATGTTACAGTAGGACCTAAATCTTGTCCTCAAGGGTGAAGCTAGATATTTCATTTAGCCACTGTGTTCAAGTAGGAGGATTGTAGATTTACAGAATAATGTTATGCATTTCTTTGCTGCATCCATAGACGGAATATATATTTTTCTGATACTTATTCCATGGATCTAGTTCACGAGTACCAAGCAGACACAAGCAAGGCGAGGCAGGCGTTGAAATCTCTAAACATCCCTGTGAAAGCTGCTAAACTCGCTGTACTGCTGTGCTCTTTCCCCTTTGTGATTGTTAGGCTACCGTAATCAGTCATTAACGTATTGTTTTTACTGCAGAGAACAATAGGCCAACTGCTCTCAAAGACAAACTCTGTAACTCATAAACCATTATTATTTTTTTTAAATATGAACACTTTTGGTAAGACTTCTGTTGCCCTTTTCAAAAGTGTTCTTCCTTGGCAGCTTTTTCAAAGAATGTGAATATTTTTGTGTGTCTGTGTGTGAACATGAACTCAGCTGCTCAACACCCTTTTGTCTTAGGGTGAAACTAGATGGGGTGTGCAGAGCCTGACGAGAGGGAGGGAGAGAGAGAGGAGGAGTGGAACAGGTGTAGTGAATGTTCTGGATGGGTGGGGAGTGGGAGGGAGGAACCGACAGAACAACATAGCAACAACCTTATAAAGGGAAAGATGCTCCCTCTCTCTGGCTTCAGTTCATACAGCAAGTGAAGTCAACACCACTGTCCTCACAGACAACATGCTCAGCCTTATTAAACTGCCCAGAGTCTTCACCATCCACCAAGTCCCAAAAGTAAGTTACTTTACTTCACTACGTTTTAGAATGACAAATCCTACAATATCATTTTCAGAGTCGAGGTTATATTTTATATTTAAGTCCAGTTAATTCAGAAGTTGAACATGTGGACATGGAATTTGAGTGGAACACTATTCTGAAGCTTGTGTTTATTCTTGACACTTAGAATATCAAGTATGTATCATTGTGACTCCCCTCAAGAATGTATAGTCCTACTTTCACTGGGAAATATGTCAACATCATAACCATTGAGTTTATAGTAAACAGGTTCCTCTCCATATGTATCTAGATATAGCCTACTACTGTGTGGTGAATGAGTGTTGGCCAACTGTGCAGTAACCCTGGGTTTTGTTTTGTTTAGGTGTTCCATGAGGACAGCATCATCTCAGGCTACCGACACCCTCGCAGCTCAGCCACTGACTGCATCCTCAGCCTCTTCCAGCTGACCAATGAAACGCTCAATATCTGGACACACTTCCTGCCCACATGGTATAGCCGAGCGACACCTGTTACACTTAGGGGGTTCCTTGTGAACGCCACATATAGGGGCACATGTTTTGGTCACACTTTATTTGGATCGTCCCACACAAGATGCTCTGTAGATGGTCATACTATCAACAAACTATCTGTTTAGCAATTGCTTGCTAAATTTAACTTAGGGTTAGGTTTATTATCATGGTTAGGGTTAGTGGATAGTTATTTCAATCAAACGTATTTATAAAGCCCTTCTTACATCAGCTGATGTCACAAAGTGCTGTACAGAAACACTGCCATTTGTTTCCAGTTATTGAACATCTACAAACCATCTCCTTGGGACTATCTAAATACAGTGTTACCCAGCACTAACACACCTAATTCAGGGTTGAAGGGTTATTAGTTCATTAGTGGAATCAGATGTATACGTGCTGGGTAAGAATATAAAATGTCCTGTCACAGCAGTGGTATGTGTCCTTAAGACAGAGTTGTACTAAATTCAAAACCTTAACATCCTTCATAGATTAAAACAAATTGAGCTCTTTTCCTTAGATTCTTTATTCAAAAAGTCTTCATCCCCAAAAAACAATGATCCGTATAGTTAAATGTGTGTCAGGTAATCCTGTGAATTTGAGTTAATAGGAGATGGGGGGACTTCTCAAACTATTTAATAACCCGTATGACATATCTTTGAGGATCATTGTAGTATTCAATGCAGACCCCCACCCCCCCCCCCCCCCCACACACCCCCACAAATTGGTTTTATTATTTGCTTCTGTTGTAGCAGATTATGATTTTGGACATTATATAGAAAAGGCAGTTAGGATTTTGCTCCGTAATATGGCTCCATGTTTTTATATTCGTCACACTGAACATGTAGTGTATGGCTGGGGGTGAGGCCATACACTAGTACCTCCTTGCCTGTCACTGAACATGTAGTGTATGGCTGGGGGTGAGGCCATACACTAGTACCTCCTTGCCTGTCACTGAACATGTAGTGTATGGCTGGGGGTGAGGCCATACACTAGTACCTCCTTGCCTGTCACTGAACATGTAGTGCATGGCTGGGGGTGAGGCCATACACTAGTACCTCCTTGCCTGTCACTGAACAACATAGAAGTAAAAAATGGTCACATTCTCTGTCTCTTTCCAAGGAGCTACATTCTGACTCGTCTCTTTAAATGAGGTAGATGCCACAGAGCAGAATAATCCATGGCAGTCCTCTGCTTCTTAAGGATGTGTAAAGAGCAGGTGTAGTCATTAAACATGATGGTTAACTGGAACCTCAGGGGACCGTCTCGTGTCAGTGATACTGGAGGCTTGACTGAGACGAGAGTAAACAGTTGGACTTTTCTCTCATGTTTAGTGTTATGTTCATTGTTCGTATCCAAATGATAAAGATAACGTCTTTTAATGACAGAAAAGAAGCAACTGCATATTGAAACATGCTCTCTCACTCTCAATTCCCTGGAACAATGTTGCCCTGGATTTGGACTAAACCAGAAAACATGATTAACAGGTTTTATTGAATAGCAGCTGAGTAGCAGCTGAATTCCACAGGCTTGAGGCCTTGCACAGGAAATAGTAGTTGATTAGCAGTGTAGCATGGTGTATGTGACTGTCTACCTGATGACAGTCATTAAGACACTTGCCTCTGCACTGCAAGGATCAAGGACTCCCTTTTCTATTTCTCTCTCCCTCTCTCTCTGTCTCCCTCTTCTCTCTCCTCTCACAGCTCTCAAATGAGTTGCCACAATTAGTGAACAGCTCAGTGTAGCGATGGGGAAAACCACAAATAAGGTTAATTTGTTAATGAGGTGTGCAGAGACATGGAAACACAGCCCGCTGCCTCTGTAACTACTGTGTACAGGCCAGGGAAAACCTTGTGGTAGATACAGTAACTCACTGTGGTTGACTGAACTGGAGAATACAGTCATCTTACAAAATACTAAGCTGGTTAAAGGGGATTTTTTTGTCTTTTTTTAATGCTATCACTGTGATGTTTAGGCAAACAATCCAAAATAGTGATTTCATTTTGAAGAATCATAATTAACTTGCATTCTGATTTGAATGCTGAAACAAGTACCACAAAATTGGTAAAGGATTGCTCCCCCGATAAACAATTGGTCCTGAAGGAGTGTGTCCTCCAGGGCCAAACTAACCCTCTGTGTGTCCTGACAGGTACTTCTTATGGAAGCTGCTGACGGTGGTCCTGACGTGGGACGTGTCCTCCAGGGCCAAACTAACCCTCTGTGTGTCCTGACAGGTACTTCTTATGGAAGCTGCTGACGGTGGTCCTGAAGGAACGCGTCCTCCAGGGCCAAACTAACCCTCTGTGTGTCCTGACAGGTACTTTTTATGGAAGCTGCTGACGGTGGTCCTGAAGGAACGCATCCTCCAGGGCCAAACTAACCCTCTGTGTGTCCTGACAGGTACTTCTCATGGAAGCTGCTGACGGTGGTCCTGACGCGAGACGTGTGGAGCGACTCGTTCACATGGCCCCTCCTGGTGTTCCTGATGTCGTGCTGTGTGTACCCGCTGGCCTCTAGCTGTGCCCACACCTTCAGCACCATGTCAACACGCGCACGACACATCTGCTTCTTCTTCGACTACGGAGCTCTGAGTCTCTACAGCCTGGGTGAGTAGACATGTCATAGAAATGGAATTTGCTTCAAAAGAACATTGTTGCCACTAGCGACATGACTACTATGTTATGCAGGTGTATTCCTAGAGGGAACGGCATTGTATGGATTCTATCTAGTCAATGTATAAAGGGTTGGATTGGTATAAAGTTTTGAACCTGCAGGTCTTTTAACTGAGAGTCCTTGTATGATACCCCGATGGAGTTAGAATGGGTAGGAAGCACAGGAGGTTGGTGGCACCTTTATAGGGGAGGATGGGCTTGTGGTAATGGCTGGAGCGGAATCCGTGGAATGGTAAACATGGTTTGATGCCATTCCATTTGCTCCATTCCAGCCATTATTATGAGCTGTCCTCCCCTCAGCAGCCTCCACTGGTAGGAAGGGAATGTAGTCCCATTCAAATGGATGTTCTGTGGTGGGTACACTGGCCAGTCATACTTTTAATGTACAATTTGGAGTGTTGGATTAATCACATTAAACATCTATGCCTGTTTCATTTAATCTAATTCTGTGGTTTCCCCCAATCCCAAATCAACCTAGTCGCGTGTTAATGCCTCCTTACAGATCTGATGGAAGTGCATGTGTGGAAGATAAATGGCACTGCCTGGCCTACCACAGGCTCTATGGCCATATTTGACCCACCCATTCAATCCTTTTGGATTTAGGAGGGGCTTACAAAAGGTGTCTAGGGGTGGCAGTAGGGGATGATGTGGAAAAACTACTGCATAACATAGTAGTCATGTTCAATCCTTTTGGATTTAGGAGGGGCTTACAAAAGGTGTCTAGGGGTGGCAGTAGGGGATGATGTGGAAAAACGCATAATGGTTTGCATTTATATAGCTCTGCACCCAGTTTTAAAAATCCCTTTGTGTGTAGCAGGTCTTGAACAGGACATCATGTACAGTCAGGGTAACTATACCCTCAAACTAACTCATGTGTAGCACCAACCTGCCATACAAAGGGCGTTATTAGTTATGGAAATGCATCCAGGAATGTGCTTAAGCACATGTACCATGGATACTGAGACCTGGACCGGCCAGTCCTCAGATTGGAACCTACACTTCTTCCAGCATCTGCATGCTGAAGGGTGACAGTGTGTGTTTTGTATACACACGTATGAATGCCTTTCCCACATGAGTTCCCACATGTAGGATCATAATTTGAGCCAGTTTGCAACAGCAGGAAAGATCTCCTGGAACAGGGTGATCAAATTAAGATCCTCCATCTGTATGTGTGTATATTATACACATCAATATAGTCTATGGTATATACACACAGTTTGCAGTACCTGTGTATGCACACACATGTTTATGTATTTGTGTCTATTCCTGCACGTATGGTTATGCATATTTCATTCCCCTCCAGGCTCTGCCATAACATATTCTGCCTACGTGATTCCTGATAAGTGGGTGAACAGTTCGTTCCACCAGTACTATATCCCCATCGCTGTGGTAAACACTGTCATCTGTACCGCCTTAGCCTGCTACTCCAGGTAAGAGAGCTTTCTACTGGAAGGCCACTGTTGTTTTGCAGATTAGTGTTTTTTCTTGTCCTGGAGGCAGCTCTGCAGAGTGGTCACTAGTTGGCACAGCCACAAAGTCATCAAATCTGATTTTAAACCTTAACCCCAACCTTAACCACACTGCTAACCCTAACCTTAACCCCAACCTTAACCACACTGCTAAACCTAACCTTAACCCCAACCTTAACCAAACTGCTAAACCTAACCTTAACCCCAACCTTAACCACACTGCTAAACCTAACCTTAACCCCAACCTTAACCACACTGCTAAACCTAACCTTAACCCCAACCTTAACCACACTGCTAAACCTAACCTTAACCCCAACCTTAACCACACTGCTAACCCTAACCTTAACCCCAACCTTAACCACACTGCTAAACCTAACCTTAACCCCAACCTTAACCACACTGCTAACCCTAACCTTAACCCCAACCTTAACCACACTGCTAACCCTAACCTTAACCCCAACCTTAACCACACTGCTAACCCTAACCTTAACCCCAACCTTAACCACACTGCTAACCCTAACCTTAACCCCAACCTTAACCACACTGCTAAACCTAACCTTAACCCCAACCTTAACCACACTGCTAACCCTAACCTTAACCCCAACCTTAACCACACTGCTAAACCTAACCTTAACCCGAACCTTAACCACACTGCTAACCCTAACCTTAACCCCAACCTTAACCACACTGCTAAACCTAACCTTAACCCCAACCTTGACCACACTGCTAACCCTAACCTTAACCCCAACCTTAACCACACTGCTAACCCTAACCTTAACCCCAACCTTAACCACAATGCTAAACCTAACCTTAACCCCAACCTTAACCACACTGCTAACCCTAACCTTAACCACACTGCTAAACCTAACCTTAACCACACTGCTAACCCTAACCTTAACCCCAACCTTAACCACACTGCTAAACCTAACCTTAACCCCAACCTTAACCACACTGCTAAACCTAACCTTAACCCCAACCTTAACCACACTGCTAAATCTAACCTTAACCCCAACCTTAACCACGCTGCTAACCCTAACCTTAACCACACTGCTAAACCTAACCTTAACCCCAACCTTAACCACACTGCTAACCCTAACCTTAACCCCAACCTTAACCACACTGCTAACCCTAACCTTAACCCCAACCTTAACCACACTGCTAACCCTAAGCTTAACCCCAACCTCAACCACACTGCTAAACCTAACCTTAACCCCAACCTTAACCACACTGCTAAACCTAACCTTAATCCCAACCTTAACCACACTGCTAACCCTAACCTTAAATGAAAAACAAAAAGCAAATGTTTGTTTTCCTGAATGTTTACAATATAGCCAGCTGGCCTATCGAAGGGGGAAACGCTCAGTTCTGCCTCCAGGACAAGACTCGTGACAATAAATGTCATCCTGCCTGTTGTTTAGCAACCACTCAATCGCAGGCATCTCATAGTGCTAATGAGGATATTGTATAATTAGCTCTGGGTTTTAAAGGAATGTGATTGTACAACTTGACCCCTAGCTTTGGATGTTGTGAATTAATAAGATTACAAAATGACAATATTCCTCCAACCAGAAACAATCACATTTAGTCTAAATCCTACTGTGTGGACACATATTTGACATAAAACATTTTAACGTACATTTCATGTAGATTTGATACACACACTGCTGTTATGAATTAATTTGGGGGATTGAAACTGCTCCTTTCAGTTCCTTTCTGTCAAAATATCATGCATGATAGGAGGCAAATTGGACCTGTCTTTTACCTCAGCTTAGCTTCACTGTGTAGCAGCTATTGTGACTTCGCTTGTCATCGTACACTAAGCCTACACATTGTTGTTAAAACGCACACTGACTGGTTTGGCTACCTTTCTTCATAATTATTACTGAGTATTCTCTGCTTGATGGCAGTCTCACAATGCTTCTCCCTCCTCTTTTCTGCTAAGGCTTGGTTTACCATATATCCAATATAACCATGACATCATAAAAAGGTAAACATCATGTCGTCTCCGTTAGCAAAAAGAAAACGCATGACTATCTGTCAACTGCTGTGCTACTGCTAACCTAACTCCCTGTGCTACTGCTAACCTAACTCAGTGTGCTACTGCTAACCTAACTCCCTGTGCTACTGCTAACCTAACTCCCTGTGCTACTGCTAACCTAACTCAGTGTGCTACTGCTAACCTAACTCAGTGTGCTACTGCTAACCTAACTCAGTGTGCTACTGCTAACCTAACTCAGTGTGCTACTGCTAACCTAACTCAGTGTGCTACTGCTAACCTAACTCAGTGTGCTACTGCTAACCTAACTCAGTGTGCTACTGTTAACCTAACTCACTGTGCTACTGCTAACCTAACTCCCTGTGCTACTGCTAACCTAACTCCCTGTGCTACTGCTAACCTAACTCCCTGTGCTACTGCTAACCTAACTCCCTGTGCTACTGCTAACCTAACTCCCTGTGCTACTGCTAACCTAACTCCCTGTGCTACTGCTAACCTAACTCACTGTGCTACTGCTAACCTAACTCAGTGTGCTACTGCTAACCTAACTCAGTGTGCTACTGCTAACCTAACTCCATGTGCTACTGCTAACCTAACTCCCTGTGCTACTGCTAACCTAACTCCCTGTGCTACTGCTAACCCAACTCCCTGTGCTACTGCTAACCTAACTCACTGTCTATAACAGGAGGTTGGTGGCACCTTAATTGGGGAGGATGGGCTCATGTTAGTGGCTGGAGCAGAATGGGTGGAATGGTATCAAATACATCAAACGCATGATTTCCATTTTCACATATGTAGACACTGGTTTGGTGCTGGAGGTAATGAATATGAGGTTGAAAAGTGGCGGAGTTGCCCTTGAAATATTAGTGGCACTATGCACCTCCCTTTTCAATTATGTGGGTGTGAGCTAACAAAAAAACATGTAGGCCTCGTCACTCCATAGATAGACTATCAAGTGTGGTTTTATTTGGAAGAGGTGGTAAGGAGAGGGAAGACATGTACAGTAGTTAGCAACAGATCGTGTGTTCTTTATGTGAAGAGGGAGTTGGCTTCATTTACACTGGAATGTGTTTCAAAGCTACAAAAACAGAATCCATTTTGCTAATCTGATCTGACAATGACTCAGCAGTTATGATTGTGTGAAAGGTAAGGAGAGCAAGTGAGTGAATTTAATTAAAGCCGTGCATTCGGAAAGCATTCAGACCCCTTGACTTTTCCCACATTTGTTACGTTACAGCCAGTTTTTGCTATTAGACTAGAAATTGAGCTCATGTGCATCCTGTTTCCATTGATCCTCCTTGAGATGTTTCTACAACTTGATTGAAGACCGCCTGTGGCAAATTCAATTGATTGGATAAGATGTGGAAAAGCACATGTCTATTTAAGGTCCCACAGTTGACAGTGCAGGTCAGAGCAAAAATCAAGCCATGAGGTTGAAGGAATTGTCCGTAGAGCTCCGAGACAGGATGGTGTTGAGGCACAGATCTGGGGAAGGGTACCAAATCATTTCTGCAGCATTGAATGGTTCCCAAGAACACAGTGGCCTCCATCATTCTTAAACGGAAGAAGTCCAGTGGTCTCAATACTCTCCAAATGCACTGTAAGTGATGTGTGACGGGAATATAAAACCAGGAAAATGTCCTGTGTAATATTTAAACAAGATGAGTTCATACTAGATACAAAAATGCACTGAAAAGGTGTCTATTTGGGAGCAAGTTCATAAAGGCTACAGTTTATTCCCAAATTCAATAACAGGAAATGGGTTTCTAATCATTTTAATAACCATGCAACAGTAATGCAATAATTTGATCCCTAGATGCTGTTAAGAGCATCTTGTATTCATCTATCCTTAATGCACAGAGATAGGGAACAAAGAGATGGCATACGTTGATTAATTAAAATCCATAATTATTTGCAGTGTATAACGAATGTGCATGGATTTGGCTCATTGTGATGGCTGATAAAACAACCATAACTTTTTTTTCCTTCAGATTCTCAGAGTGTAAGAGCCCAAAGTTTGGCAAATTTCTCCGCATTCTAGCTTTCGCATTACCCTACCTGTTCGACAACATTCCTCTCTTCTACAGGGTGAGTCATTACATTTCTCACCCCTCTGTGTGACAGACTTCTTCTGTGCCTGAGGAAAAGTTAAAGTATAGAACAGTGTTTGTCATATTGAAGTGTACTGTGTCAATGTTTTTTTGCCAGGTCATGTGACTAGGGATGGAAATGAGCTGAAGCTAGTTTCTCTGATTATTGTACGACTATATCTTTTGAAACCTAGCAAGCTCTGTACACTTTGTTGTCTGGTTAATGGTATAATGATGGTCAAGTCAGTGGAATGTAGGTGTACATTAAGTATTTATGAACAGTTCTGAAATTCTGTATGCACAGCTATTGGATCTTAATTTGACCAGTTTCTCACAGCAGTAAAATAATCCTGCAGCAACAGAAATGTTGATTATAATTCTAGATTATAATTCATGGACATTTTTGTATGGGTTGATACGTTTGAAGTTGGGGCAAATCAAGTCTGAAATTTTTAACTGTAAATTACCAATGTTTAAATATTTTTTTAAAGCTCAAATACACTACAAGTTGGTGTTTCCTGCTGTATAGGAAATGTCCTGCAACAACCGGGTGATCAAATTAATATCCTACAGCTGTACCATGCTATCTTGGTTCAACAGCCATGTGGAGTATGACTGTGATGAAGCCTGTCACGTGATGTGAGGCTAATACATTCTACTGTGTTTTGACAGCTCTTCTTGTGTGTGGGTGAGGGCTGCACTGACAACGATACCAACCCCCTCCACCACACCCACATCGCCCTGGCCTTCCTGACCGCATTCCTCTTCGTCACACACCTACCAGAGCGCCTGGCCCCCGGCAGCTTCGACTACATAGGTCAAAGTGCATGGTCTATCTGGAAAGGCTGCTTGTTTGATTCATTTCAGAATGATTTGTCACTGTATTGTGCAAGACTTGTGGTAATACAGTGGATACTGATCAACACTGGCTTGACATTAGTGGTATGACATATGTAGCATTAAAACAACATAGTATTCTTTATATCACTGCCTCTGGGTCTCACTGTGCCTTCCTGTTTCCCCCTTATGCTGTGGAGGCCAGTTCCTCTGTTGCTGGCCAGTTACAGTTCTCCTCGTTGAGTTCTGCTTCTTACCTCTCCTGTACCAATACTACTGTAGTTATTTAACCACAGTCCTTTTGCACCCTCTGCAGGTCACAGCCACCAACTGTTCCACGTGTTCGGCATAATCGGCACTCATTTCCAGATGGAGGCCATTGAGCAGGACATGGCGACGCGACGCCCGTGGCTCCTCACGTACTCTCTGCCCATCACCTTCACCAACACACTGGGGGCGGCACTGCTGAGTATAACCCTCAGCCTTGGCATCATCTTCCTCTTTAGTCTGCCTCTGCTCTGGTCAGCCACCCGGGGAGAACACACTGAGAAGAAGACACAGTCACATCCAATAGCCAAGGGCTGCCAGTACCACTAGCATTAGCCACATGCTAATGATAATGTATACGGGATGTAGGAACTGGATGGCTCAGTTGGTGGAGCATGGTGCCTGTAATGCCGGGATTGTGGATTTGATTCACAGGGCCACCCACACGTAAAATGTATACAAGCATGAATGTAAGTCACTTTGGATAAGAGCGTCTGCTAAATGGCATATATTTGTATTCTATTACTATGATTAAACTGGACACTGTGGTGGGGATGGGCTTGGGAGAAGAGGTGAACAACTGAAGTGAACCACTATGGCTTCTTGGTGTTGGATAGAGGTGAAGTCATGACATGATACAATGCTGAAGGAGCAATGAACTGTTCTTCACATTGTCAGCACGGATGAATAAATGGTAGCTGAACAAGAGCTCCATATATACTGCAATGAGGGACAGAGAGTTAGTGGTACCTCTGATAGTATTACACTGACTATAGGACTAGTACACAGTACTAGTCCTAACACAGTCCTTGCTTTTGTTCGCTGATTTACCAACGCTACTGAGGAGCAGGAAGAGACTGAAGCAGTTGGAAGTCAAGCTGTATATGAAGAATCAATCCACTGAGGAGCAGGAAGAGACTGAAGCAGTTGGAAGTCAAGCTGTATATGAAGAATCAATCCACTGAGGAGCAGGAAGAGACTGGAGCAGTTGGAAGTCAAGCTGTATATGAAGAATCAATCCACTGAGGAGCAGGAAGAGACTGGAGCAGTTGGAAGTCAAGCTGTATATGAAGAATCAATCCACTGAGGAGCAGGAAGAGACTGGAGCAGTTGGAAGTCAAGCTGTATATGAAGAATCAATCCACTGAGGAGCAGGAAGAGACTTGAGCAGTTGGAAGTCAAGCTGTATATTAAGAATCAATCCACTGAGGAGCAGGAAGAGACTGGAGCAGTTGGAAGTCAAACTGTATATGAAGAATCAATCCACTGAGGAGCAGGAAGAGACTGGAGCAGTTGGAAGTCAAGCTGTATATTAAGAATCAATCCACTGAATGTTACATGAAGATGCATTTTCAATATTCCTTCAATTTAGTTTTTCTTTTTAAACACTATTTTTATACTAAATATATTTGTCACTTGATCATTTTTATACACAAACAATGGATATGTACCACAAACACAACAACAATTTTAGGACCACAGTCTGTAGCCTAAGGGCTGTTAAGTAGAGGGGTTTGGTAGTATATTGTGAACTAAAATCAGCACTGAAGGATACAATAACTTATTAATGAAGTGTACAGTATGTATGATGGGCAGCTACTAAAGTGAAGGTGCCTTTTAGAGATACAAATGATACATGTCAGATCACTTTCCTGTAAACTGTTAAGTACAGTATTATTTAAAGCATCACCAAGACATTATAGTTCTCCGTTACACATTAAACGTTTTCTGTGGCTCCTGTAAATCTTGTCTCATTTTAGTTAATATTTTAGTTAATATATTTTGAAATGTTATTTATTGTGAATACTCATAAATAAAAGGTGTCTGTGTATTGCCTTGAAATAAACTAGGGAGCAAAAACATCCTGTGAATGCAACACATGAACTAGGCCTACAGAAAACTCCAAACACTGTTTTCTCATTGTAGTACATTTGAATAAGAGCTCACTTTGTTTTTCTTATTTCATTAATCACATGTAGGCTAGAGGATCACTTTGGATTTTATCATAGGCCCACAATATTCTTGAAAAAGACATTGTACACAATATTGTTTTTTATTGAATGATTATTGAAGATATGGTTAGTTTTATTCCCAACATATAATGCAGAAGTGTGCAGCACACACTCAGCTCATCCTATATGTTCGGTCAGGGCAGAAAGGAAGGTACTTTGGGGCGACACAAATGTGGGGGCGGGGCTTCCTTCGCATAATGATTAAGCTGTCTGCGTTTTTATTGGCGCAAAACCACCAACACTTACGTGACGTCACACGAGAGGGAATTTTCAAAAACTGAAGAAGCTCATCGAACTTAAGGGGAAAGATAAACAAAGGCAACATTAAAAATGCAAAGACCTGCGTAAGTACAATACTATTATGTAACGTTTTCATTCGTTAACAATTGTGGTTGTATTCGTAAGGAGTTTAATAACGATAGCGAACAAGATAGCCAGCAGTTAGCATTTTAGCCTTCTAGCTAACCTGCATTGATAACTAACTAGCCACAATGGCGTTATATTTAAGTATCATGTCGAATGTAATGTTCGCCAGTTTAGCAAGCTACTCCAACATAATGCATAGACGTTAGCCAACACAATACATTGAGACGCCAGTTTGCGAGGTTGACTTGAACATGTATACTTTTCTGAAGGGTGGGCTGATTTTGTAGCTAGCAGATCCGACCCGCTTGCTTACAGCTGCACCAGGGTCGGTCTGACAGGCTAACTGTGTAGCTTAATGCACTAGGAAACAGTGCAAGCTATATCGGAACGGTACCTCAATGCAGGAATGAAGAAATACCTTGTATTCCGAATTGTCCCATATTCCCAATAGTTACACCGATAAGATTGAACAACGGTTAGTTTTAAGTAAACTGCCATCTGTCCTAATGCTAGCTAGTAGTAACCACATCGGCCATTATGGAATGGCATGTCAAGTTGAACAAGAAAGGAGTTGATTGGCTGACACTGCCAGTCCAAAATGACTGCTGTGGAAAATGACTGCTGTGGATATCAGATTGTCACAAAGTGCTGTACAGAAACCCAGCCTAAAACCCCAAACAGCAAGCCATGCAGATGTAGAAGCAGTGGCTAGGAAAAACTCCCTAGAAAGGCCAAAACCTAATGAAGAAACCTAGAGAGGGAACCGGCTGTACCTGGTGGAGATTATAACAGAACAGTTGTAAACTTGTTCTCAACCGGCCTACCTGGTTAAATAAAGGTTATTAAAAAAAATACAATAATCTCTAGCGCTCCTGTTGTCTCTAGAGTGTTGATAACAGCAGGTCTGGGACAGGTCAGAGTTCCATAGCCGCAGGCAGAACAGTTGAAACTGGAGCAGCAGCATGACCAGGTGGACTGGGGACAAATCAACGTTTATTTGTCACGTGTGCAGAATACAACCGGTGTAGACTGTTGATGATTTACTTACAGGAGAGTTGAGACCAAATCATGGACGCTGGACAGAGTGGATTTCAGTTGTAACAAAAAGGCAGTTTGAGTCAAAAGATATCTCGTCCTGCAGTTTTAACATGCACGGACCTGATTCATATAACTCAAAATGGAGTTAGCTGAAAAAGGGCTTAGACAAAGGTTACAACAGTTTTTATACATAGAATGATGTAGGTGGAGTCTTGTTGTGTCGCCTTCTGAATGGTCCCGAAGGGTTGGAGACGGATCTGCTCCAGCCAGAGCAGGAGCCCCCATGGTGCACAGCAGAATCTTCTGCTCTGGGCACCCGGCCAGTAGAGGGGGGATGGAGTGTGTGTGTGTTTATGCAAGAAGGTATTTGTGTGTCAGGGGATCGTGAGGTAGGGAGAACTGAGAGGGGCAGTTTAAGGTTGGGGGTAGGGTGCTTCCTGTTTGGACAGGGGTGCGTGCAATGACTTGAGTCAAGCGGATAAGTTTGGCGCTGTATAATATATGAGCTATGTGTATGAATATATGTATATATGACAAGACCCTACAGTGAAATGCTTACTTAGAGGCTCTAACCAATAGTGCAAAAAATTTATTGAACAATAGGTAAGTAAAGAAATAAAACAACAGTAAATAGACAGGCTATATACAGTAGCGAGGCTACATACAGACACCGGTTAGTCAGGCTAATTGAGGTAGTATGTAGTTATGGTTAAAGTGCCTATGCATATATAATGAACAGAGAGTAGCAGTACGTAAAAGAGGGGTTGGTGGGTGGCGGGACACAATGCAGATAGCCTGGTTAGCCAATGTGCGGGAGCACTGGTTGGTCGGCCCAATTGAGGTAGTATGTACATGAATGTATAGTTAACGTGACTATGCATATATGATAAACAGAGTAGCAGCAGTGTAAAAAGAGGGGTTGGGGGCAAACAACGCAAATAGTCCGGGTAGCCATTTGATTACCTGTTCAGGAGTCTTATGGCTTGGGGGTAAACACTGTTGAGAAGCCTTTTTGTCCTAGAGAACAGTCTATGGCTGGGGTCTTTGACAATTCTTAGGGCCTTCCTCAGACACAGCCTGGTGTAGAGGTCCTGGATGGCAGGCAGCTTAGCCCCAGTGATGTACTGGGCTGTACACACTACCCTCTGTAGTGCCTTGCGGTCAGAGACCGAGCAATTGCCGTACCAGGCAGTGATCCAACCAGTCAGGATGCTCTCAATGTTGCAGCTGTAGAACCTTTTTGAGGATCTCAGGACCCATGCCAAATCTTTTTAGTTTCCTGAGGGGTAATAGGCTTTGTAGTGCCCTCTTCACAACTGTCTTGGTGTGTTTGGACCATTCTAGTTTGTTGATGTCGACACCAAGGAACATGAAGCTCTCAACCTGCTCCACTACAGCCCCATCGACGAGAATGGGGACGTGCTTGGTCCTCATTTTCCTGTAGTCCACAATAATCTCCTTAGTCTTGGTTACATTGAGGGATAGGTTGTTATTCTGGCACCACCTGGCCAGGTCTCTGACAGCAAGGAGTCATCAGGCCAGGTAGTCCTGAGGCATGGTCCTAGGGCTGAGGTACTCCGAGAGAGGATTAGAGAGAGCACACTTAAATTCAGACAGGAGAAATACTCCAGATATAACAGACTGACCCTAGCCCCCCGACACATAAACTATTGCAGCATAAATATGGGAGGCTGAGACCGGAGGGGTCGGGAGACACTGTGGCCCCGTCCGATACCCACGGGCTCGGCCAAACAGGCAGGATATAACCCCTCCCACTTTGACAAGGCACAGCCCCCACACCACTAAGGTTTGATGCAGAGAATCCCAGTGGAGAGAGGGGAGCTGGCCAGACAGACACCAAGTTCGGTTCGTTGCTCCAGTTCTTTTCTGTTCACCTTCGCTCCTGGGCCAGACTACACTCAGTCATAGGACCTACTGAAGAGGTGAGTCTTCAATAACGACTTAAAGGTTGAGACGGAGTCTGTGTCTCTCACAATGAATAGGCAGACCATTCCATAAAAATGGATCTCTATAGGAGAAAGCCCTGCCTCCAGCTGTTTGCTTAGATGTTCTAGGGACAGTAGGGAGGCCTGCGTCTTGTGACTGTGTGGCAGGACCAAATCGGAAAGATAGGTAGGAGCAAGCCCATGTACTGCTTTGTAGGTTAGCAGTAAAACCTTGAAATCAGCCCTTGCCTTAACAGGAAGCCAGGGTAGAGAGGCTTAGCACTGGAGTAATATGATCACGTTTTTTGGTTCTAGTCAAGATTCTAGCAGCTGTGTTTAGCACTAACTGAAATGTTAATCTACACAGGAACCCTGTCTGACCCTAGTGCAGCTGTAAGCAAGCGGGTCGGATCTGCTGTCTTCTGGATTTGTAGCTAACTATGTGTTTAGTTATGCTAGCCATGTCTTGTTGCAGTGTTTTGTTTTTTCAGCCACTTTCTCTGAGTCCATCACTGTGTAAATGTACTGTAGCTACTCAAACTCTAAATGCCCCTCATTAATTTCACAGAAAGGGCAAAACTCCACGGAGGCCACCCCTGAAGAAAACATCCCACACACAAAAAGACCCAGTTGGTGTAAGTTGGTCACTGTCAGCTGTCACCTCAATTAATAGTTACTAAAAGCAAGTTGATAATGACTAAATAATGTATACGTAGCTAATGAATGACACGTCTTACAGTGTGGTGATTTGCTGTGTGCAGGTGTACTGCCGTATCCGCCCTTTAGGAGCTACAGATGAGGAGTGTTGTATTGAAATGATCAGCAGCACCACCATTCAGCTGCATGCTCCTGATGGCATCAAAGCCAACCGCAATGGGGAATACAAAGAGGTACAGGTGTAACACTACATTACATCTCTCTCTATGATGCGTCTTTCTGTGTCATCTCATAATGAACGTGTTCTTTCATAGACTGTCTCTCTATGATGTCATCTCATAATGGTGTTTTCTTTCATAGACCGCCTCTCTATGATGTCATCTCATAATGAACGTGTTTTCTTTCATAGACCATCTCTATGATGTCATCTCTTAATGAACGTGTTCTTTCAGACTCTCTCTCTATGATGTCATCTCATAATGAACATGTTCTTTCAGACTCTCTCTCTCTATGATGTCATCTCATCATGAACGTGTTCTTTCAGGCTCTCTATCTCTATGTTGTCATCTTATGAATGTGCTTTCTTTCACAGACCGACTCCCTCTATGATGTCATCTCATAATGAACGTGCTTTCTTTCACAGACTCAGTACTCCTTTAAAAAAGTGTTTGGAATTCAAACCTCCCAAATAGAGTTGTTTGAGGATGTTGCCAAACCACTTGTGGATGACCTCATTCACTGCAAGAATGGTAAGTGAGCGAAACTGCTCATTTTTTTTTAATAACGCACACGTTTTTAAAGTATTCGTTTTCGACAGGGTGTTGAGCGTTGATTTTTGTTTTTCTTTGCTGTCCATAGGATTGCTTTTCACTTATGGCGTCACAGGCAGTGGAAAGACGTTTACCATGACAGGCTCTCCTGGAGAAGGTGGTCTCCTCCCCCGCTCTCTGGACATGCTATTCAACAGCATCGGCCCATTACAGGCCAAGAGATTTGTAAGACTTATTTTCTGTCATATCTCTGGGTGTACAACTCTGTTCCTACAGAGCATCATTGTATGCTTTTGTCCTTGTCTTTTCATCAGAGATGTATACATTGAACTGAATGTGTTGGTGCATTAGCCAATCAAGTGCTTGTGAGAGACTTAACTTTGAGTTGGCCTTTTTATTCAACAGCAAATATGTGCAAAAAAGCCAATATTATTTTACTATTTGAATTTCAGGTTCTCCACATGTTAAATTGAGCGCTAATCCCTATACGTCTAGCTTTCAAATGTTCAATCTCGCAGGTGTTTAGGACAGACGACAAGAATGGCATGGAGATCCAAGGTCAGGTGGACGCTCTCCTGGAGAGACAGAAGAGAGAATCAAATCAACAGTCCACCGTGCCCAAAACACCGTCCTCAAAGTATGCATGGGTTTTATAAGCCAAACATGTTTCCTGCACACATTTGTGATCACCCTCAGATGTAAATAGATGCTAGGTTATTGACATCTTTCATGCATTGATTTTAGTGTTTCAGAGACTATTTGGATGACATAAAGACAACCTGTTGAAATGATATTGGAAATGGCATTTTCTTGATTGTTGAAATTGGTTTGAGACTGAGGTTTTGTGTTGGTTCTGTCCTTAAGGCAAAAACCTGACCCAGAGTTCGCAGACATGATCAGTCCAGAGGAGGCTTGCAAATGTGAGGGAGTTGACGAGGACAGCTGCTACAGTGTGTTTGTATCCTACATAGAAATATACAATAACTACATCTACGATCTGCTGGAAGACACGCCAATAGACCCCATACGACCCAAGTAAGTCCAGGCTTTGTGTTACCAGTAGTTATGTATTTTTGTGTAATTGAATTAAAAAGATATGTAAAGGGAGACCAGTAAATCATTCTGCCAGAGTGTTCCTTCCTGTCATTTGTATCTTCTACAGTTAATTTTAGTGTTCAGAATGCACCAGTCAATGTAAGATGTATTGTAGGTTGGAGATGTGAAATGTTTTGTGTTTTGTTAGGCGACCCGGTGGAGGCACACCTCTACAGAACCCTGAGTTGATGTACGTGGTCAGTGTGAAACTAGCCTGGGACCACACTGATCAACTAGCTTTGTTTCACCTTTGAAGCAGTTTCATATATCTGGTCCCAGGCTAAGTGTATATAGTTTATACGTAGAAAAACATGGCAGAATTATCTAGCCATCATCCCTCCACTACATGCCCTCCCAATATAGTGACCCTGTGTATAATGTGTATGGTACCATCATCCCTCCACTACATCCCCTCCCAATGTCGGGACCCTGTGTATAATGTGTATGGTACCATCATCCCCTCCCAATCTAGAACCCTGCATGTAATACGTATGGTACCATCATCCCCTCCCAATCTAGAACCCTGCATATAATGCGTATGGTACCATCATCCCCTCCCAATCTAGAACCCTGCATATAATGTGTATGGTACCATCATCCCCTCCCAATCTAGAACCCTGCGTGTAATGCGTATGGTACCATCATCCCCTCCCAATCTAGAACCCTGCATATAATGCGTATGGTACCATCATCCCCTCCCAATCTAGAACCCTGCATATAATGTGTATGGTACCATCATCCCCTCCCAATCTAGAACCCTGCGTGTAATGCGTATGGTATGTGGTGTTATTATATAGTATATACATTTAAACATGTAGTATTGCTTTTATCCCTCTGTCTCTGGTTGCCTTTGTAGAGGTAGTGTTTTTAACCTCTGCTGATTATCATGAGATTGGTGTTAACACGTCCTTGAATGGCTGTGGGGAAACTGATCTGTGCTGCGGCTGGGAAGCTTGACATAATGCATGTCTTTTACCCCTTGACTGTTTTGAACAGTCATAACCGTTGTTTTAACATCGTCATGTTGACTTTTTGCTTGTGGTTATAGTCTGGTTTATTTGTTGTAGGCTGTGTGGTGGTTAACCGTATTGTTGCTCTCCACGGTTGCAGACCGCCTCAATCAAAGATTTTACGTGAGGACCAGAACCACAACATGTATGTGTCGGGATGCACAGAGGTCGAGGTGAAGTCCACAGAGGAAGCCTTCGAAGTGTTTTGGCGGGGTGAGTGGGATTTTAGTCATTTCTTTTGAAGGAAAACTCTTTTTCCCCTCTGTATTAGTCTACAGTATTTACTTCTGTCCAGGCCAAAAGAAAAGGAGGATTGCCGATACTCAGCTGAACCGCGAGTCCAGTCGCTCTCACAGTGTGTTCATTGTCAAACTGGCACAAGCTCCGCTGGACGCAGATGGAGACCACATTCTGCAGGTGACTTGAACCTTGCATCTTTATATCTTGCATACAGTTCTTCATATAGAAATGAAGACAAAATCCACTACCTTGACCCAGGGATGGAACAAGGATTTTGGGCACTGGCCAGCCAGGCTAGTACACCACATTTCTTTTAGTAGCCTGGGTTTAATATCTGTGCCATGCGATATCTGAAAATACAAAATGTCACTAGCCGGGAAGCTAGTTGGGAAAATGTTCTACCAGCCTGGTGTGACCAGTACTTGCCTGGGCTCAGTGGCTTGGCGTACTCTCCATCCCTGCCTTGACCTAACCTTAAGATAACAAACATCCTTTAATTACTATGTGAGCTAGCACAATATATATATGTTGCTCCGTCACTAATAGACGCTGTGTTAGCTTATGTATGTTTCACTAGAAGACCCAATGCAGAGCAGGCATGCTAACAGCTATCACTGGACCACATGGACGTCAACCAGTGCTAGCCTCTGATAGCCTGGCTGTGTTACAGGACAAGAACCAGGTGACTGTTAGCCAGCTGTGTCTGGTGGACCTGGCAGGGAGTGAACGCACCAGCAGGACTAAAGCAGAGGGCAGCCGCCTCCGGGAAGCAGGTGAGCTGACAACGTAGGACCCATAGAAAAATCCTTTACTTTTCTGTTTGTCTAACAGCATCACTGACTTAGCCTGGGGACCAGTCTGTTTAGCTGACATTCTGTTTGTCTAACAGCACCACTGACCTAGCCTGGGGACCAGTCTGTTTAGCTAACATTCTGTTTGTCTAACAGCACCACTGACCTAGCCTGGGGACCAGTCTGTTTAGCTCACATTCTGTTTGTCTAACAGCATCACTGACCTAGCCTGGGGAACAGTCTGTTCAGCTTACATTCTGTTTGTCTAACAGCATCACTGACCTAGCCTGGAGACCAGTCTGTTTAGCTAACATTCTGTTTGTCTAACAGCACCACTGACCTAGCCTGGGGACCAGTCTGTTTAGCTAACATTCTGTTTGTCTAACAGCACTACTGACCTAGCCTGGGGACCAGTCTGTTTAGCTAACATTCCACTCCTTGTGCTCTGTGTCATATGCCACATGTTTAGCATGACAGGAGTGGAATCATGGCTAAACAGACGGGTACCCAGACTAGTACTGACCTACTGACTTCACAACATGCACCCATCTTTACCTGCCATCTCCACTCTTTCCCCAGGCAACATCAACCAGTCCCTGATGACCTTACGCACCTGTATAGAAGTCCTCCGAGAGAACCAGATGTGTGGAACAAATCGGGTTGGTCATTTTGAATGAATCTCTGTGTACTTGATAAAACTGTAGACCAGATGAGTCGAGCACTGATATTATGTCATAAAGTAACACAATGATACTGTGTTTTTGTTTCAGATGGTTCCTTACAGAGACTCTAAAGTCACTCATCTGTTCAAGAACTATTTTGACGGTGAAGGGAAAGTCCGCATGGTTGTGTGTGTCAACCCTAAAGCTGACGACTATGAAGAAACCATGGTAACTGATCTGAGTTAGAGCCC
Organism: Oncorhynchus mykiss; assembly: GCF_013265735.2. NCBI lineage: Eukaryota > Metazoa > Chordata > Actinopteri > Salmoniformes > Salmonidae > Oncorhynchus > Oncorhynchus mykiss. The sequence goes on from NC_048590.1 coordinate 48,262,276, forward strand.
AATAACAGCCCCAAGAAACCATGGTAACTGATCTGAGTTAGATCCCAATAACAGCCCCAAGAAACCACGGTAACTGATCTGAGTTAGATCCCAATAACAGCCCCAAGAAACCATGGTAACTGATCTGAGTTAGATCCCAATAACAGCCCTAAGAAACCACGGTAACTGATCTGAGTTAGATCCCAATAACAGCCCTAAGAAACCACGGTAACTGATCTGAGTTAGATCCCAATAACAGCCCTAAGTAAGGGAAATATCAACCGGACGTAACCGTGTGTGTGTTCTTCAGTTGGTCATGCGCTTTGCGGAGTTGACCCAGGAGGTTGAGGTGGCGCGGCCGGTGGACAGGCCCATTTGCAGCCTGGCGGCGGGGCGGAGACACCGGAACCAGGCCTTCAGAGACGAGTTGTCACGACGCCAGGAGGAGCGCCCTGGGGGATCCAACAACACCGGTATGTACACACACATAATCACACACAGAGATATATCTAGCTAGCTAGCTACAAAGCAGGAGGGCTTTCACATCTCATTTTAAAGCATCTGATTGTACATGGGTCATGTTAGAACTGTCCAATGTGACCACCACCTCAGCCAGCACTAATGTTAAGTCAAGTTAATCTGTTCTTCACTGATCTTCCAGAGGATGGCTCGGTGCTGAACCAGCTCCTGGACAGCCTGCCGGCCCTGCCTGCCTGTGAGTTGGTGGACCCCACCGATGAGCAGATCCTGCCCCGCCTCATAGAGGTGCTGGAGAGGAGGCACCGCATCCGCCAGATGATCACTGAGCAGTACACCAGAACTGGTACGGACCAGGCCACTATAGACCTAAATTAAGGGTATTTTGTCAGTACAGGACCTCTATTTATTTTAAATGTATGTACTGTAGTTCTGTTGTCTGTTAATGTTCTGTGTTGACTCCAGGAAGAGTAGCTGCTGCTTCAGCAACGTCTTAAGGGCTTTAGAGCTGCACATTTAGTCTCCTATCGTTTGAAATGTCATAGACGTCCTCTGTTTAAATGAATCATTGTCTTTTGATGTTTATCTGGCTTTTCTTGGGGCATGTTTTGCTATACGTACATGTTTAGTTAGTGTCTACCTTTAGTGGACAAGAGTAAAGTTACATTTGTACCAATGGATTCATTTCCATTCCTTTCCCCCCTTACCAACAGCCAACACGCTGAAATCCATGCTCCAGGAGTTTGATGGCCATCTGATGGCCAAGGAGAACTTTATCCATGAACAGCGGGGTAAACTAGGGGAGAAGGACAAGATCATGTTCAACCAGAAGAATGAGATGGATCGGCTGGAGAAGAAATCCAAAATGCTGGAATACAAGGTGTATTCAAGTCTCATTCCTCCATCTCTTCTCTCCTCTCCCCCACCTCGTTCTCACCCACCCCCCCGCCTCGTTCTCTCCTCCCCCCCGCCTCTCCTCAGCTACATTTCACAGAAACCCATGCATTCGTACATCCTAATTGAACTCATTTAGAAAATGATCCTGAACTTTTTACATACCTTTTAATGCCTTATGCCCACCCCTCTCAGATTGACATTCTTCAGAAGACCACCAATATCTATGAGGGGGACAAGCGGTCGCTGCAGCAGGAGCTGGAGAGCCGTGAGCAGAGGCTGCAGCGGGAGCTGTCCGAGAGGAAGCGCATGGAGGCGCGCATGCAGGGCATGGTGTCTGACACCAAACACCAGTGGGAGAAGGAGTGTGTAAGTGGAGTGTTACCCTCCTCCCCCCCATCCCTCCCTCTAATCACTCAGCCCTCCCTCCACTCTTTCAATAGATCTGGTCACTAAGCTGCTAACTAACCCCAGACTGAGGTGGTCACTAACGCCAGACTGTGAGGTGGTCACTAACCCCAGACTGTGAGGTGGTCACTAACCCCAGACTGTGAGGTGGTCACTAACCCCAGACTGTGAGCTGGTCACTAATCCCAGACTGTGAGCGGGTCACTAATCCCAGACTGTGAGCTGGTCACTAATCCCAGACTGTGAGCTGGTCACTAACCCCAGACTGTGAGCTGGTCACTAATCCCAGACTGTGAGCTGGTCACTAATCCCAGACTGTGAGCTGGTCACTAATCCCAGACTGTGAGCTGGTCACTAATCCCAGACTGTGAGGGGGTCACTAACCCCAGACTGTGAGCTGGTCACTAATCCCAGACTGTGAGCTGGTCACTAATCCCAGACTGTGAGCTGGTCACTAATCCCAGACTGTGAGCTGGTCACTAATCCCAGACTGTGAGGGGGTCACTAATCCCAGACTGTGAGGGGGTCACTAACCCCAGACTGTGAGCTGGTCACTAATCCCAGACTGTGAGCTGGTCACTAACCCCAGACTGTGAGGTGGTCACTAACCCCAGACTGTGAGGTGGTCACTAACCCCAGACTGTGAGGTGGTCACTAATCCCAGACTGTGAGCTGGTCACTAATCCCAGACTGTGAGGGGGTCACTAATCCCAGACTGTGAGCTGGTCACTAATCCCAGACTGTGAGGGGGTCACTAACCCCAGACTGTGAGGGGGTCACTAACCCCAGACTGTGAGGGGGGTCACTAACCCCAGACTGTGAGGGGGGTCACTAACCCCAGACTGTGAGGGGGGTCACTAACCCCAGACTGTGAGGGGGGTCACTAACCCCAGACTGTGAGGGGGGTCACTAACCCCAGACTGTGAGGGGGGTCACTAACCCCAGACTGTGAGGGGGGTCACTAACCCCAGACTGTGAGGGGGGTCACTAACCCCAGACTGTGAGGGGGGGTCACTAACCCCAGACTGTGAGGGGGGGTCACTAACCCCAGACTGTGAGGGGGGGTCACTAACCCCAGACTGTGAGGGGGGGTCACTAACCCCAGACTGTGAGGGGGGGTCACTAACCCCAGACTGTGAGGGGGGGTCACTAACCCCAGACTGTGAGGGGGGGTCACTAACCCCAGACTGTGAGGGGGGGTCACTAACCCCAGACTGTGAGGGGGGGTCACTAACCCCAGACTGTGAGGGGGGGTCACTAACCCCAGACTGTGAGGGGGGGTCACTAACCCCAGACTGTGAGGGGGGGTCACTAACCCCAGACTGTGAGGGGGGGTCACTAACCCCAGACTGTGAGGGGGGGTCACTAACCCCAGACTGTGAGGGGGGGGTCACTAACCCCAGACTGTGAGGGGGGGGTCACTAACCCCAGACTGTGAGGGGGGGGTCACTAACCCCAGACTGTGAGGGGGGGGTCACTAACCCCAGACTGTGAGGGGGGGGTCACTAACCCCAGACTGTGAGGGGGGGGTCACTAACCCCAGACTGTGAGGGGGGGGTCACTAACCCCAGACTGTGAGGGGGGGGTCACTAACCCCAGACTGTGAGGGGGGGGTCACTAACCCCAGACTGTGAGGGGGGGGTCACTAACCCCAGACTGTGAGGGGGGGGTCACTAACCCCAGACTGTGAGGGGGGGGTCACTAACCCCAGACTGTGAGGGGGGGGTCACTAACCCCAGACTGTGAGGGGGGGGTCACTAACCCCAGACTGTGAGGGGGGGGTCACTAACCCCAGACTGTGAGGGGGGGGTCACTAACCCCAGACTGTGAGGGGGGGGTCACTAACCCCAGACTGTGAGGGGGGGGTCACTAACCCCAGACTGTGAGGGGGGGGTCACTAACCCCAGACTGTGAGGGGGGGGTCACTAACCCCAGACTGTGAGGGGGGGGTCACTAACCCCAGACTGTGAGGGGGGGGTCACTAACCCCAGACTGTGAGGGGGGGGTCACTAACCCCAGACTGTGAGGGGGGGGGTCACTAACCCCAGACTGTGAGGGGGGGGTCACTAACCCCAGACTGTGAGGGGGGGGTCACTAACCCCAGACTGTGAGGGGGGGGTCACTAACCCCAGACTGTGAGGGGGGGGTCACTAACCCCAGACTGTGAGGGGGGGGTCACTAACCCCAGACTGTGAGGGGGGGGTCACTAACCCCAGACTGTGAGGGGGGGGTCACTAACCCCAGACTGTGAGGGGGGGGTCACTAACCCCAGACTGTGAGGGGGGGGTCACTAACCCCAGACTGTGAGGGGGGGGTCACTAACCCCAGACTGTGAGGGGGGGGTCACTAACCCCAGACTGTGAGGGGGGGGTCACTAACCCCAGACTGTGAGGGGGGGGTCACTAACCCCAGACTGTGAGGGGGGGGTCACTCACCCCAGACTGTGAGGGGGGGGTCACTAACCCCAGACTGTGAGGGGGGGGTCACTCACCCCAGACTGTGAGGGGGTCATAAACATAGTTGACGGTAGGTGTGGTGGTTATTGTAGTTCTACTTACATTTAGTTGAAGTTGTGTACTAGTTAACATTGGTCTTCCTCTTGCTACCTCAGGAGCGTCGTGTGAACGCCAAGCAGCTGGAGATGCAGAACAAGCTGTGGGTGAAGGATGAGAAGCTGAAGCAGCTGAAGGCCATCGTATCCGAGAGCAACAACAGCGCCACCTCAGAGCAGCAGCGTCCCCCACCACCCCCAGACAAGCCCCAGAGGAACTCCCGGGAGAAGGACCAGCCTCGCGCCCCTGAGAAGAGATCTCGCTCGCCACTGCCCGTGAGTTGTTACTGCATCGCTTTCTCCCTCTCGCATCTCTCCGTCTCCCCCTCGCTCTGTCATTCTCTCTCCATCTATAAATGATTGATTTGACGTTATTGTAGTGGATATTGACTGTGGAACTATTCTAATGTTGATGGACTGTTGTGTTGCATGGTGGGTTGAAGATGTATGAGTCTGTCTACTAAGCAGGTGCTGTGTCATCAGACCACATGTACTATTACTCTGCTCTCTCACCGTTACTGGCCACCTGCATGTGTTGTCCTCTGTTTCACGCTGCTGACATTTGTGACATTACAGTGTTCAGATAGACTTGTATGCTGTAGAACAGATATGATTTGTCTGTCATGTAGAATAGGGCATCGTGTTGGTTCTATTTGTTACAATGTTATCTACACTGTTGGAGATGCTACAGCCTTCATATAATACTCCCAGACTCCCTCCTGCTACCACCCCCAGGTCAGCACAGCTCAGTGCCACCCCCTCCCACCCTCCTCCTCTGCTGGTAGTCTCTCAGTAGCCTCCGTCATCTCTGAGTGGGAGCAGAGGTTCCCCATAGGTAGGGACCCTCCCGGGACACCCGGCGCGTACGGAACAGCGACCCCATACGGAAGCAGCAGTGTGGGCCGCAGGAGAGGCCAGCGATGGGCCCCTGAGACAGAGGCTCCGGGCCCCAGCCACACACATGGGCTAGACCTAGAGTCAAGCTCGAGGGTTAGTGTGTGTTAGAATTTCACTCTAAGGGACTGGTTTCCCAGACAAAGATGAAGCAATAGTCCTGCTTTTGGCTTAATCTGTGTCTTGGAAATCAGGAGGTAAACTTTAAGTAGCTGGATCTGCCGTGCTTGTAAACCCGGATAGAACTACACCCTAGACCCGAGGATAGAACTACACCCTAGACCCGAGGATAGAACTACACCCTAGGATGGAACTACACCCTACACCCTAGGATAGAACTACACCCTAGACCCGGATAGAACTACACCCTAGACCCGGATAGAACTACACACTACACCCTAGGATAGAACTAGACCCGGATAGAACTACACCCTAGACCCGGATAGAACTACACACTACACCCTAGGATAGAACTACACCCTAGGATAGAACTACACCCTACACCCTAGGATAGAACTACACCCTAGGATAGAACTACACCCTAGGATAGAACTACACCCTAGGATAGAACTACACCCTAGACCCTAGGATAGAACTACACCCTAGACCCGGATAGAACTACACCCTAGGATAGAACTACACCCTAGACCCGGATAGAACTACACCCTAGACCCGGATAGAACTACACCCTAGACCCGGATAGAACTACACCCTAGGATAGAACTACACCCTAGGATAGAACTACACCCTAGACCCGGATAGAACTACACCCTAGGATAGAACTACACCCGAGGATAGAACTACACCCGAGGATAGAACTACACCCGAGGATAGAACTACACCCGAGGATAGAACTACACCCGAGGATAGAACTACACCCGAGGATAGAACTACACCCTAGGATAGAACTACACCCTAGGATAGAACTACACCCTAGACCCGGATAGAACTACACCCTAGGATAGAACTACACCCTAGGATAGAACTACACCCTAGACCCGAGGATAGAACTACACCCTAGACCCGAGGATAGAACTAGACCCTAGGATAGAACTACACCCTACACCCTAGGATAGAACTACACCCTAGACCCGGATAGAACTACACACTACACCCTAGGATAGAACTACACCCTAGGATAGAACTACACCCTACACCCTAGGATAGAACTACACCCTAGGATAGAACTACACCCTAGGATAGAACTACACCCTAGGATAGAACTACACCCTAGGATAGAACTACACCCTAGGATAGAACTACACCCTAGGATAGAACTACACCCTAGGATAGAACTACACCCTAGACCCTAGGATAGAACTACACCCTAGGATAGAACTACACCCTAGGATAGAACTACACCCTAGGATAGAACTACACCCTAGACCCGGATAGAACTACACCCTAGACCCGGATAGAACTACACCCTAGACCCGGATAGAACTACACCCTAGGATAGAACTACACCCTAGACCCGGATAGAACTACACCCTAGGATAGAACTACACCCTAGACCCGGATAGAACTACACCCGAGGATAGAACTACACCCGAGGATAGAACTACACCCTAGACCCAGATAGAACTACACCCTAGGATAGAACTACACCCTAGGATAGAACTACACCCTAGGATAGAACTACACCCTAGGATAGAACTACACCCTAGACCCGGATAGAACTACACCCTAGGATAGAACTACACCCTAGGATAGAACTACACCCTAGACCCGGATAGAACTTCACCCTAGGATAGAACTACACCCTAGACCCGGATAGAACTACACCCGAGGATAGAACTACACCCGAGGATAGAACTACACCCTAGACCCGGATAGAACTACACCCTAGGATAGAACTACACCCTAGACCCGGATAGAACTACACCCGAGGATAGAACTACACCCTAGACCCAGATAGAACTACACCCTAGGATAGAACTACACCCTAGGATAGAACTACACCCTAGGATAGAACTACACCCTAGACCCGGATAGAACTACACCCTAGGATAGAACTACACCCTAGGATAGAACTACACCCTAGACCCGGCTAGAACTACACCCTAGGATAGAACTACACCCTAGACCCGGATAGAACTACACCCGAGGATAGAACTACACCCTAGGATAGAACTAGACCCGGATAGAACTGTAGCTGCTTGGTTTGTATACTTACCTACTGTACATGTGCTAGCTATTAGGACCAGGCTGATACCAGTATCGATACTCGTTAGTATCATGGCAAGAAAACTAAACACAATATTACCATATAGCAGGTTTTTAAAGGCCGAAGAGTTTGGTCTGTTTCGTGTTTTAATTTTTGCCATGGAAACAAAAAATTGCGACGCTGGTATCATCACAGTAGTTAGATCTGCTATGCTTGTAGTCCTGTAGGCTTTAATCTGTGTGTTCGTATGTGTGTAGATGTACCGTAGCTAGTTCTGCTATGCTTGTAGTCCTATAGGCTTTAATCTGTGTGTAGATGTACCGTAGCTAGTTCTGCTATGCTTGTAGTCCTATAGGCTTTAATCTGTGTGTAGATGTACCGTAGCTAGTTCTGCTATGCTTGTAGATCCTTAAATAATCAACCTGCAGAATTGCATCAATAGCTGCTTGATGTGTGTGTTTGGTTGTCTGTAATGGCCACCACAGGACTGATAACCAGGGTGTCCTCTCATCACATGTATCATCCTCCCATGTTATGTTACCATGTCCCCTAGTGCAGGCTGTATTATCTACAGTAGGCAACATTTTTCAGCACTTTCACATATACAATATTCACACATCTCCTCAGACTCTTTGTGTACCCCAGGAAGAGTAGCTGCTTAAGCTAACGGGGATCCTAATCAACTACCAAGTACTAATAATACTCTTATGAAACAATCCATTCATAATGCTGTAGATTGCTGCTGTAAAACTCATATCTCACCTGGTTTCAATCATAATGTTGGCAGCTAATGTGTATATACAGTGGCAAGAGAAAGTATGTGAAATACCTGGATTTCTGCATAAATTGATCATATATATACAACCGTCTGCTTTAACACAAACAATTATACTTTTCATTGAACACACTGTACACATTCACAGTGCAGGGTGGGAAAAGTATGTGAACCCTTGGATTTAATAACAGGTTGACCCTCCTTTGGAAGCAATAACCTCAACCAAATGTTTTCTGTAGTTGCAGATCAGACCTGCACAACGGTCAGGAGGAATTTTGGAACATTCCTCTTTACAAAACTGTTTCAGTTCAGAAATATTCTTGTGATGTCTGGTATGAACTGCTCTCTTGAGGTCATGCCACTGCATCTCAATCAAGTTGAGGTCAGGACTCTGACTGGGCCACTCCAGAAGGTGTATTTTCTTCTGTTGAAGTCATTCTGTTGTTGATTTACTTCTGTGTTTTGGGTCGTTGTCCTGTTGCATCACCCAACTTTTGTTGAGCTTCAATTGGCGGACAGACAGCCTTACATTCTCCTGCAACAAGTCTTGATAACTTGAGTTAATTGTTCTGTCTGATAGCAAGCTGTCCAGGCCCTGAAGCAGCAAAGCAGCCCCAAACCATGAGGCTCCCTTCACCATACTTAACAGTTGGGATGAGGTTTTCATGTTGCTGTGCATATTTTTTTCTCCACACATAGTGCTGTGTGTTCCTTCCAAACAACTTTAGTTTCATCTGTCCACAGAATATTTTGCCAGTAGCGCTGTGGAACATCCAGGTACTCTCTTGGACTCGTCAGATGTTAGCATGTTCCTGAGATTTCTGGAAGTCTTTAGCTGACACACTAGGATTCTTCTTAACCTCATTGAGTATTCTGCGCTGTGCTCTGGCAGTCATCTTTGCAGGGCTGCCACTCCTAGGGAGAGTAGCAACAGTGCTGAACTTTCTCCATTTATAGACATTTTGTCTTACCGTGGACTGATGAACATCAAGGCTTTTAGAGATACTTTTGTAACCCTTTCCAGCTTTATGCAGGTTAACAATTCTTAATCTTAGGTCTTCTGAGATCTCTTTTGTTCGAGGCATGGATCACATCAGGCAATGCTTCTTCTGAATAGCAAACTCTATTTTTTTTTTAAACTTTTTTTTATAGGGCAAGGCAGCTCTAACCAACATCTCATTGATTGGACTCCAGGTTAGCTGACTCCAATTTTGCTTTTGGAGAAGTCATTAGCCTAGGGGTTCACATACTTTTTCCAACCCTCACTGAATGTTTAAATGATGTATTCAATATAGACAAGAAAAAAACAATAGTTATTAGTTTAAGCACACTGTCTATTGTTGTGACTTAGATGAAGATCAGATCAAATTTGAAAACCAATTAATGCAGAAATCCAGGTAATTCCAAAGGGTTCACCTACTTGCCACTGTATATTGACTTACAGCATACTTGTCATTGCTCTTCTATTAGCCAAGCTTACAGGAAGGGTTTTTAGAAAATTATCTCCATATCTTTTATTTGAACCTCTATAGCATAGAGGATTGTCCAAAACCATGGGCTTTATGTTCTGCCAGCCCACTCTACCCACACTAACGCCTGTGTTCTGCCAGCCCACTCTACCCACACTAACGCCTGTGTTCTGCCAGCCCACTCTACCCACACTAACGCCTGTGTTCTGCCAGCCCACTCTACCCACACTAACACCTGTGTTCTGCCAGCCCACTCTACCCACACTAACACCTGTGTTCTGCCAGCCCACTCTACCCACACTAACGCCTGTGTTCTGCCAGCCCACTCTACCCACACTAATGCCTGTGTTCTGCCAGCCCACTCTACCCACACTAATGCCTGTGTTCTGCCAGCCCACTCTACCCACACTAACGCCTGTCGCCGGTCCGCCATAGACGCTGCTACTACTAACCCGATGGCCCTTAACACCACAACTGTCAATAATTCCCTGATTTTTGTATTTTCCTCACTGTTTTAAATGGGACCCACCAGACCACGGGGACACCGATTCGCCCGCACCACAGACGCTCACACTCAGCGGGTGGGCAGCGATGGGTAGATCACAAGCCACTCTCTAATTTGGATTTAGACACGGTGATGCAGCCAATCATACCCAATGCAATCAAAGTGTCAGCGGCCAGCGAGAAAGCTCTGTCTAAATGCCACAAGTATGTTCTCACGCATCAGGAGCTTGCCTCCGATGGGGAGATTCAGACCAAACTGATCAAGGTAAAAAAAAAAAAAAGGAAAAATCCATTTCCTCAATTGGTGTCTCTCTCTTGTTTCTGTCTCATATTTTAGACTTTTTCACCTTCTGGGTTTGAATCTTTCCCACTACTATTGAATGATCTGGCTACCTGAACAATGAGTCGTAGTAATGTTTCAAACAGAAATAGAGATTTGTACTGCTACCACCATGTACAGAGCAGTCGGAAAGTGTTCAGACCCCTACAGCCATGTACAGAGCATTCGGAAAGTGTTCAGACCCCTTGACTTTTTCCACATTTTGTTCCGTTACAACCTTATTCAAAAGTAGATTAAATAGTTTTCCCCCTCATCTATCTAGACACCATACCCCATAATGACAAAGCAAAAACAGGTTTCTGCAGATGTTTATTTTTTTCCGGATACATTTACATAAGTATTCAGACCCTTTACTCGGTACTTTGCACCTTTTTGGAAGCGATTGCACCCTCGTCTTCTTGGGTATGACGCTACAAACATCCCCACAACATGATGCTGCCACCACCATGCTTCACCGTAGGGAGGGTGCCAGGTTTCCTCCATATCTGACTCTTGGCATTCAGGCCAAAGAGTTCAATCTTGGTTTCATAAGAGCAGAGAATCTTGTTTCTCATGGTCTGAGAGTCCTTTAGGTGCATTTTGGCAAACTCCAAGCGGGCTGTCTTGTGCCTTCTACTGAGGAGTGGCTTCCGTCTGGCCACTCTATCATAGTCTGATTGGTGGAGTGCTGCAGAGATGGTTGTCCTCAGAGGAACTCTGGATCTTTTTCAGAGTTACCATCAGGTTCTTGGTCACCTCCTTGACAAAGGCTCTTCTCCCCCGATTGCTCAGTTTGAAGTCTTAGTGGTTCCAAACTTCACAGGTGTGTGTGCGCCTTTCCAAATCATGTCCAATCAATTGAATTTACAACAGGTGGACTCCAAGTTGTAGAAACATCTCAAGGATGATCAATGGAAACAAGATGCACCTGAGTTCAATTTTGAGTCTTGTAGCAAAGGGTCTGAATACTTATTTAAAATGTAATAAACTGTTCTTTGTCATTATGGGGTATTGTATTAGATTAGAATATTTAGAATTATTAGAATAAGGCTGTAACAAAATGTGGGGAAAGTTTTGAGGTCTGAATACTTACCGAATGCACTGTACCTGATTTACCTGTGGAGGGAAATGCATTTGTATCCCTCACTTTGAGTCTTTCTGCGTGGTACATCTCTTAATTTGATAGTTGTCTACCTCTTCAGGGAGACGTGTTCAGAACGAGAGGTGGAGGACAAGCCGTGCAGTTCACAGACATCGAAACGCTTCGTCAGGAATGCCCAACTGTTTCAAGGTATGCCCATTGGCCAACCCATCAGTTATTATGCAGGCACTTTGACAGATTGTGTGTAGCGTTGCAAACTTCTGGTAACTTTCCCAACATTTCTAGGTTTCCAGAAATCCTGTTTTCATGATTCCGTATTTTGTGCTTATTTCCAGGAATATTCCAAGTGGTATTTCTGGAGAACTTTTGCAACCCTATCAGAAATCATCTTCTGTTGAGATGAGGACATATTACCTCACTGTCTCCTCTTCTTGAAATAATAGTTGGCTATGTTTTTAGTGTAGGTCATTCAGAGTCCTGATGTGAATATTTTCTGTTCCATGAAGTCGTAAGAGGAGGTCATCGGGAGACGGTTCGGGACAACATAATGGGAACAAGATGGACTGGAACGACAGAGAGAACAGGGTAAGCTGTCCCCACTACTGTCCATCACTCATTCACCTCGGCTAGAGTAAAACGGCTATTAGATATTGTAATGATACCTACTCATAAAGGTATAAAATGTTTTCTCCCAACAGGCACCAGTGGCAAGCACAAGCTCAGCTCTTGGTCTCCAGAATGGCTATCAGAAGTGAGAATTTATATCACATTCCAGTAGGGATTTTGACTGACAACATTGCATGTTTTCATAGTATTGACTAATCAACTGCTGATGACAAATTACACTTCTTTTCTCCATCCCTTTCAGACGCAGGAAGTAGGAAGTAGGAACTGGACAGATCATCTTTTTCTATGCTGGAATTGTCTGTGTGCATTGGACTAGTGAACTTACCATCACTTTAAACTATGCATCTTGTTTCTTAAAGTCAAGCTTTTTATAGAACTGTTTTTCTAGACGGGTGATGATCACGACCTGAGTTGTATTTAATCATGACCGTCGCTTAAAAGGGACATTTTCAATTAGGTTTGTATTAGATTATTTAGGGAACTTGTTCTCTTATCACATTGAATAGTGTCATTGTATAGCTTACCACCTTCACCTATGAAACTTTCCTTCACTGTGTTTTTTTCACACCCAAAGACTATTTAGATGACAAAATGTAACTTTTTTTTTTTTTTTTTTCCTTCTCAGTTTCAAGGTACTTGTTGTTGTATAATATTCAGACACATAATCTGCAGAAAATCAATGGTAGAAGGCTTTCTAGGTCAACAACCCCAATTGTATACTTTGCTAAAGCCTGCCGGTCAGTCTCTGTCTGACTGCAAAGACATGTATTTTTGAAGGAATGTACTATTTAAAAACTGGGAAAAAAATAAATCAAGAAATGAGAATTATCTTTAACCACCTTGTTTATATTACTGTATAACCATGTGAATGGCAGGTCTTGTTGGAGGTAGATGTAGCGCTGCAGGCCCCAAACAACATAATCAATTGAAACCAGTTGGCATCCAAAAAAGATTTGGTGTGACGACATGAGTACCAATCTATCAAATGTATTTTATTAAGGTATTATTTTAAAGTCAGCATGTTATGTTAGAGGGAACAGTGTTACACGCTACCTAATGTCCTAACCCAACCTTCCCCATCTTAACAGTGCCACTGCCAGACTCCTGTCTGAATAACTGCTGTCCTTGTAGTTCACATCCACTTATATTTGCCCCGGCCAGGCAGCCACAGGCACCAGCCTTTTTTAAATGGAATGGATCACTTTAAGACTTTGCTAGGCACGCCGTATGCTGTGCTAACAAACTGACATTTTTATGTGGCTGCCACTGTTTGCTTGACATTCTTCGGTCTGTTGACAGTTGATGAGAAATGCCAAACAGAAGCGCTCACTAGCAAGTCTGTATAGTTTGTGGGGCCCCTTGCTAAAGTCTTGTGCACTGCAGACGCTCTGCTAGTCTCCTGGTCAGGTTACATTCCACCAGCATGTTGTGAATGGTCCTGGGCATATTTACTACATCTGGCTGCTTTTGGACTGTCGATGGATTGAAACCTCTTTCTTGTGGGAAGAACATATGCAATGATTGGTTTTGTGTACAATTGCCATCCAGAGTGCAGTATGAATGTTGGAGAGATGAAAGGCAGACAGTTTTGTTATTGTTGTTGTTGCCTGATTTCACTTCTCTGTATGCTGAGTCATTTCACCAAGACTCAGAAGTATTTGTAAACCTGGCCCATCAGACGTTCCATGTAGACTAGCTGATATGTGTGTATAATGTTGGATGTGTGTGTATAATTGGAGCTACATGGTAAAATTCCATCACACAATTAGAACACATTTTAATGTTCATTTATATTTTAAGATACATTTTATATATGTGTCTTTTATCTATAATGTTGCATGACTTACTTTAGCCGTATAATGTAATGACTCAAACGCATTACTGTTTGCCGCACACCGAGGAGCGCTTTACAGGGAATTCCTGTAATAATCATTACTAACAGCAGGTGGCAGCAGATACTGTACATTTTATAACGGGCCTTTTTATACTGGCACTGATTTTGTGACTGGCCGGTATGAGACCACAGGGTTATTCTGACTTGGAGAGTTGTCTGATGTTAGCCATGGTAACCATGGTCAGGCTGGACAGTTGTGGTTCTGGACAGTGTAGATTGGTTGGTGTTGACGCAAAGGTTTGATCCAGTAGTTCCTCACAGACTGCATCCTTACCGGACACATTGGACAAGACGCGTGTGTTTCCATGCCAACAAACGGTCACGTGAATATGTAATAATTACCACATGCCCTAACTGAGCATACTAGTGCCCCATTTCCTCTTGTTATATTTTAACTGTGCATACTAGTGCTCCGTTTCCTCTGTCTTGTTATATTTAGGAGCCTTTCAGATCTCATTGCCTGTGAGTGACTCATTGTGCTACAGAGAATATGGATGACAGTCTTGACACATTTGACAAGTTGGACTGTGAGTCCATGCCGTCAGCCACGGCCGTTGACTTTGGACAGCTCCAGATATCCTCGGCTCCTCTGCTTCACTGGGCTCGTTTCATAGTGAACGCTTGGTCGGCGGTGAGATCCGTGCACACTGCACTGCAGAATTGCTCTTCTGCTTGGATGAGGCCCGTCGTCTTTCGCCAAAACCGCTGCGTTATCACTTCATCGTAAACGAAGCGCGAGGAAATGTAAGTTAATAGGCAATGTGCACTTAGCAAATCCACTCCGGAGTATGATTTCTTGCTGGAGTGACGGGGGACTGAGTTTATCAAGTTCACTCTCCCCAGCCACTTACCTTATTCAGAGTTTTCAAATTTTATTTTACCTTTTTTATTTTTAAGCATGGAGTCACCATTGAGACCAGGGTCTCTTTCTCAAGGGAATCCTGCATATACAATTTCATAAGACAAATCAAATGGTATATAAAATACAGCACAACACATAAAATAAACAATTACTTTCCTAAGAAGGTCCCCAATCAATGTGTTTTTATTACCAGAGCATTCGATTGTAATGTGTGTTGTAGTTGGTTCCAGCAATGAGGCGCTTTTAAGCTAAAAAAGCCATTTAACCTGGTTCGACAGGAAAGTTCACTGTACAATCTGCTTCCTGCTATCTAGGGAGAGGCACAATGTATTTTTAAAAAGCCCAAATCTTAGCTTTTTTTTAACTAGCTCATCCATATTTTTCTTTATCAAGTTTTGTCAATCCAAATGCCTAGATATTTAAAGGCAAGAACCATCCAATGTGGTCCATCTGAAACATTTTTTGTGATCATTAGAGAACAACATGCTGTATATTTAGTCTTGCCTGCAAGAGTAGGCAGTATAAACGTAACGTATGGATTTGTATTAGTACACACATCAAAAGTCCCAATGCAAAGTTACATGATGATTTAGCCAGTTGCTTTCATCACCTATCTTAGCTGCATTGAAGTAAACCAAAGTTTTGGAAATGCATAACGTTATCAAAGAATGTTAGCTATCTGCAGTTATCTTAGCCCGCTAGTCTGCCAGCTAAAGTTAGCTATTTAGCCAACTAGCTGTTAGTGTCGGAAATCTGGAGCCCAACTACTGGAGACCAGCTAGAACACAACTCAAACATAACCGCAGATCAGCAGCAGAGAGAGAACAGAGACTTACAGGTTGACGGCTGAGGCCCAGCCGATGGTGTAACATTTTAAGAGTGCAGGCTGAGTTGGCTACCAAAGCGAGGGGAAGGCTGGTGCTTCACCGGGCCGAGGGAGAGTCGGGGAAATCCAATAACTAAACTCGGCAACGTCTTCAGGACCTTGTCTTTCAAAGATCATTTGTAAAAATCCAAATAACTTCACAGATCTTCATTGTAAAGGGTTTAAACACTGTTTTCCATGCTTGTTCAATGAACCATAAACAACAAACATTATAGTCCTTTTAGACACTAACGGCTTACAGATGGTAGGCAATTACGGTCACAGTTGTGAAAACTTATGTTATGAAGGACAGTAAAGATGCCGTTCTACTGACTCTGAAAAACACAAAAGAAAGATGCCCAGTGTCCCTGCTCATCTGCGTGAACGTGCCTTTGGCATGCTGCAAGGAGGCACGAGGACTGCAGATGTGGCCAGGGTAATTAATGGCAATGTCCGTACTGTGAGAAGCCTAAGACAGCGCTACAGGCAGACAGGATGGACAGCTGATCATCCTCGCAGTGGAAGACCACGTGCACCTGCACAGGATCGGTACATCCGAACATCACACCGGGACAGGTACAGGATGGCAACAAAAACTGCCCAAGTTACACAGGAACGCACAATCCCTCCATCAGTGCTCAGACCGCGATAGGTTGAGAGAGGCTGGACTGAGGGCTTGTAGGCCTGTTGAAAGGAAGGTCCACACCAGACATCACCGGCAAACAGCGTCTCCTATGGGTACAAACCCACCATCGCTGGACCAGACAGGACTGGCAAAAAGTGCTCTTCACTGACAAGTCGTGGCTTTGTCTCACCAGGGGTGATGGTCGGATTTGTGTTTTTTGTTGTAGGAATGAGCGTTACACCGAGGTCTGTATTCTGGAGTGGGATCGATTTTGGAGGTGGAGGCTCGGTCATGGTCTGGAGCGGTGTGTCACAGCATCATCAGACTGAGCTTGTTGTCATTGCAGGCAATCTCAACGCTGTGCGTTACAGGGAAGACATCCTCCTCCCTCATGTGCTACCCTTCCTGCAGGCTCATCCTGACATGACCCTCCAGCATGACAATGCCACCAGCCATACTGCTCGTTCTGTGCTTGATTTCCTGCAAGACAGGAATGTCAGTGTTTTGCCATATCCAGTGAAGAGCCTGGATCTCAATCCCATTGAGCACGTCTGGGACCTGTTGGATCAGAGGGTGAGGGCTAGGGCCATTCCCCCCCCAGAAATGTCTGATAACTTGCAGGTGCCTTGATGGAAGAGTGGGGTAACATCTCACACCAAGAACTGGCAAATCTGGTGCAGTCCATGAGGAGGAGATGCACTGCAGTACTTAGTATCTGGTGTGGCCACCAGCTGCATTGACTGTTACTTTTGATTTTGACCCCCCCCCCCCTCAGGGACACATTATTCCATTTCTGTTAGTCACATGTCTGTTGAACTTGTTCAGTTTGTCTCCGTTGTTGAATCTCCATGTTCATACAAATATTTACACATGTTAAGTTTGCTGAAAATAAATGCAGTTGACAGTGAGAGGACGCTTCTTTTTTTTGCTGAGTATATAGCGAGAACAATCCAAAATAGATAGGTCAGCTAGCGCGCTAGCACTAAACCAAGGTGGAAAAGATCCAAAACTCATGTGGCCAACTTCACAGAGAACGTGCCAAAAAGTTGACAAAACAAAATGGAGAACAGACGAGGTATTACACAATTAGAGCAAGCAGGTATGATTTTTATTTCTCTTGTTTTGAGCCCGCGGCAAGAATGCACCAGAGCGTGCCGTGCTAATGGGATCCCACTAAATAGCCACAAAGTCTGTGAAGAGCATGCGGTGTGACTAACATTAGCCAGCTTGAGTTAGCTACCGAGCAAGCGTATGAACTCAGCACATAGAGGAACTTTGCAGAAGTTTGCTGCATTCCCATCATTCTCAGCTACACAGCTCAAGAAGTTTGACGTTGCTTTTCTTACCAGAGAGGCATCCATTTATCAAATGTCTGGACTGCCAGTCAGATGTAGTATCAGTCAATCTAGCCTTAGCCCAAGCTAAAAATCTTTCCTGGCATTTTTAAGAAAGGTCACTTGAATTCATGAATGAACCAAGTGACCTATCCTTTACTCTTCGTTTGTTTTAATATGGAGAATTCTTATCTGCAACGGTGTTAAACAGACAAGTAAAACTATTTAGGGCAGAGTCAGAGATACATTTAGGGCTGAGTCAGAGATACATGACACAATCCCCCAGTCACACAACCTCCGATCAGGCATGAAATGTTGATCATTAAAATTCCTAAAATGTGGGCTGGATTTAGGTATTTTAGCATCTTATACAGGCAGTGGGACAATGGTGACTGAGCTCATTAGCTAAGATTCAATTGGCAGTGTACTTATAAGGGGCATTTGTTAGAATATCAAAAACAAATGAGATTTTTCAGCAAAAGGACAAGCAACACGCAGACAGAGAAACAGGACAAGCAACACGCAGACAGCAACAGGACAAGCAACACGCAGACAGAGCAACAGGACAAGCAACATGCAGACGGAGCAACAAGCAGACAGCAACAGGACAAGCAACACGCTGACAGAGCAACACAGGACAAGTAGCACGCAGACAGAGAAACACAGGACAAGTAGCACGCAGACAGAGCAACACAGGACAAGTAGCACGCAGACAGAGCAACACAGGACAAGTAGCACACAGACAGAGCAACACAGGACAAGTAGCACGCAGACAGAGCAACACAGGACAAGTAGCACGCAGACAGAGCAACACAGGACAAGCAACACACAGACAGAGAAAACACAGGACAAGTAGCACGCAGACAGAGCAACACAGGACAAGTAGCACGCAGACAGAGCAACACAGGACAAGTAGCACGCAGACAGAGCAACACAGGACAAGTAGCACGCAGACAGAGCAACAGGACAAAAAGCAACACAACTAAATCCATAAAAGCAGCAGTGTTTCCACACATCACAAGCTACAGACAACATGGAAAGCGGCAATACACTGCTAGGGATTATGTTCACAAATCTGATTGACCTTTAGCCATGTCTTCATGTTTTTTGTGAAAGTGTGATAGGTAGTGAGTGATATGTGTGTGTCTGATGACAGTGTATTCCAGACATGGGAAGCTCTCGCAGAGAAAGCAGATTGACCAAAGACCTTGTGGATCTGCTGCCATGGGTTTAGGTTTTCTGTTTGACAAAGGTACTACGTGGAGGTGGAGGAGCCAGGCCATTTAGAATCTTTGAATACAAGACATGCTTGTAGATTTTCCCAACTCAGGAGCTTATGCTTTCTGAGGATGTAGCAGTGATTATGGCTATTGAGCTTTCTATCAAGCACTTTGAGAGCCTGTTTGTAGACAGACTGAATGTTGTACAGCAAGCTTGGGCCACACTTGTCAAGCATTATGTTAAGTGGGGGAGTATCATAGTATTGAAGTACAGTTTTGCCACCTCTATAGTCAAAAATTTTGTATGAATCAGAAATTAGCTATCTTCAATTTGGTTATATAAGTTACCTTTTTCACCTGCTTTATAAAAGAGATGTTGGAATCAAGTATAATGCCAAGATACTTATACATGACTTCCTATAGTGTCTGGTGGTTTATATACATGACTTTCTATAGTGTCTGGTGGTTTATATACATGACTTTCTATAGTGTCTGGTGGTTTATATACATGACTTTCTATAGTGGTTTATATACATGACTTTCTATAGTGTCTGGTGGTTTATATACATGACTTTCTATAGTGGTTTATATACATGACTTTCTATAGTGTCTGGTGGTTTATATACATGACTTTCTATAGTGGTTTATATACATGACTTTCTATAGTGGTTTATATACATGACTTTATATAGTGCCCAGTGGTTTATATACATTACTTTCTATAGTGTCTGGTGGTTTATATACATGACTTTCTATAGTGTCTGGTGGTTTATATACATGACTTTCTATAGTGTCTGGTGGTTTATATACATGACTTTCTATAGTGTCTGGTGGTTTATATACATGACTTTCTATAGTGGTTTATATACATTACTTTCTATAGTGTCTAGTGGTTTATATACATGACTTTCTATAGTGTCTGGTGGTTTATATACATGACTTTCTATAGTGTCTGGTGGTTTATATACATGACTTTCTATAGTGGTTTATATACATGACTTTCTATAGTGTCTGGTGGTTTATATACATGACTTTCTATAGTGGTTTATATACATGACTTTCTATAGTGTCTGGTGGTTTATATACATGACTTTCTATAGTGTCTGGTGGTTTATATACATGACTTTCTATAGTGTCTGGTGGTTTATATACATGACTTTCTATAGTGGTTTATATACATGACTTTCTATAGTGCCCAGTGGTTTATACACATGACTTTCTATAGTGGTTTATATACATGACTTTCTATAGTGTCTGGTGGTTTATATACATGACTTTCTATAGTGCCCAGTGGTTTATATACATGACTTCCTATAGTGTCTGGTGGTTTATATACATGACTTTCTATAGTGTCTGGTGGTTTATATACATGACTTTCTATAGTGGTTTATATACATGACTTTCTATAGTGTCTGGTGGTTTATATACATGACTTTCTATAGTGGTTTATATACATGACTTTCTATAGTGTCTGGTGGTTTATATACATGACTTTCTATAGTGCCCAGTGGTTTATATACATGACTTTCTATAGTGGTTTATATACATGACTTTCTATAGTGTCTGGTGGTTTATATACATGACTTTCTATAGTGGTTTATATACATGACTTTCTATAGTGGTTTATATACATGACTTCCTATAGTGTCTGGTGGTTTATATACATGACTTTCTATAGTGTCTGGTGGTTTATATACATGACTTTCTATAGTGTCTGGTGGTTTATATACATGACTTTCTATAGTGGTTTATATACATGACTTTCTATAGTGGTTTATATACATGACTTTCTATAGTGTCTGGTGGTTTATATACATGACTTCCTATAGTGTCTGGTGGTTTATATACATGACTTTCTATAGTGGTTTATATACATGACTTTCTATAGTGTCGGGTGGTTTATATACATGACTTTCTATAGTGGTTTATATACATGACTTTCTATAGTGGTTTATATACATGACTTCCTATAGTGTCTAGTGGTTTATATACATGACTTTCTATAGTGGTTTATATACATGACTTTCTATAGTGGTTTATATACATGACTTTCTATAGTGTCGGGTGGTTTATATACATGACTTTCTATAGTGGTTTATATACATGACTTTCTATAGTGTCTGGTGGTTTATATACATGACTTTCTATAGTGTCGGGTGGTTTATATACATGACTTTCTATAGTGCCCAGTGGTTTATATACATGACTTTCTATAGTGGTTTATATACATGACTTTCTATAGTGTCTGGTGGTTTATA
Source organism: Oncorhynchus mykiss (assembly GCF_013265735.2). NCBI lineage: Eukaryota > Metazoa > Chordata > Actinopteri > Salmoniformes > Salmonidae > Oncorhynchus > Oncorhynchus mykiss. The sequence continues at coordinate 48,283,500 of NC_048590.1, forward strand.
TACATGACTTTCTATAGTGTCTAGTGGTTTATATACATGACTTTCTATAGTGTCTAGTGGTTTATATACATGACTTTCTATAGTGGTTTATATACATGACTTTCTATAGTGTCTGGTGGTTTATATACATGACTTTCTATAGTGCCCAGTGGTTTATATACATGACTTTCTATAGTGTCTGGTGGTTTATATACATGACTTTCTATAGTGGTTTATATACATGACTTTCTATAGTGTCTGGTGGTTTATATACATGACTTTCTATAGTGTCTGGTGGTTTATATACATTACTTTCTATAGTGGTTTATATACATGACTTTCTATAGTGTCTGGTGGTTTATATACATGACTTTCTATAGTGGTTTATATACATGACTTTCTATAGTGTCTGGTGGTTTATATACATGACTTTCTATAGTGGTTTATATACATGACTTTCTATAGTGGTTTATATACATGACTTTCTATAGTGGTTTATATACATGACTTTCTATAGTGTCTGGTGGTTTATATACATGACTTTCTATAGTGGTTTATATACATGACTTTCTATAGTGGTTTATATACATGACTTTCTATAGTGGTTTATATACATGACTTTCTATAGTGTCTGGTGGTTTATATACATGACTTTCTATAGTGGTTTATATACATGACTTCCTATAGTGTCTGGTGGTTTATATACATGACTTTCTATAGTGGTTTATATACATGACTTTCTATAGTGTCTGGTGGTTTATATACATGACTTTCTATAGTGTCTGGTGGTTTATATACATGACTTTCTATAGTGGTTTATATACATGACTTTCTATAGTGCCCAGTGGTTTATACACATGACTTTCTATAGTGCTGGTGGTTTTCGTCTCCCCCTCCACTTTATTTGAGAGGGCCATGCTGACATGTCTGGTCTGACCGTTGTCCAGTCCAACGTCCTCTCCTGCCCAGTTTGAACAGCGAGTGGCAGCCCGGGCGGGAAACAGCTGTCAGTTGTCTCTCACTTCCAGCGGTCCTGTGTCTCCCGGCCTGCCTGTGAAAATATTGACCTTCCCCCGCTGCCTGTTTAACCAGGCAGCCTTTAAGCACTGTTTGAGCAAATATCACATGGCCCTGCCGCTTTTCTAAATGACTCTTTTTACTCAAACATTCACTAATGGATGCTTAAATACCCCCTCTTATCCACTGTGTACGTTGTGTTTGCCTTGGAACATTGTATTGAATTGGTCACTTTTTCATGTCCTGAGGCTCCGGAGTAGAAAGTCTGAGAGATTAGCTACCTATTTGTGCTGTTTGTTCCCTTTTATGCCGGGCCTTTCCTTTTATGTGGCCGTGTAGCTCAAATATAGATACAGAACAATTATGAGTAGTACAAGGTACACACACCAGGCAAGTCACACGGCTACCTGCTAGCTACTATTGTTAATCTGACTGGTAATGTTGGTTCTCATGACCCTGCTAGCTACTACTGTTAATCTGACTGGTCTCGTTCTCATGACCCTGCTAGCTACTACTGTTAATCTGACTGGTCTCGTTCTCATGACCCTGCTAGCTACTACTGTTAATCTGACTGGTCTCGTTCTCATGACCCTGCTAGCTACTATTGTTAATCTGACTGGTATTGTTGGTTCTCATGACCCTGCTAGCTACTACTGTTAATCTGACTGGTCTCGTTCTCATGACCCTGCTAACTACTACTGTTAATCTGACTGGTCTCGTTCTCATGACCCTGCTAGCTACTACTGTTAATCTGACTGGTCTCGTTCTCATGACCCTGCTAGCTACTACCGTTAATCTGACCGGTCTTGTTCTCATGACCCTGCTAGCTACTACCGTTAATCTGACCGGTCTCGTTCTCATGACCCTGCTAGCTACTACCGATAATCTGACTGGTCTCGTTCTCATGACCCTGCTAGCTACTACTGTTAATCTGACTGGTCTCGTTCTCATGACCCTGCTAGCTACTACTGTTAATCTGACTGGTCTCATTCTCATGACCCTGCTAGCTACTTCTGCTAATGTGACTGGTTTTGTTGGTTCTCATGACCTTGCTAGCTACTGCTAATGTGACTGGTCTCCTTTTCATGACCCTGCTAGCTACTACTGCTAATGTGACTGGTCTCATTTTAATGTCCCTGCTAGCTACTACTGTTAATCTGACTGGTCTCGTTCTCATGACCCTGCTAGCTACTTCTGCTAATGTGACTGGTTTTGTTGGTTCTCATGACCCTACTAGCTACTACTGCTAATGTGACTGGTCTCATTTTAATGTCCCTGCTAGCTACTACTGCTAATGTGACTGTTCTTGTTTTCAACTCCTATACATTTTCATTCAGTTAGGGCTTGGAGAATACAAGTGTGTGTGTGTGTGTGTGTGTGTGTGTGGACGGTTTGAAGCAGCCAAAGAATACCTGAGCATTTCACTAACAGAGCAGCATCATGTCACAAAGTACAAGTAGGTCTACTCTATTTAAATTTTAGTGTAAAATCAATGACCCACACGATACCTATCCTACTGCTGTCTACACCTGTTTTACAGTCTAAATGTACAGTCAAATTCCATGAGGTTTGTTTACGTTGTTATTTACTTAATTAATGTCAAACGTTGTTTGACTGATGACCACTCTGGGAGGATATCATCATTGTTGGAACTGCAGAATTGTGTGTGTGTCACTGTGTGTGTTCTTTAGTGTGACTTATCCCCTTAGCAACGCTCTATTTCTCCTTCCTCTATTGTCTTCAGTAAATAATGGCTTCTCTCTAACAAGTTGACCTCTCTCTCTCTCTCTCTCTCTCTCTCTCTGTCCTTCTTTTGTTCCCTAGGTCTCTCCCTCCTTGTCGACGCTGTGTAAACTTCCCTAACAAAGCTCAACTACACACAAAGGCACACACTGAATGCCCTTAACCTGTCTGAAAACCCTTTCTACAATGCTACGCCCATAGATGAATCATACTCCTGCAAAACCAACTGCATCCCTTTGTAGTTCTCACTAGTATTGTTGTGGTAGCGCATTTATGAAACCACTAATAAGCATTTTTTGAGTGTGTCTCTTACAAAGCACCATGAGTCATTGGTTATTGATACTTGTATTTGACACTGGAATACCCTATGCATGCATTACAATACACACAGGTGGATCATAAAGTCTAATCAGTGTTGTTTCACAGCACAGAATTTTACAGACCTTATAAAATATGAGATAATCTATATGGATAAAAGAGAGTCGCTCGATGGTCGTCGTAAACGGCAGGTAACTAATGGAAGGGCAGCTATATCAAAGGCCGTACTTGCCTTGGGACATATTTCAGTTGCAAAGAGCGAGTGCCATGTCATGTAAACAGAGTCCATATGGGGAAACCGTTAGGTAATATTGGGCCGTATTCATTTGGGGCGCACCGTCGCAAAATGTTTTGCTGCAATGGAAAATGTAGTGTTTCTTATTGGACAAGTTCAGGTAGTTCGTCCCTGTTTCAGTCTTTTCTTCCGTTTGGTGCCTAATGAATACGACCCTGCTATAGCCGATGGCCCTCAAGGTCAATGTTCACTTGCAGGCCGACAGCATGTCAGGTCCTAAGGCTAGGCATCAACAGCCAATCCTGTAGGCACTTCCTTATAATCTCCATGATTCCTGTAAATTGTGCATCCCTTGTATAACACACAGTTCCATTTCACAGGTCACTATTGCACGTTCTGACTAGGTGGGTCGGTTGATAGCTACTGTATCATATATTACGGATTCCACATATCAATTAGTGATGGGGGAAAACATCTGTACAGTTACATGTCACAATATTATTTTGGACTATATTATATCGACACTTTAACTCCAAGTATCTTGTTTTTTTGTTGTTGCTAGGTAGCTTTAGCAAGCGCCAGACAGCTGTACCAGCGCCAAAACTCTGGTATTTTTCATCCTATAGCTTGTTCTCCATCTTCTTTTTAAATAGTGAGCCAACATGTTTTCATTACTTTTATATCCATGACTTATCAAAACAAATGTAATAATAGTGGAGTAAAACAATGTGAAAAAACATTTGAGTCATTTAGCTGGTGCTTATTCTGAGCGATTTACAGGAGCAATTAGGGTTAAGTGCTTTGCTCAATGGCACATCGACAGATTTCTCACGTAGTTGGCTCGAGGATTCGAAACGGCAACCTTTCGGTTACTGGCCCAATGTCTTAACCACTATGCTACCTGCAGGAGACCTATACTGAGCAATATGTTTTGGAATTGCAACACCTATAGAATCATGAGAATCGCAATGCATATCTCATCGGCATCTAAGTATTGTGATAATATGACGTCCCTGGGAATTTCCATCCCTTTATTGCTGTTTTAGTGGTGTGTGTGTGTGTGAGAGAGAGAGAGAGACAGTGTGTGTGTGTGTTTACACCTGAGTGTTAACGTTTGTAAAAAGGGGTCTGTTTGTGTGTTGGCCTACGATGACAGACAACTGGAGGGTCACCACTAACTCCGTTTACTTTCTTAACCCTTTTTCTAACACACTGAGACACCACTGTCCTGTAAAATACAAGACGGCCTACTTCCCTCAGTCTATCCCTCCTCCCCACCTCCCCCTGATTCAACACAGTGTGTTTGTACAGCCGTCAGTGTGTGGCCACTGCATACAATGGGGGTTTGACGCCGTGTTGGGTCGCCTCGTTTCCCGTTTCCTCATTTTCAGGTTGCATTAAACTGTCAGAACCCAGGGCTCCTTCCAGGGCCAAGTGATGGTCCTCATTTTCAGGTTGCATTAAACTGTCAGAACCCAGGGCTCCTTCCAGGGCCAAATGATGACGGTCCTCATCTCTCTTTCTAGGCCTGTTCCCTCGCTGCTTGACTCGTTGCAGTTTCAACGTTATTCAACGTATTTCATCAATGTAGTGATGACGGTCCTCATCTCTCTTTCTAGGCCTGTTCCCTCGCTGCTTGACTCGTTGCAGTTTCAACGTTATTCAACGTAGTGATGACGGTCCTCATCTCTCTTTCTAGGCCTGTTCCCTCGCTGCTTGACTCGTTGCAGTTTCAACGTTATTCAACGTATTTCATCAATGTAGTGATGACGGTCCTCATCTCTCTTTCTAGGCCTGTTCCCTCGCTGCTTGACTCGTTGCAGTTTCAACGTTATTCAACGTATTTCATCAATGTAGTGATGACGGTCCTCATCTCTCTTTCTAGGCCTGTTCCCTCGCTGCTTGACTCGTTGCAGTTTCAACGTTATTCAACGTATTTCATCAATGTAGTGATGACGGTCCTCATCTCTCTTTCTAGGCCTGTTCCCTCGCTGCTTGACTCGTTGCAGTTTCAACGTTATTCAACGTATTTCATCAATGTAGTGATGACGGTCCTCATCTCTCTTTCTAGGCCTGTTCCCTCGCTGCTTGACTCGTTGCAGTTTCAACGTTATTCAACGTATTTCATCAATGTAGTGATGACGGTCCTCATCTCTCTTTCTAGGCCTGTTCCCTCGCTGCTTGACTCGTTGCAGTTTCAACGTTATTCAACGTATTTCATCAATGTAGTGATGACGGTCCTCATCTCTCTTTCTAGGCCTGTTCCCTCGCTGCTTGACTCGTTGCAGTTTCAACGTTATTCAACGTATTTCATCAATGTAGTGATGATGGTCCTCATCTCTCTTTCTAGGCCTGTTCCCTCGCTGCTTGACTCGTTGCAGTTTCAACGTTATTCAACGTATTTCATCAATGTAGTGATGACGGTCCTCATCTCTCTTTCTAGGCCTGTTCCCTCGCTGCTTGACTCGTTGCAGTTTCAACGTTATTCAACGTATTTTATCAATGTAGTGATGACGCTGCATCAATGTAACTGGCTGGTTTGAAAATTGCGAAACATTATTAATAAATTCACATTGGTTGACGACTCAATTAGATATCAACCAGAATGAGATGGCTGATGTGTCTTGTTTTCCTGGTGGGTTCAACAGGGAAGCGCAGTAGACTTCCAGAAAGATCTTCATTAACTTCTAGATTTGGGTGTTCAGAAACATTCACATAGCCGGGATGTGTTCTGAATCCCTTGTGGTCCTCTGTAGCTCAGGTATTAGAGCATAGTGCTTGCAACTCCAGTATAGTGGGTTCAATTCCTGGGACCAACCGTACCTAAAAATGTATTCACGCATGACTCTAAGTCATTTTGAATAAAAGTGTCTGATAATTGCAAATATTGTTATTTGCTAAAAAGGCTGTAACATAAAACCACAATGTGAGGTTGGAGTGGGGGAATCTGTCAGGATTTGCTTATTTAATGCAGTAGGTAAAGAACACACTAAATCCAGCTTAGCATCACTCCAATGCGGTTGGGGCTTTTGGCTCTTCCCACATTCAGAACTGACTGCTGTGTGTTGGATAGGAGTGTTTTGAGTGACTGCATGCATGATTAAGAATGTGTGTGTGTCTGTCTCTCTCACAGGCTGTTATCATGGTAAAACACATGGGCCTAAACATCCTTAACCATGAGTTCGGTGTGGACGTTGGCTACACTTACTGCCACTGTCTCTACCAGATCAATCCAGAGCTGGAATAGGTGAGACCCCAGAGGGAAAACAGGAAGATACACACACACACACACACACACACTTTAGTGGAACACGTTTCTGTGTGAACTGAACATTGTCACATCTCTCTCACTCACTCACTCTCTCACACACACACACACACACACACACACACACACACACAGAGGCTTGTTGTCACAGTGACCCTGCTTTGTGTCTCTGTCTGTGTATATATTTGTCTGTGTGTGTGCATGGGTGTGAGACGAGGCTCTGTGTGACCTGTGAAAGCCCACCACTATTTGACCCCTGCAATCATCCTTTTCAATGCTGGAGGGTTAAGGAGGGAGATAAATGCTGTGGCTTGTGTGCCAAAGCTGTAACGTCCTACACATGAGACTTGCTCTGTTTTACTAGTGCCGTCTACTGTTGATCTAGCTAAAGGTGTTGGCTAACTTCCCTCTGAGACACACACACACAACGTCTCTGTGTGTGTGTTGACACTATTTAAACCTACATTAATAAAGGCTTTTACATCTCGCCGAATAATCTGGCCATGGGTCACTAGTCAAACAAATCTTTAGTCACACCCCTTCACAACACCTGTCCTCTAGCTCTGAGGGAAAAACTCACACAAGGACAAAGCTGGGACCGTTCCACTTTCAGACATGGAAGTAGCTCAACCATTACAATGCATAACATTACTGTGTCTTTCCATTGCATCTCTGAAATTGTAAAGCCATCAAACTTCAAAAATGTTCACAGGTCATTTGAAAAAGCGTGTATCCTTTGTACATGGTTGTTTCTCCCCAAGTTAACAGCAAGATTGGATATTTTAGTTCATTCGACTGGGTGGCGTTGGGGAAAGCTCTTTTTCTTTCTTTTTTCATTTGTGCATCCATAATTCTGAGTGGGAAGAGAGGCAGGCCAGCTTGGAGGCGGTGATGTGGAGTGAGACCCATGCTGTACGCAGCGTCTCGCTGTACGCAGCATCTCGCTGTACCTGAGAGGGAAAGCAGGTGAGGAAGGCAGATTTGCATCGGAAGTCTTCACCGGTCCAAAAAGTTGGACCCGTTCTGAAATGGACCTGGGACTTTTGGACTCATTTGGACCCAATATGCATAAATATATGTATATATATATATATATATATTTAATATAGAGACCTGTTCTGAACGGACCCGAGGACAACTAGACCCGTCCCATATAGACCTGGTTGAAATCACACCCAGCTTGATCCCGGTGAGGGAAGCAGCAGAAAAGTCCTTTTTTTTAAGCTACTTTATTAACCGTAGCTGATAAAACGATAGAGGCTGTAGCAGGCGGGGGAGGGACTGTACTGTGAGAGACACAGGGAGCCGCTCTCAGCTCTCCCTGTACCTCTTCATCTCTCTCGCTCCCTAATTCTCTTATACGCTCTCTCTCTCACCTCTTTCCTCCCTGCCACCTCTCTTCTCTCTCTGTCTCTCTCTGTCTCTCTCTCTCTCTCTCTACCTCTTTCTAATGGATTTATTGCCTCTCATTTTTACTTCTGTCGTCATTGTGTATGTTTGTGTTTTTTTTCCAGAGTTTTACAGATAATCAGAGAAAATAATAAAAAAACACAAGTCAATTTGTATAATTCACAAAACTATTTGTGTACAAAGGGAACAAGTAAAGTAGTATGTCTTTCTGAGGCTGTTCTTATTCTCCTGATCCCTACAGGCCTCCTTGGGGCAACTTGAACCCAATCAAACATCTCTGCACCTGGAAATAGCTGAGCAGGATGCACCTGTCAAAATGGCTGAGCAGGATGCACCTGGAAATAGCTGAGCAGGATGCACCTGGAAATAGCTGAGCAGGATGCACCTGGAAATAGCTAAGCAGGGTGCACCTGGAAATAGCTAAGCAGGGTGCACCTGGAAATAGCTGTGCAGGATGCACCTGGAAATAGCTGTGCAGGATGCACCTGGAAATAGCTGTGCAGGATGCACCTGGAAATAGCTGAGCAGGATGCACCTGGAAATAGCTAAGCAGGGTGCACCTGGAAATAGCTAAGCAGGGTGCACCTGGAAATAGCTGTGCAGGATGCACCTGGAAATAGCTGAGCAGGATGCACCTGGAAATAGCTGTGCAGGATGCACCTGGAAATAGCTGTGCAGGATGCACCTGGAAATAGCTGTGCAGGATGCACCTGGAAATAGCTAAGCAGGATGCACCTGGAAATAGCTGTGCAGGATGCACCTGGAAATAGCTGAGCAGGGTGCACCTGGAAATAGCTGTGCAGGATGAACCTGGAAATAGCTAAGCAGGATGCACCTGGAAATAGCTGTGCAGGGTGCACCTGAGCTCAACAGCCATGGCAACGCAGAAGTGGCTTTGGGACAACTTGAACCCGATCAAACAGCTGTGCATCGACACTCTCCTTCCAACCTAACAGAGTTTGGGAGGATCTGCAGAGAAGAATGGGAGAAACTCCACAATACAAGTGTGCCTAGCTTGAAGCATCATACCCAAGAAGACTTGAGGCTGTAGTCGCTGTCAAATATGCTTTTAACAAAGTACTGAGTAAAGGTTCTGAATAATTATGTAAATGTGCTATTTCAGTTTTTTTCTTGTACATTTGCATAAATGTATAAAAACGTTTTTGTTTTGTCATTATGGGGTATTGTGTGTAAATTGATGAGGGGGGGAAACTACAATTTGAATCCATTTCAGAATAAGACTGTAATGTAACAAAATGTGGAAAAGTCTAGGGGTCTGAATACTTTCTCTCTGTGTGTGTGTGTGTGTGTGTGTGTGTGTGTGGAGAAAAAAAGAGTAGACATTTTAATAAATAGAAAAATAATCAAACAAGGAATAAATACACAAAGTAAAGATTGCTTGGCTATATACATGTGTTGCCGAGTCTGTGCTGGGGTACAAGGTAATTGACTAGGCAGCAGGATAGATAATCAACAGTAAGAGCATCGTGTGATGATTCAAAAGATATTTAAATATAGGTACAGGTATAGTGACTAGGCAGCAGGATTGATAATACACAGTAACAGCATCATGTGTTGAGTCAAAACATATATACAGTGCCTTGCGAAAGTATTCGGCCCCCTTGAACTTTGCGACCTTTTGCCACATTTCAGGCTTCAAACATAAAGATATAAAACTGTATTTTTTTGTGAAGAATCAACAACAAGTGGGACACAAGCATGAAGTGGAACGACATTTATTGGATATTTCAAACTTTTTTAACAAATCAAAAACTGAAAAATTGGGCGTGCAAAATTATTCAGCCCCCTTAAGTTAATACTTTGTAGCGCCACCTTTTGCTGCAATTACAGCTGTAAGTCGCTTGGGGTATGTCTCTATCAGTTTTGCACATCGAGAGACTGACATTTTTTCCCATTCCTCCTTGCAAAACAGCTCGAGCTCAGTGAGGTTGGATGGAGAGCATTTGTGAACAGCAGTTTTCAGTTCTTTCCACAGATTCTCGATTGGATTCAGGTCTGGACTTTGACTTGGCCATTCTAACACCTGGATATGTTTATTTTTGAACCATTCCATTGTAGATTTTGCTTTATGTTTTGGATCATTGTCTTGTTGGAAGACAAATCTCCGTCCCAGTCTCAGGTCTTTTGCAGACTCCCATCAGGTTTTCTTCCAGAATGGTCCTGTATTTGGCTCCATCCATCTTCCCATCAATTTTAACCATCTTCCCTGTCCCTGCTGAAGAAAAGCAGGCCCAAACCATGATGCTGCCACCACCATGTTTGACAGTGGGGATGGTGTGTTCAGCTGTGTTGCTTTTACGCCAAACATAACGTTTTGCATTGTTGCCAAAAAGTTCAATTTTGGTTTCATCTGACCAGAGCACCTTCTTCCACATGTTTGGTGTGTCTCCCAGGTGGCTTGTGGCAAACTTTAAACGACACTTTTTATGGATATCTTTAAGAAATGGCTTTCTTCTTGCCACCCCTCCATAAAGGCCAGATTTGTGCAATATATGACTGATTGTTGTCCTATGGACAGAGTCTCCCACCTCAGCTGTAGATCTCTGCAGTTCATCCAGAGTGATCATGGGCCTCTTGGCTGCATCTCTGATCAGTCTTCTCCTTGTATGAGCTGAAAGTTTAGAGGGACGGCCAGGTCTTGGTAGATTTGCAGTGGTCTGATACTCCTTCCATTTCAATATTATCGCTTGCACAGTGCTCCTTGGGATGTTTAAAGCTTGGGAAATCTTTTTGTATCCAAATCCGGCTTTAAACCTCTTTACAACAGTATCTCGGACCTGCCTGGTGTGTTCCTTGTTCTTCATGATGCTCTCTGCGCTTTTAACGGACCTCTGAGACTATCACAGTGCAGGTGCATTTATACGGAGACTTGATTACACACAGGTGGATTGTATTTATCATCATTAGTCATTTAGGTCAACATTGGATCATTCAGAGATCCTCACTGAACTTCTGGAGAGAGTTTGCTGCACTGAAAGTAAAGGGGCTGAATAATTTTGCACGCCCAATTTTTCAGTTTTTGATTTGTTAAAAAAATATCCAATAAATGTCGTTCCACTTCATGATTGTGTCCCACTTGTTGTTGATTCTTCATAAAAAAATACAGTTTTATATCTTTATGTTTGAAGCCTGAAATGTGGCAAAAGGTCGCAAAGTTCAAGGGGGCCGAATACTTTCGCAAGGCACTGTAAATATAGGTACAGGTATAGTGACTAGGCAGCAGGATAGATAATACACAGTAACAGCATCATGTGTTGAGTCAAAACATATTTAAATATAGGTACAGGTATAGTGACTAGGCAGCAGGATAGATAATACACAGTAACAGCATCATGTGTTGAGTCAAAACATATTTAAATATAGGTACAGGTATAGTGACTAGGCAGCAGGATAGATAATACACAGTAACAGCATCATGTGTTGAGTCAAAACATATGTAAATATAGGTACAGGTATAGTGACTAGGCAGCAGGATAGATAATACACAGTAACAGCATCATGTGTTGAGTCAAAACATATTTAAATATAGGTACAGGTATAGTGACTAGGCAGCAGGATAGATAATACACAGTAACAGCATCATGTGTTGAGTCAAAACATATTTAAATATAGGTACAGGTATAGTGACTAGGCAGCAGGATAGATAATACACAGTAACAGCATCATGTGTTGAGTCAAAACATATGTAAATATAGGTACAGGTATAGTGACTAGGCAGCAGGATAGATAATACACAGTAACAGCATCATGTGTTGAGTCAAAACATATGTAAATATAGGTACAGGTATAGTGACTAGGCAGCAGGATAGATAATACACAGTAACAGCATCATGTGTTGAGTCAAAACATATGTAAATATAGGTACAGGTATAGTGACTAGGCAGCAGGATAGATAATACACAGTAACAGCATCATGTGTTGAGTCAAAACATATTTAAATATAGGTACAGGTATAGTGACTAGGCAGCAGGATAGATAATACACAGTAACAGCATCATGTGTTGAGTCAAAACATATTTAAATATAGGTACAGGTATAGTGACTAGGCAGCAGGATAGATAATACACAGTAACAGCATCATGTGTTGAGTCAAAACATATGTAAATATAGGTACAGGTATAGTGACTAGGCAGCAGGATAGATAATACACAGTAACAGCATCATGTGTTGAGTCAAAACATATGTAAATATAGGTACAGGTATAGTGACTAGGCAGCAGGATAGATAATACACAGTAACAGCATCATGTGTTGAGTCAAAACATATTTAAATATAGGTACAGGTATAGTGACTAGGCAGCAGGATAGATAATACACAGTAACAGCATCATGTGTTGAGTCAAAACATATTTAAATATAGGTACAGGTATAGTGACTAGGCAGCAGGATAGATAATACACAGTAACAGCATCATGTGTTGAGTCAAAACATATGTAAATATAGGTACAGCTATAGTGACTAGGCAGCAGGATAGATAATACACAGTAACAGCATCATGTGTTGAGTCAAAACATATTTAAATATAGGTACAGGTATAGTGACTAGGCAGCAGGATAGATAATACACAGTAACAGCATCATGTGTTGAGTCAAAACATATTTAAATATAGGTACAGGTATAGTGACTAGGCAGCAGGATAGATAATACACAGTAACAGCATCATGTGTTGAGTCAAAACATATTTAAATATAGGTACAGGTATAGTGACTAGGCAGCAGGATAGATAATACACAGTAACAGCATCATGTGTTGAGTCAAAACATATTTAAATATAGGTACAGGTATAGTGACTAGGCAGCAGGATAGATAATACACAGTAACAGCATCATGTGTTGAGTCAAAACATATTTAAATATAGGTACAGGTATAGTGACTAGGCAGCAGGATAGATAATACACAGTAACAGCATCATGTGTTGAGTCAAAACATATTTAAATATAGGTACAGGTATAGTGACTAGGCAGCAGGATAGATAATACACAGTAACAGCATCATGTGTTGAGTCAAAACATATTTAAATATAGGTACAGGTATAGTGACTAGGCAGCAGGATAGATAATACACAGTAACAGCATCATGTGTTGAGTCAAAACATATTTAAATATAGGTACAGGTATAGTGACTAGGCAGCAGGATAGATAATACACAGTAACAGCATCATGTGTTGAGTCAAAACATATTTAAATATAGGTACAGGTATAGTGACTAGGCAGCAGGATAGATAATACACAGTAACAGCATCATGTGTTGAGTCAAAACATATTTAAATATAGGTACAGGTATAGTGACTAGGTAGCAGGATAGATAATACACAGTAACAGCATCATGTGATGATTCAAAACATATTTAAATATAGGTACAGGTATAGTGACTAGGCAGCAGGATAGATAATACACAGTAACAGCATCATGTGATGAGTCAAAACATATTTAAATATAGGTACAGGTATAGTGACTAGGCAGCAGGATAGATAATACACAGTAACAGCATCATGTGTTGAGTCAAAACATATTTAAATATAGGTACAGGTATAGTGACTAGGCAGCAGGATAGATAATACACAGTAACAGCATCATGTGTTGAGTCAAAACATATTTAAATATAGGTACAGGTATAGTGACTAGGCAGCAGGATAGATAATACACAGTAACAGCATCATGTGTTGAGTCAAAACATATTTAAATATAGGTACAGGTATAGTGACTAGGCAGCAGGATAGATAATACACAGTAACAGCATCATGTGATGAGTCAAAACATATTTAAATATAGGTACAGGTATAGTGACTAGGCAGCAGGATAGATAATACACAGTAACAGCATCATGTGTTGAGTCAAAACATATGTAAATATAGGTACAGGTATAGTGACTAGGCAGCAGGATAGATAATACACAGTAACAGCATCATGTGTTGAGTCAAAACATATTTAAATATAGGTACAGGTATAGTGACTAGGCAGCAGGATAGATAATACACAGTAACAGCATCATGTGTTGAGTCAAAACATATTTAAATATAGGTACAGGTATAGTGACTAGGCAGCAGGATAGATAATACACAGTAACAGCATCATGTGTTGAGTCAAAACATATTTAAATATAGGTACAGGTATAGTGACTAGGCAGCAGGATAGATAATACACAGTAACAGCATCATGTGATGATTCAAAACATATTTAAATATAGGTACAGGTATAGTGACTAGGCAGCAGGATAGATAATACACAGTAACAGCATCATGTGATGAGTCAAAACATATTTAAATATAGGTACAGGTATAGTGACTAGGCAGCAGGATAGATAATACACAGTAACAGCATCATGTGTTGAGTCAAAACATATTTAAATATAGGTACAGGTATAGTGACTAGGCAGCAGGATAGATAATACACAGTAACAGCATCATGTGTTGAGTCAAAACATATTTAAATATAGGTACAGGTATAGTGACTAGGCAGCAGGATAGATAATACACAGTAACAGCATCATGTGTTGAGTCAAAACATATTTAAATATAGGTACAGGTATAGTGACTAGGCAGCAGGATAGATAATACACAGTAACAGCATCATGTGATGAGTCAAAACATATTTAAATATAGGTACAGGTATAGTGACTATGCAGCAGGATAGATAATACACAGTAACAGCATCATGTGTTGAGTCAAAACATATTTAAATATAGGTACAGGTATAGTGACTAGGCAGCAGGATAGATAATACACAGTAACAGCATCATGTGTTGAGTCAAAACATATTTAAATATAGGTACAGGTATAGTGACTAGGCAGCAGGATAGATAATACACAGTAACAGCATCATGTGTTGAGTCAAAACATATTTAAATATAGGTACAGGTATAGTGACTAGGCAGCAGGATAGATAATACACAGTAACAGCATCATGTGTTGAGTCAAAACATATTTAAATATAGGTACAGGTATAGTGACTAGGCAGCAGGATAGATAATACACAGTAACAGCATCATGTGTTGAGTCAAAACATATTTAAATATAGGTACAGGTATAGTGACTAGGCAGCAGGATAGATAATACACAGTAACAGCATCATGTGATGATTCAAAACATATTTAAATATAGGTACAGGTATAGTGACTAGGCAGCAGGATAGATAATACACAGTAACAGCATCATGTGTTGAGTCAAAACATATTTAAATATAGGTACAGGTATAGTGACTAGGCAGCAGGATAGATAATACACAGTAACAGCATCATGTGTTGAGTCAAAACATATTTAAATATAGGTACAGGTATAGTGACTAGGCAGCAGGATAGATAATACACAGTAACAGCATCATGTGTTGAGTCAAAACATATTTAAATATAGGTACAGGTATAGTGACTAGGCAGCAGGATAGATAATACACAGTAACAGCATCATGTGTTGAGTCAAAACATATTTAAATATAGGTACAGGTATAGTGACTAGGCAGCAGGATAGATAATACACAGTAACAGCATCATGTGTTGAGTCAAAACATATTTAAATATAGGTACAGGTATAGTGACTAGGCAGCAGGATAGATAATACACAGTAACAGCATCATGTGTTGAGTCAAAACATATTTAAATATAGGTACAGGTATAGTGACTAGGCAGCAGGATAGATAATACACAGTAACAGCATCATGTGTTGAGTCAAAACATATTTAAATATAGGTACAGGTATAGTGACTAGGCAGCAGGATAGATAATACACAGTAACAGCATCATGTGTTGAGTCAAAACATATTTAAATATAGGTACAGCTATAGTGACTAGGCAGCAGGATAGATAATACACAGTAACAGCATCATGTGTTGAGTCAAAAGATATTTAAATATAGGTACAGGTATAGTGACTAGGCAGCAGGATAGATAATACACAGTAACAGCATCATGTGTTGAGTCAAAACATATTTAAATATAGGTACAGGTATAGTGACTAGGCAGCAGGATAGATAATACACAGTAACAGCATCATGTGATGATTCAAAACATATTTAAATATAGGTACAGCTATAGTGACTAGGCAGCAGGATAGATAATACACAGTAACAGCATCATGTGTTGAGTCAAAACATATTTAAATATAGGTACAGGTATAGTGACTAGGCAGCAGGATAGATAATACACAGTAACAGCATCATGTGTTGAGTCAAAACATATTTAAATATAGGTACAGCTATAGTGACTAGGCAGCAGGATAGATAATACACAGTAACAGCATCATGTGTTGAGTCAAAACATATTTAAATATAGGTACAGCTATAGTGACTAGGCAGCAGGATAGATAATACACAGTAACAGCATCATGTGATGATTCAAAACATATTTAAATATAGGTACAGGTATAGTGACTAGGCAGCAGGATAGATAATACACAGTAACAGCATCATGTGATGAGTCAAAACATATTTAAATATAGGTACAGGTATAGTGACTAGGCAGCAGGATAGATAATACACAGTAACAGCATCATGTGTTGAGTCAAAACATATTTAAATATAGGTACAGGTATAGTGACTAGGCAGCAGGATAGATAATACACAGTAACAGCATCATGTGTTGAGTCAAAACATATTTAAATATAGGTACAGGTATAGTGACTAGGCAGCAGGATAGGTAATACACAGTAACAGCATCATGTGTTGAGTCAAAACATATTTAAATATAGGTACAGGTATAGTGACTAGGCAGCAGGATAGATAATACACAGTAACAGCATCATGTGATGAGTCAAAACATATTTAAATATAGGTACAGGTATAGTGACTAGGCAGCAGGATAGATAATACACAGTAACAGCATCATGTGTTGAGTCAAAACATATTTAAATATAGGTACAGGTATAGTGACTAGGCAGCAGGATAGATAATACACAGTAACAGCATCATGTGTTGAGTCAAAACATATTTAAATATAGGTACAGGTATAGTGACTAGGCAGCAGGATAGATAATACACAGTAACAGCATCATGTGTTGAGTCAAAACATATTTAAATATAGGTACAGGTATAGTGACTAGGCAGCAGGATAGATAATACACAGTAACAGCATCATGTGTTGAGTCAAAACATATTTAAATATAGGTACAGGTATAGTGACTAGGCAGCAGGATAGATAATACACAGTAACAGCATCATGTGTTGAGTCAAAACATATTTAAATATAGGTACAGGTATAGTGACTAGGCAGCAGGATAGATAATACACAGTAACAGCATCATGTGATGATTCAAAACATATTTAAATATAGGTACAGGTATAGTGACTAGGCAGCAGGATAGATAATACACAGTAACAGCATCATGTGTTGAGTCAAAACATATTTAAATATAGGTACAGGTATAGTGACTAGGCAGCAGGATAGATAATACACAGTAACAGCATCATGTGTTGAGTCAAAACATATTTAAATATAGGTACAGGTATAGTGACTAGGCAGCAGGATAGATAATACACAGTAACAGCATCATGTGTTGAGTCAAAACATATTTAAATATAGGTACAGGTATAGTGACTAGGCAGCAGGATAGATAATACACAGTAACAGCATCATGTGTTGAGTCAAAACATATTTAAATATAGGTACAGGTATAGTGACTAGGCAGCAGGATAGATAATACACAGTAACAGCATCATGTGTTGAGTCAAAACATATTTAAATATAGGTACAGGTATAGTGACTAGGCAGCAGGATAGATAATACACAGTAACAGCATCATGTGTTGAGTCAAAACATATTTAAATATAGGTACAGGTATAGTGACTAGGCAGCAGGATAGATAATACACAGTAACAGCATCATGTGTTGAGTCAAAACATATTTAAATATAGGTACAGGTATAGTGACTAGGCAGCAGGATAGATAATACACAGTAACAGCATCATGTGATGATTCAAAACATATTTAAATATAGGTACAGGTATAGTGACTAGGCAGTAGGATAGATAATACACAGTAACAGCATCATGTGTTGAGTCAAAACATATTTAAATATAGGTACAGGTATAGTGACTAGGCAGCAGGATAGATAATACACAGTAACAGCATCATGTGTTGAGTCAAAACATATTTAAATATAGGTACAGGTATAGTGACTAGGCAGCAGGATAGATAATACACAGTAACAGCATCATGTGTTGAGTCAAAACATATTTAAATATAGGTACAGGTATAGTGACTAGGCAGCAGGATAGATAATACACAGTAACAGCATCATGTGTTGAGTCAAAACATATTTAAATATAGGTACAGGTATAGTGACTAGGCAGCAGGATAGATAATACACAGTAACAGCATCATGTGTTGAGTCAAAACATATTTAAATATAGGTACAGGTATAGTGACTAGGCAGCAGGATAGATAATACACAGTAACAGCATCATGTGTTGAGTCAAAACATATTTAAATATAGGTACAGGTATAGTGACTAGGCAGCAGGATAGATAATACACAGTAACAGCATCATGTGTTGAGTCAAAACATATTTAAATATAGGTACAGGTATAGTGACTAGGCAGCAGGATAGATAATACACAGTAACAGCATCATGTGTTGAGTCAAAACATATTTAAATATAGGTACAGCTATAGTGACTAGGCAGCAGGATAGATAATACACAGTAACAGCATCATGTGTTGAGTCAAAAGATATTTAAATATAGGTACAGGTATAGTGACTAGGCAGCAGGATAGATAATACACAGTAACAGCATCATGTGTTGAGTCAAAACATATTTAAATATAGGTACAGGTATAGTGACTAGGCAGCAGGATAGATAATACACAGTAACAGCATCATGTGATGATTCAAAACATATTTAAATATAGGTACAGCTATAGTGACTAGGCAGCAGGATAGATAATACACAGTAACAGCATCATGTGTTGAGTCAAAACATATTTAAATATAGGTACAGGTATAGTGACTAGGCAGCAGGATAGATAATACACAGTAACAGCATCATGTGTTGAGTCAAAACATATTTAAATATAGGTACAGCTATAGTGACTAGGCAGCAGGATAGATAATACACAGTAACAGCATCATGTGTTGAGTCAAAACATATTTAAATATAGGTACAGCTATAGTGACTAGGCAGCAGGATAGATAATACACAGTAACAGCATCATGTGTTGAGTCAAAACATATGTAAATATAGGTACAGGTATAGTGACTATGCAGCAGGATAGATAATACACAGTAACAGCATCGTGTGTTGAGTCAAAACATATTTAAATATAGGTACAGGTATAGTGACTAGGCAGCAGGATAGATAATACACAGTAACAGCATCGTGTGTTGAGTCAAAACATATTTAAATATAGGTACAGCTATAGTGACTAGGCAGCAGGATAGATAATACACAGTAACAGCATCATGTGATGATTCAAAACATATTTAAATATAGGTACAGCTATAGTGACTAGGCAGCAGGATAGATAATACACAGTAACAGCATCATGTGTTGAGTCAAAACATATTTAAATATAGGTACAGGTATAGTGACTAGGCAGCAGGATAGATAATACACAGTAACAGCATCATGTGTTGAGTCAAAACATATTTAAATATAGGTACAGCTATAGTGACTAGGCAGCAGGATAGATAATACACAGTAACAGCATCATGTGTTGAGTCAAAACATATTTAAATATAGGTACAGCTATAGTGACTAGGCAGCAGGATAGATAATACACAGTAACAGCATCATGTGTTGAGTCAAAACATATGTAAATATAGGTACAGGTATAGTGACTATGCAGCAGGATAGATAATACACAGTAACAGCATCGTGTGTTGAGTCAAAACATATTTAAATATAGGTACAGGTATAGTGACTAGGCAGCAGGATAGATAATACACAGTAACAGCATCGTGTGTTGAGTCAAAACATATTTAAATATAGGTACAGCTATAGTGACTAGGCAGCAGGATAGATAATACACAGTAACAGCATCATGTGTTGAGTCAAAACATATTTAAATATAGGTACAGGTATAGTGACTAGGCAGCAGGATAGATAATACACAGTAACAGCATCATGTGTTGAGTCAAAACATATTTAAATATAGGTACAGGTATAGTGACTAGGCAGCAGGATAGATAATACACAGTAACAGCATCATGTGTTGAGTCAAAACATATTTAAATATAGGTACAGGTATAGTGACTAGGCAGCAGGATAGATAATACACAGTAACAGCATCGTGTGTTGAGTCAAAACATATTTAAATATAGGTACAGGTATAGTGACTAGGCAGCAGGATAGATAATACACAGTAACAGCATCATGTGTTGAGTCAAAACATATTTACATATAGGTACAGGTATAGTGACTAGGCAGCAGGATAGATAATACACAGTAACAGCATCGTGTGATGATTCAAAAGAGGTAGTGCAATAAGTGTCAATGCATATATTCTGGGTAGCTATTGGTTAACTATTTAACTAAACAGATATTCTGGGTAGCTATTGGTTAACTATTTAACTAAACAGATATTCTGGGTAGCTATTGGTTAACTATTTAACTAAACAGATATTCTGGGTAGCTATTGGTTAACTATTTAACTAAACAGATATTCTGGGTAGCTATTGGTTAATTATTTAACTAAACAGATATTCTGGGTAGCTATTGGTTAACTATTTAACTAAACAGATATTCTGGGTAGCTATTGGTTAACTATTTAACTAAACAGATATTCTGGGTAGCTATTGGTTAACTATTTAACTAAACAGATATTCTGGGTAGCTATTGGTTAACTATTTAACTAAACAGATATTCTGGGTAGCTATTGGTTAACTATTTAACTAAACAGATATTCGGGGTAGCTATTGGTTAACTATTTAACTAAACAGATATTCTGGGTAGCTATTGGTTAACTATTTAACTAAACAGATATTCGGGGTAGCTATTGGTTAACTATTTAACTAAACAGATATTCTGGGTAGCTATTGGTTAACTATTTAACTAAACATATATTCTGGGTAGCTATTGGTTAATTATTTAACTAAACAGATATTCTGGGTAGCTATTGGTTAACTATTTAACTAAACCGATATTCTGGGTAGCTATTGGTTAACTATTTAACTAAACAGATATTCTGGGTAGCTATTGGTTAACTATTTAACTAAACAGATATTCTGGGTAGCTATTGGTTAACTATTTAACTAAACAGATATTCTGGGTAGCTATTGGTTAACTATTTAACTAAACAGATATTCTGGGTAGCTATTGGTTAACTATTTAACTAAATCAAATCACATTTTATTGGTCACATAAACATTTAGCAGATATTATTGCGGGTGTAGCGAACAGACACACAGACACAGACACAGACACACAGACACACCCTTAGTGCCTGCATGCCTGTGATCTCAGCTGCAGCCATGAGATGTCAGTATGGTCTGCTGATTCCCTGCCTCACCCCTGCACCTCTAAACTGTTGACTCTCTCTCCAACAGAAAACAGATGGGATATTTGCTGCGGGAAACCACCAAATGGAGTAAATTCTCATTACACTGTCTACAGTTGACCCTGCTTATTTTCATAAAGCCCCCTCTCAGGTTAGCCTCTCTGTTCGGTTACCACCACCACCCACTCTGAACAGAATGTATTTGATGTCAGCTTGTCACATGTAATGCCTTGTTTGCTGATTGCAGGACATTTTAGTATCTTTAAGGCTAATGACAACCAGATGTCTCGTTTTAGTTTTTCTTCCAACAGTCAATTATCTTGCCATACAAACCACACCGCTTGTTATTTGAGCTGCTATTGTGTGACTGGTGGTGGTGGGAGCAGTGGGTTGGTAGTGAACCAGAATGTTTGAGGTTTCGGGGGTGTCGGCCAAAATGGAGCGAGCTACTTAGGAGTGGGAAACAGTCAGTCACGACACCCCTATTATGGTGAGCAGTGAAGCGTATACAAATTATACACGTCAATGGCAAGTGGTGCAGTATCTATATGCTTGTTAGACTAATGTCACTCTAATCTTGGTTAACCCAGAACTAAAGTCTCGCGTAATTGGTCAGCTGCTTGATTAAGTTCTGGATCCGTACTTGTTAAGAGATGCTAGAACAAGGAGCGGAACCGGAGTGACAAGCTCCACCCTCTCTCTTATTGCAAGTTACTGTCCTAATGCCCCCTGCCCTTCCGAAAGTCAAAAGACGCTAACACCTGCCAAATCATGTTTGGTCCAAATAACCAGTAACAAAAAAGCCAAATGTGAAGAACTACTGCTGCTCAGTATCCCACCCATCCCATTCCCAACAGCTTCCAGGGGAACAGTGATGTTTACGTAGATCTGTCCGAGAGAGATGAATTTCAGTCAGACAACACCAGGGATTCAAACACCTACTACTGATTTGGACAAATCCCGATTTCAGCCTCCTTAGCCTTCTCATCCAGACAAAAACATGGATCAAGTCCAATCAGACGTGTTCACACTGATTTTAGCTAACAGAACACAGTGACTGTTTTAACAGAACACAGTGACTGCTACAGAAGGCACACTAAAACACACTCTGGGCTCTGTGCAATATTTAGTTTTTTACTGTGTATGTGATGTGTTTACTACTCAAATATGATCTGGTCCAACAGCAACAGGTGAAATAACTTCTATGTGTAATGTCCTGACCTCTTTTTTCAATGTATGTACATTGTCTGTTTTGTATATAATGTTTTCATGTTTATGTGTTCACCTTCCTGGGGACTGTAGATGGAATTGAGCTAAAACACCTCACTTCTTACTTCTGAGACGGATGTTTTGTTGTACATGGTCCCTGTTCAAATAAACGTAATAAATAAAAATATTAAAATAAATTAGAGTTGGTAAATATGTATTTCGAATGTCAATTTCTGTTTCTATTTTTCAGGATTATAGGATCTAGGCACGAAACACACTTTTATTTCCCCACAGAGTCAGCTGAAAGTATTTTTCTGGCCTTGTTGGTGAATGGAATATAAATGACATCATTACGTAATTTTCAATCTGGAGCCGCAGCAATATTCTATTCTGTGGGAGGCTCGGCTCGAGCTCCCCATATGCTGCGGACTCTCCCAGTCCCCCTTTTCACAGAGAATATTAAGGAGTTATTAAATTAATCTGTGCTTGCTGGTGCGTGTTATTGCAGTGCAGAGATTTACAGCGAATGAAGCCGTTAGGCCGCCTTTAAGCCGATTTATTAAGGGGTGCCGGGAATCACCAAATAAACCTGATAACCTGTTTTATTTTGCACAAGTGAACACTTACCGGCCGTCAAATCCGCTTATATTAACGTGTCCCCCCCCCCCCCCCCTTTTATATAAGTTTCCTATTTACGGTAAAGGAATTGTATACAGAGGAAATAGCAGAAGCGAGGGAAGTTTTCTTATCTCACCAGACTTCTTTGCTAATGCTACACTGTGTTCAGAATGTATTGTCTACTGTGTTCAGAATGTATTGTCTACTGTGTTCAGAATGTATTGTCTACTGTGTTCAGAATGTATTGTCTACTGTGTTCAGAATGTATTGTCTACTGTGTTCAGAATGTATTGTCTACTGTGTTCAGAATGTATTGTCTACTGTGTTCAGAATGTATTGTCTACTGTGTTCAGAATGTATTGTCTACTGTGTTCAGAATGTATTGTCTACTGTGTTCAGAATGTATTGTCTACTGTGTTCAGAATGTATTGTCTACTGTGTTCAGAATGTATTGTCTACTGTGTTCAGAATGTATTGTCTACTGTGTTCAGAATGTATTGTCTACTGTGTTCAGAATGTATTGTCTACTGTGTTCAGAATGTATTGTCTACTGTGTTCAGAATGTATTGTCTACTGTGTTCAGAATGTATTGTCTACTGTGTTCAGAATGTATTGTCTACTGTGTTCAGAATGTATTGTCTAGAATGAGTGAGTGGCGTAGGTTGATGTGAAAAAGCATGATTTCATCATTGTATGAGGATGTCATCTGCATGTCATTCTGACTCGTCATTGTTATTCACTGTGTATTTATTCCTTGTGTCATTATTTCTATTTTTTTTTATTTGGTATCTTTATCTTTAACTCTGCATTGTTGGAAAAGGACCTGTCAGGAAGCATTTCACTGTCTACACCTGTTGTTTACCAAGCATGTGACAAATAACATTTGATTTGATTTTGATTTGTATGCTAGCTAAATAGGTTTATGTTCATCTTCTGCGCATCTTATTTCTATGGTCAGTGCTGTCCGGGATCCTTGGGACGTCCCTACCCTAAACCCTTACCTTGCTTTAACCTTAACCCTTACCTTACCATAACCTTAACCCTTACCTTACCCATTAACTAACCCTAACCTTAACCATTACCTTACCCTTACCTATCTCTTAACTAACCCTAACCTTAACCCTTACCTAACCTAGCCATTTGTGTGTATGTGTGTGTGTGTGTGTGTGTGTGTGTGTGTGTGTGTGTGTGTGTGTGTGTGTGTGTGTGTGTGACAGTATGCCTACATGGCACATAAAAATAATTAGCTGAGAAAGTAATAGTGTGTATATATCGTGTGTTAAATAAAAACAGTAGACCGTCTGTAGCTCATCTGTAAACAGCCCATCCAATCTACCTCATCCCCATACTGTATTTATTTATTTATCTTGCTCCTTTGCACCCCAGTATCTCTACCTGCACATTCATCTTCTGCACATCCACCATTCCAGTGTTTAATTGCTATATTGTAATTACTTCGCCACTATGGCCTATTTATTGCCTTATCTCTCTTATCCTATCTCATTTGCACACATTGTATATAGACTTATTTCTACTGTATTATTGACTGTATGTTTGTTTATTCCATGTGTAACTCTGTGTCGTTGTTGGTGTCGAACTGCTTTGCTTTATCTTGGCCAGGTCGCAGTTGTAAATGAGAACTTGTTCTCAACTAGCCTACCTGGTTAAATAAAGATGTTCTCAACTAGCCTACCTGGTTAAATAAAGGTGTTCTCAACTAGCCTACCTGGTTAAATAAAGGTGTTCTCAACTAGCCTACCTGGTTAAATAAAGATGTTCTCAACTAGCCTACATGGTTAAATAAAGGTGTTCTCAACCTGCCTACATGGTTTAATAAAGCTGTTCTCAACCAGCCTACCTGGTTAAATAAAGGTTAAATAAAAAAGGATAATAAAATATTCAACCTCATCTCTCCCTATCAGTAGGGATAGAGGGTTCAATGAGTTTCAACACTCATTCCATCTCAGAACCTATGTGTCAATACATGGTGTTTATGAGGGAGTGTTGAATGGAGAAATAGCTTGACTAGGGAGTAGGGGACATTGAGGAGTGTTGTGTGTGTTTGTATCACAGGAGGTTGGTGGCACCTTAATTGGGGAGGATAGGCTTGTGGTAATGGCTGGAGAGGAATCGGTGTAATTTGCTCCGTTCCAGCCATTATTATGAGCCGTCCTCCCCTCAGGTGTGTGTGTGTGTGTGTGTGTGTGTGTGTGTGTGTGTGTGTGTGTGTGTGTGTGTGTGTGTGTGTGTGTGTGTGTGTGTGTGTGTGTGTGTGTGTGTGTGTGTGTCTGTCTGTGTATCTGTGTCTGTCTGTCTGTCTGTGTGTGTCTGTGTGTGTGTGAGAGATCTCTCTCTTTCTGACCAGATCAGCAGGGTTAGCACTCACTGATTCAGGCCCAGAATTGTAACCTCATTTAGCAGAGTGTATGCCAGCAGTGTAAACATTTAATCCAGCCTCAGATTTCCGGGCTCCTTTGGGACAACAGTTTATCTGGTGTTTTTTTGGCTTCCAAACAACGTCTGCTTTAAATTACTCTGGCAAAATTGCTTTACAGGGTCCATGCATGATTAAATATTAATTATGTTAAACTAGGCACTTTCTTTGTATATAAATCCATATTAGATTTGGCTGGCAGGCTGCCTGAAGCCACATGAGATGGATTCCTGCTGTAAAAGCCGTTGACTCCTTAGCAGGTTCTGTCTTCTGGCTTTGTTTGTTTTTGTTCTGAGGTAAATGACAACTTGTTGATATTTCACTGCCTTTTTTGTCCAGTCGGCCCCGGCACACACGGGTCCTTTCAGAGAGGGGAAATGTCTGGATTTACGGCATGGGAGAATAAACAAGTCCAGCTGCAGGGGAGAGACACTGATCCCACTCAAAAACGGCCGAAGTGTGTGTGTGTGTGTGTGTGTGTGTGTGTGTGTGTGTGTGTGTGTGTGTGTGTGTGATGCAAGAGAAGAGGGGTGTGTGTGTGTATGTACATGCGTGTTTTAAGGGATGGGAAGAAGGCAACCATTCCTTTTCAAATAGGGCCAGCTTCCCCAAAAATATTTACCCAATATTTTATTTTTCCCAGCTAAATATACGTCTTGATTGAAAAGATGACTTAAAAGACCTCATGGAAAATAAATTCTGAAGTATTTGGAATTCCTGTGTGGATTCACTGGAGCCGCTTAGCGTGAGCCAGTGTCTATTTGTTTTCCGAATGCAGGAGGGATTGGGGTTGTGTTAACACAGTAGGTGTGTTGGGGTTGTTTTAACACAGTATGTGTGTGGTGTGTTGGGGTTGTGTTGACACAGTAGGTAGGTGGTGTGTTGGGGTTGTGTTGACACAGTAGGTGTGTTGGGGTTGTATTGACACAGTAGGTAGGTGGTGTGTTGGGGTTGTGTTAACACAGTAGGTATGTGGTGTGTTGGGGTTGTGTTAACACAGTAGGTAGGTGGTGTGTTGGGGTTGTGTTAACACAGTAGGTATGTGGTGTGTTGGGGTTGTATTGACACAGTAGGTATGTGGTGTGTTGGGGTTGTGTTAACACAGTATGTGTGTGGTGTGTTGGGGTTGTGTTAACACAGTAGGTATGTGGTGTGTTGGGGTTGTATTGACACAGTAGGTATGTGGTGTGTTGGGGTTGTGTTAACACAGTAGGTGTGTGGTGTGTTGGGGTTGTATTGACACAGTAGGTATGTGGTGTGTTGGGGTTGTGTTAACACAGTAGGTATGTGGTGTGTTGGGGTTGTATTGACACAGTAGGTATGTGGTGTGTTGGGGTTGTGTTAACACAGTAGGTATGTGGTGTGTTGGGGTTGTATTGACACAGTAGGTATGTGGTGTGTTGGGGTTGTGTTAACACAGTAGGTATGTGGTGTGTTGGGGTTGTGTTAACACAGTAGGTATGTGGTGTGTTGGGGTTGTGTTAACACAGTAGGTGTGTTGGGGTTGTGTTAACACAGTAGGTATGTGGTGTGTTGGTTGTATTAACACAGTAGGTATGTGGTGTGTTGGGGTTGTGTTGACACAGTAGGTGTGTTGGGGTTGTGTTGACACAGTAGGTATGTGGTGTGTTGGGGTTGTGTTGACACAGTAGGTATGTGGTGTGTTGGGGTTGTGTTGACACAGTAGGTATGTGGTGTGTTGGGGTTGTGTTGACACAGTAGGTGTGTTGGGGTTGTGTTGACACATTAGGTATGTGGTGTGTTGGGGTTGTGTTGACACAGTAGGTATGTGGTGTGTTGGGGTTGTGTTGACACAGTAGGTAGGTGGTGTGTTGGGGTTGTGTTGACACAGTAGGTATGTGGTGTGTTGGGGTTGTGTTGACACAGTAGGTAGGTGGTGTGTTGGGGTTGTGTTGACACAGTAGATATGTGGTGTGTTGGGGTTGTGTTGACACAGTAGATAGGTGGTGTGTTGGGGTTGTGTTGACACAGTAGATAGGTGGTGTGTTGGGGTTGTGTTGACACAGTAGGTATGTGGTGTGTTGGGGTTGTGTTGACACAGTAGGTAGGTGGTGTGTTGGGGTTGTGTTGACACAGTAGATATGTGGTGTGTTGGGGTTGTGTTGACACAGTAGATAGGTGGTGTGTTGGGGTTGTGTTGACACAGTAGATAGGTGGTGTGTTGGGGTTGTGTTGACACAGTAGGTATGTGGTGTGTTGGGGTTGTGTTGACACAGTAGGTAGGTGGTGTGTTGGGGTTGTGTTGACACAGTAGGTGTGTTGGGGTTGTGTTGACACAGTAGGTATGTGGTGTGTTGGGGTTGTGTTGACACAGTAGGTATGTGGTGTGTTGGGGTTGTGTTGACACAGTAGGTATGTGGTGTGTTGGGGTTGTGTTGACACAGTAGGTAGGTGGTGTGTTGGGGTTGTGTTGACACAGTAGGTATGTGGTGTGTTGGGGTTGTGTTGACACAGTAGGTATGTGGTGTGTTGGGGTTGTGTTGACACAGTAGGTAGGTGGTGTGTTGGGGTTGTGTTGACACAGTATGTGTGTGGTGTGTTGGGGTAGTGTTAACACAGTAGGTAGGTGGTGTGTTGGGGTTGTGTTGACACAGTAGGTGTGTTGGGGTTGTGTTGACACAGTAGGTATGTGGTGTGTTGGGGTTGTGTTGACACAGTAGGTATGTGGTGTGTTGGGGTTGTGTTGACACAGTAGGTATGTGGTGTGTTGGGGTTGTGTTGACACAGTAGGTAGGTGGTGTGTTGGGGTTGTGTTAACACAGTAGGTATGTGGTGTGTTGGGGTTGTGTTGACACAGTAGGTAGGTGGTGTGTTGGGGTTGTGTTGACACAGTATGTGTGTGGTGTGTTGGGGTAGTGTTAACACAGTAGGTAGGTGGTGTGTTGGGGTTGTGTTGACACAGTAGGTATGTGGTGTGTTGGGGTTGTATTGACACAGTAGGTAGGTGGTGTGTTGGGGTTGTGTTAACACAGTAGGTATGTGGTGTGTTGACACAGTAGGTAGGTGGTGTGTTGGGGTTGTGTTGACACAGTATGTGTGTGGTGTGTTGGGGTAGTGTTAACACAGTAGGTAGGTGGTGTGTTGGGGTTGTGTTGACACAGTAGGTAAGTGGTGTGTTGGGGTTGTGTTGACACAGTAGGTATGTGGTGTGTTGGGGTTGTGTTAACACAGTAGGTATGTGGTGTGTTGGGGTTGTGTTGACACAGTAGGTATGTGGTGTGTTGGGGTTGTGTTGACACAGTATGTGTGTGGTGTGTTGGGGTTGTGTTGACACAGTAGGTATGTGGTGTGTTGGGGTTGTGTTGACACAGTAGGTAGGTGGTGTGTTGGGGTTGTGTTGACACAGTAGGTATGTGGTGTGTTGGGGTTGTGTTAACACAGTAGGTATGTGGTGTGTTGGGGTTGTGTTGACACAGTAGGTATGTGGTGTGTTGGGGTTGTGTTGACACAGTATGTGTGTGGTGTGTTGGGGTTGTGTTGACACAGTAGGTATGTGGTGTGTTGGGGTTGTGTTAACACAGTAGGTAGGTGGTGTGTTGGGGTTGTGTTGACACAGTAGGTATGTGGTGTGTTGGGGTTGTGTTGACACAGTTGATATGTGGGGTCTCTTGTTATGGACGTCATGAATCTCTTCTCTGTCTTTACAGATGGTAACTTGACAAACTCAAAGCAGCTGGGCACCGACATTCTTGATAATGTTGTTGTTGTTGAAACATCC
The DNA here is from genome assembly GCF_013265735.2 of Oncorhynchus mykiss. NCBI lineage: Eukaryota > Metazoa > Chordata > Actinopteri > Salmoniformes > Salmonidae > Oncorhynchus > Oncorhynchus mykiss. Next base: position 48,312,910 of record NC_048590.1, read on the forward strand.
TTTAAAAAACTCCATATTTGTGCCTTGGCCAAGCAATATGTTGAATAATTTGCTACTGTGGTTTTGCAAGTCGTTTCTCCAGTGTTTTATTAAACCCCGGGCCAACGGTTGCACTCGTCAGTTTCAGACATTCCTACCTTCGGCTCTGCAACCTGCAGCTTGGCCCAGAGCTCTGAGGGCACTCTGATCTGGAGGGCTGCGGCTAGCGGTGCGCGAGAGAGGAATGCATATCGTTCATGATTGGATTGGACATGCCAGACCACGGAAAGAGAGAGCCCAATATTCCATGTAACAACATCTTGAGAAAGGGAAAAGGTAATAGCCAAAAGCCTCAGTGCCACCCTGAAGCTGGACAGAGGCATGGAGGATAGGAGACTTCTGCCAGGCGTTGAGAAGACTGCTTTACACTTGACTGTATGGACTGATCTATATGGTTTGACATATGTTTATGCAGAAAGTCCCAGGACCACAGTGAATGTGGGTTGGCTGGCGCTGGTGCTCATACAGCACAGAGAGGATGCTGCTTTTGCAGTAACATAACACGTCCCCTGTTTCAGAGTCAGGATTGAAGAGGAAGCCACTTGGCCACACACACACACACACACACACACACACACACACACACACACACACACACACACACACACACAGAGCCCCAGACCAGAGTCCACTGACTAAGCCACACTGCTGACTTCCATAAGGTCAGTCACCCTCCCTTCCTCCCACTCAGGATATGACTGCTGTGTGCCAACTACCTGTCTAGCTGTCACCAGTGGAACTCTATGGCTGCCACACAGGGCTCATTGACAAGAGGAAGGAAACTCCAGCACATTGGCAGTCTTTTTCTGCTCCCCAATGCTCCGTGTTAGTAACATATTACAGGGCTACTCATGAATGGGTGAATGGGTTCAGAATTTGTTGCGGTAATAATTGTAATAATTTCATAAACTCTTTAGACTCACGTGTCAGCGAACATTTGGATTTACCCTGTAGTCTAAGCATTCCGTTTGACCTATACTGTTCCTGTACCAAAACTACAGTTTTCTGGATGAAGACATCAGGGCAGTGCATGCAATAAATAAACACTGTAATACGACATGTAAAGACCCCCCCCCCACCCCTCACTTCCTCATCCACCTAGTTTCTCTAGACCGGCGGGTTCCCTCCCACAATGGAACCCAAGTCCCAGCTGTCCTAGGTCTGGGTTGCTCTGAGACTACCATCTATCCATCTCCCCAGTCAGTCACCTTGGCTGTCCTTCACCCTGCCTGTCCTATAATACCACCATCCTGTCCATGTCACAGACAGGACAAGGAACAGGCGCCTGAAGCAGCCAGGGGGCCAGCCGTGAAAATGGGTTATAGAGAACAATGGAGGCACAACAGCTTTTCCATTATGGGAATGAATCTAATCGCACCGCACCGCCAGAGAGGAATATGTTAATGAGGTTTGTACAGTCAATTATCTTAATTGCTCCATTTATAGAGAACCTGACGAATGTTTCAGATGCAGGCGCTTGGAATTTAAGGGATGAGTTAAATCAATCCCCATAATTATAATTGTTGATAGATTCGCTAACGAGCGAAGGGGCGGGCGGCTGCGATGGGCGGACGGAGGGGTAATTGCGGATCAGTGGCGGAGAAGTGATGAGGTCGTCGGGGATGTCGAGGTACGGATGAAGAAGGTTCAGGTACGGACATATCAGATAGAAAAGGGCAGACACTCCACATTGGGAGGGAAAGGAGTTTGTTCACTGCGTTCAGTGATGAAAACATGTCATGTGCCAAAACAAGGTGATTGCTTGCTATGTGTGTGCTTTCTACAGGCTATTATTCACGTGGCTACATGGTCAGGTTCATCGTCAGCTCAGCTCCCCCTGTCAACTGACTTGCCGCTAACCACAAATGCTACATTGTATATTTTTCCATGTGTCTGGGCCTCCTACACTATCTACTACCCTCACTCCTATGACGATTCCTCCACGGCCGTTGTCGCGCCAGAGGAATAGCCTCAATAAATCACAGTAGCGGGTGATGGATTATTCTCACCTGCCGTGCGATGGGACGGTCTGGTGCACTGTCACCGTGTGAGCATCGAAGCCCAATCTACAGCGACACCCGTGTCCCCTGATGTGGAAAAGCCTCATTGCTGGGCTCTCCATGCATGAGGGAGCCTTCAGCCAAGCCCCCGGCAGGGAGGCTGTGTCCCCTGCACCCACAAACACATCTGCCCGAACCAAGTGCACCGTGAACCACTCCCAGAGACAACTCTCTTCTCTCCTATCTCCATGTGGTCTCCTGGGCTCCACCAATCCACAGTCAACACGTTTGGGGAAGAGGCGAGGGGAGAGAGAGCCAGCCAGCGAAGGGGAGTTAAGAAAGGTAGGTAGATCGGTAGGTAGGGACGGTAGGTAGGTAGGTAGGCAGGTAGGGACGGTCGGTAAGTAGGTAGGGACGGTCGGGGAACAGAACCCCCCCCCCTCCTTCTCTTGCTACTGTGGCTCTGTTTCAATTGTAAATTGCTGGAGAGTGACTAACATGCAGCCCCATGGAGAAGGTCAAGGACTGGCAGCCATTAAACTCACTTGTCTGAGATATCGAGTGCTCTGCTTTTTGACCGTGTAGTGTTTGATGAGCCGCACTACAATATAATCACTTGCTCTCGGCACCAGTGGGGCTCGGCGGATGGGGCCCAGAACATTAGAGGTGTTATAAAACTCCAGATTTAAAAAAGCCTGTCAAAGAGAGATGGATAGGGCTCCATTAGAGAGGGAGAGGGGGAGAGTGTGAGAATGAAAGGGAGTGATGGAGAGGATGAGAGAAAGGCAGACAGGGAGATTGAAATCTAATTTTAGGCTTGCTGTCACATAAAAGCACTCTGTGCATTGGCAATTTAGCCTCCTATGGATCCGAGCAGAATTGACTCAGACTGAAATTATGTGAAGTTAAAAAAAAAGTTTGTATTATGGTTGCTTGGTAGTAGAATGACTGATTGTTTAGTTAGAATCCATACGAGGAGGCTGGTGGGAGGAGCTATAGTAGGACGGGCTCATAGTAATGGCTGTATGGAAGAAATGGAACGGAATCAGACATATCAAACAAATGGAAACCACGTTTGACTCCGTTCCATATGTTCCATTCCAGCCATTTAGAAGCAGCCCATCCTCCTATAGCTCCGCCCACAACATCTACACACTGCACTTGTACAGTACACATGCTGTTAGGGCTTGGTGTCATGTACAAACTATGGATCTTCTCTGGGAAATGTTGAATGTCTTCCAAACCTATGACATCATTGACATTGCTGTTGGATGTATTGATACGGTGGTGAAATAGTGTTGAGTTTGTGTGACCTGATAGTGAACACAACACTTATCAGTCAGGCATCAATCATAGAGTTTATGTGTGTGTCATTTAGCCATGGGTCGGAAGACACTTGGTCTCAATGACCCTTGAACTCAACAGCGTTTCCGTATCACTCAGCGCGGTTCGTTCGGCTCCTAGTCAGTCCAGCCAATAATCACATTACCTTTCAGCTGAACAGAAGACATTTCTATAAATAAGCAATCAGCACGGGGAGAGAATTTAATTCGCTGCTTCATAATTAACCTTGGGGGGTAAACTCATTTAAGTCTATTAAATCATTAAATGAGCTCAGGTAAAATCCAACTTGATTATTCTCAGAGAGAAAAAAATCTGTTCCGAGTCTTCAAGGGGTGAGGGAAATACAGCGTCATTTATGGGAGCTGAAGCAGCTCTCTATTTGAGCTGGTAAATTGGGGTGTGCACATCAATGCAATTAAACTTGTCGGAGGAATACTGACTTTCTGCTTGATTTCACAATGTTAATTAGCCTGTCGGGATTTTTTGAAATAAATTATTGCTCTGCTTTATCTGCGCTTTGGGTGAGCAACTCGTAGTCCTTCTATCTCTTGCGACGGGGTGGGGTGGACTCGCAAAATCATTCCAAGTAAGAGTCTGGCTAATGAGTTCCACAGAGCAGCAATCCACAGAGCACATAATATCTTGCCGTTTAAAATGCAAATTGCTGCATGTTTATACACATTCATATTCCAACTTGCACGAGCCACTGTATTGTTCCTCAACCTATGCTAGGTTGCATGAAATCATTTCGAATAGTCTCACTTTGTCTAGTGTTAAGGGGTAAGAAAACAGGTTCATAACCTTTTGGTTACTAAGCGTTGAGAAAACAAGTTCATAACCTTTTGGTTACTAAGCGTTGAGAAAACAGGTTCATAACCTTTTGGTTACTAAGCGTTGAGAAAACAGGTTCATAACCTTTTGGTTACTAAGCGTTGAGAAAACAAGTTCATAACCTTTTGGTTACTAAGCGTTGAGAAAACAAGTTCATAACCTTTTGGTTACTGAGCGTTGAGAAAACAAGTTCATAACCTTCAGTTGTTAATGGGTGACAAAACAGGCTCAGAACCTTTAGTTGTGTCTATCAAGGATGATGTTATGACTGACTCTTTATAGTGTATGTTGGTTTGCCAACCATCGCAGTTCGGCCTGTAGTCTCCCGAAATCACCCTTTAAACTGAGATGTTATTAAGAGATGTTATTTGAATGAAATTAATTACTGAAACACTATCAAGGTCATTTTTATTCTTCAGAAAGCATGTTTAAAATGTTCATCTAGTTAATCGTTTTCCCATGGCGAACAACTCCAACAATACTGTAGCTCTCAGTATCTCCTGCAGGGGGAGTGCTGTATGTGAAGGAGTAGCATGTCCAGAGGTCTCTTGGCATTGACAATATTCAGAAATACTGAGTTCTCTCCAATCCAGTGGACCTCTGGTCACCCAGCCCACCGTGTATGATGTCACCGTGTATGATGTCACAGACTCTGAAAAACACAGGGGACAGGGGTAGGGAAAAGCAGCCGTGCCTCCTTTAAGAGTAGCCGAGGTCACAGCAGTTCACTCGCCGACGCTGTGACCTTTGGAGCAGCCACAAGCAGCCGGCGATCATCTATCAGCATCTAAACTTTCCCCTGCTCGGTCAAACGTATGCGAGAGAGCAGTCGCTGACATTAAAACTCAATTAGCGGGGCCACTTTCTAAATAATACATTAGCAAAGTGCATTAGCCACAGCGCCTGGTGCCCAGAGAACAGCTCTTGCACTACATCTCAATATGTCAGGGCTGTGACCGCCTCGGAGCTAATGTGTCGGAACAGAAAGACATTGAAATGCAGATGAGCTTTGGCAATTAGACCATTGTCATTCACGGAGGGGATGTCTCCCCGTCAGCGCAATGCTCCGCTGGTGTGGTGATGAGCTGCCTCTCTCTGTGCCCTCTCTCACCTCTCACACTCTCATTCCTCCATGCGTATTAATGTGATGAGAAAACAGGAGCGTGACAGCAAATAGGAATCCAACAATCTGCTGCCTCTACTGTCCTGTTTAGAGGGTTGATTCTGTGTGTGTGTGTGTGTGTGTGTGTGTGTGTGTGTGTGTGTGTGTGTGTGTGTGTAACAGTATAACTTTAGTCCGTCCCCTCGCCGGGCGTGAACCAGGGACCCTGTGTACACATCAACAACAGTCACCCACGAAGCATCGTTACCCATCGCTCCACAAAAGCCACGGGGAACCACTACTTCGAGGTCTCAGAGCAAGTGATGTCACCGATTGAAATGCTATTGTCGCGTACCACCGCTAACTAGCTAGCCATTTCACATCCATTACATGTGCGCCCTCTGTACCTCTGTCTGTCCTCTGTGTTGGAAGTCTGTTACCTCAGAGGAAGGCCCATTGTGACAACAAACAAGCTCATTAGCCATTTTCCACAAGCATGAATCAGAACCCCTTCAGCTCTAGCCATAATCCTTCCATTACCCTATGTAGAGTAGACTACACACTACCGGCTTGGTTACAATGCCAAGTAGAGCCTGCTCTGGAATGGTGTTGGCCCTTGTGTGGCACAGAGCCTAAGGTATCCATATCCTCCGTAGAACTCCACAGTGAACAATGCCACTCTACCCCACTATACCGCCGAGTGGGTTAACACGGTCTGTCACAGCACAAACATTGTAACTACTGTAACTAGATTACAGTAGGCCTCAGCCTGATCCTCACAAAGACTAGCTCTGTGTGCACACAGTGAGGAAACGTTGTTAATCCGGGCTTTTGTTTTTCGCCAGCGGTCCCCTTGTCATCTCAGCGCCGTGCCGAGCACGAGTGCTCCGCTGGGCCCGTGAAACGCCTCATTGTAACGGGGCAGGTTGCCTGGCGCGCCGCCTGCCTCCCCCATATTAGTGAGTAAACAGCGCAGGAAAGATGGGAGTCATTGTCCTAGTAGTTATCATGGCAGAGTCGCTCCTAATGGCTTCACGGTCCCCGGGTATGACAAAAGGCACCCAGGCGAAAAGCGCAGGGCGATCATGAGCTATAAAAGATAAATACATTTGCAAGCGATTGTCGTTAAGCCGGTTCCTCGTCAACACCAGCGGGGCTGTTTTCTGAAAAGCGCCCGTCCCTGCCAAGAACAATGAATGCTCTGAGTTTTGGTTCCACAGAAAATATTGGAAGGCATTGTGGAGGGATAACAGTTGCAGCCAAAGTGGGTTGGATGTTTTCCTCGTGTTCCTGGCAAGCGCCCGGACTATCTGCAGCTGTCAGTGGTGTGGTTTTGCTAGGCCTCGTGAATCCCGCTTCTCATTTTTTAACTGGCCGTGGTGTCTTTGTGTTGACAGAGTACTGGGATTGATCTCAGCCCACAACAGGCTCATTAGGAGCCAGGCATGGTCCTCTAAAGTCTTAAAGCCCAGTCTCCCTCTTCTCCTCTAGTCTGGCTGTAACTAACCTTAAAGCCCAGTCTCCCTCTTCTCCTCTGGCTGTAACTTTGCAATGCAACAGGCTGTTTAAAGCTCTCATATACCACAAGAATAACTACTCCAGGGTATTATGGATGGATGAATGAATATCCACTATGGATGGATGAATATCCACTATGGATGGATGAATATCCACTATGGATGGATGAATATCCACTATGGATACAGATACATCTTCAATGGTGTATCTCCTACCATTATCACTACATATATCACCCATACCCACTACTATTCCTACCACTACTGCTGCAGCCAATTCTGCAGCAAAACTACAACTGTCACTACCACAACAACGACTACTACAGCTGGTACTGTTGAATGTCACTACCACAACAACGACTACTACAGCTAGTACTGTTGAATGTCACTACCACAACGACTACTACAGCTGGTACTGCTGACTGTCACTACCACAACAACGACACTACAGCTGGTACTGCTGACTGTCACTACCACAACAATGACTACTACAGCTGGTACTGCTGACTGTCACTACCACAACAATGACTACTACAGCTGGTACTGTTGACTGTCACTACCACAACAACGACTACTACAGCTGGTACTGTTGAATGTCACTACCACAACAACGACTACTACAGCTGGTACTGCTGACTGTCACTACCACAACAATGACTACTACAGCTGGTACTGCTGACTGTCACTACCACAACAACGACTACTACAGCTGGTACTGCTGACTGTCACTACCACAACAACGACTACTACAGCTGGTACTGCTGACTGTCACTACCACAACAACGACTACTACAGCTGGTACTGCTGACTGTCACTACCACAACAACGACTACTACAGCTTGTACTGCTAACTGTCACTACCACAACAATGACTACTACAGCTGGTACTGTTGACTGTCACTACCACAACAACGACTACTACAGCTGGTACTGCTGACTGTCACTACCACAACAATGACTACTACAGCTGGTGCTGCTGACTGTCACTACCACAACAATGACTACTACAGCTGGTACTGTTGACTGTCACTACCACAACAACGACTACTACAGCTGGTACTGCTGACTGTCACTACCACAACAACGACTACTACAGCTGGTACTGCTGACTGTCACTACCATAACAACGACTACTACAGCTGGTACTGTTGACTGTCACTGCCAAAAGTTCTGCATGATTCTTCCCACAATTTCCAGGTCTAACAGTCACAGTAAAAGCAGTGATTTCAATGCAAAGAAAGGATGTGAAACCCTCCCACCCTCCCATCCAGGGGATTCTGTCATTTTAAAATGGGATTGAGAGGCATGCCCGGGCCAAAGCAGCACTCTAGAACCGAGCTGCAGTTAAGAAACTCAACAAGCTGACAGCGTTGCACTGGTCCTTTTTGATGTCCAGAAAAACACTTCATGTGATTCCAAAGCCCTGGGCGCTTTGAAGCCCCCTCTAACTTCTTCTATTCTAATTGGTCTGACAAAGGGAGAATTTGGTTAGCCTAGCCAAGCCACTGAAGCCTAGCCTAGCCAAGCCACTGAAGCCTAGCCTAGCCAAGCCACTGAAGCCTAGCCTAGCCACTGAAGCCTAGCCTAGCCTAGCCACTGAAGCCTAGCCTAGCCAAACCACTGAAGTCTAGCCAAGCCACTGAAGCCTAGCCTAGCCAAGCCACTGAAGCCTAGCCTAGCCACTGAAGCCTAGCCTAGCCTAGCCACTAAAGCCTAGCCTAGCCAAACCACTGAAGTCTAGCCAAGCCACTGAAGCCTAGCCTAGCCAAGCCACTGAAGCCTAGCCTAGCCAAACCACTGAAGTCTAGCCAAGCCACTGAAGCTTAGCCTAGCCAAGCCACTGAAGCCTAGCCTAGCCTAGCCACTGAAGCCTAGCCTAGCCAAACCACTGAAGTCTAGCCAAGCCACTGAAGCCTAGCCTAGCCAAGCCACTGAAGCCTAGCCTAACCTAGCCACTGAAGCCTAGCCTAGCCAAGCCACTGAAGCCTAGCCTAGCCTAGCCACTGAAGCCTAGCCTAGCCACTGAAGCCTAGCCTAGCCACTGAAGCCTAGCTTAGCCAATCCTTACAAAAATTATTGCAGTTTTGAAACTGCAATGCAAAGAAAGGATGTGAAACCCTCCCACCCTCCCATCCAGGGGATTCTGGCAGTCGACTGTTTGTTTTTTTGACGCAGTAATTTCAGAATAACTGCACTGTACTGCAGTTATACTGCACTCTGACTGCAATCTTTTTTCTTAATGGAAGCCACTGAAGTCTAGCCTAGCCACTGAAGCCTAGCCTAGTCAAACCACTGAAGCCTAGCCTAGCCAAACCACTGAAGTCTAGCCAAGCCACTGAAGCCTAGCCTAGCCTAACCACTGAAGCCTAGCCTAACCACTGAAGCCTAGCCTAGCCAAACCACTGAAGTCTAGCCAAGCCACTGAAGCCTAGCCTAGCCTAACCACTGAAGCCTAGCCTAACCACTGAAGCCTAGCCTAGCCTAGCCACTGAAGCCTAGCCAAGCCACTGAAGCCTAGCCTAACCAAGCCACTGAAGCCTAGCCTAGCCTAGCCACTGAAGCCTAGCCTAGCCTAGCCACTGAAGCCTAGCCTAGCCTAGCCACTGAAGCCTAGCCTAGCCAAGCCACTGAAGCCTAACTTAGCCAAGCCACATTGACCTTCTCTAACCATTTTCATATCCGCTCCTCTTTAGCTTAGCTTAGATGGCCTATACAACACAAACCAAATGTTCCCGCCTCTGACAAGGTGTGAAGCTAGCCTAGCCACACTGAGCCGTTTACTTATCTGCCTCTGTAGCGTAACCTAGTTTAGCTGGCTTATATAACAAAAACAGAAAATGAAGCCTGCTATACAATAAAGTCTTCCAGTGCTCACCTCATGCTCCTTTGATGTGAATGCTTGACCATTCAAAATTCCCCTCATTAGAAAATGCCAGAGTGCCAACGTCTCTTTAATCATGGAATAAGTCATCTATTTATCTCTTCAAAAAGGGAAAATCATCACAGTTGGCAGTAAAAGCCTCACTGATATGCATTGGTTCATAGGCAGACTGCTTTATGGTTGATTTACAGCTTCATTGGGCTTGAGAGAGAGAGGGCGGGAATCAAAGAAAGAGAGAGCTAGAGGGAGGGAGTGAGGAAAGTGGAGTGAGAACTGCTAGATAATCCTACATTAAGAGAAAGAAACACGATTTATCTAAGCAAGCTTTGGCCCCACATATTCTTGACAGTGGAAGTGAGATTGTCAATGCTGTTTGGTTGCTCTGTTGTGCTGTTGTCTACAGTGCCTTGGGTTTTATGGCTGACTGAGTCAGGGATTCTGAGAAGGAGGATATGGGGGCGAGGGCATGGCGGCTTCCTTGTGACAATCTGTTGATTACCTTATTTAATTGATTAACTATCTAGTTCTCATTTGTCTGTAGGAGGTATGAAGAAAGTGGCTTTGTTCTGCAGTAATTTAGATGTAATAGTTAACTGTTCTATAAGATAAAACATTGTAGCTTATTAAGACACACACACACACACACACACACACGTTTGTTAGTGTTATCACTGCATAACAGCAGTCGTCTGATACTTCTCTGATCTGGGATTTCATGTACTGTGGTTATTATGTCGTCTGAATGTTGGTCAACGACGTCTCTGTTAAATCCCTCCATGTCCCCCCCCCCCCCCTATCTGTCTCTTACTAGAGGCCTCAGCTCATCCTCTCAGCATGAGGTGGAATCTTAAGTCAGTGGCCAAGGTCTTAACACTCGCACTGCCAACAGGACCGGGCCCGGTGACAACCACGCTTACATTACTGATATCCATCTTTAACTGGCTTCTGGGGGACTACCACTCTGAGAAGCACTCTGCGTCTCGTCACCTATAAGCTGTCCATAACATTACTGAATGAGGTGTGTGTGTGTGTGTGTGTGGGTGGGTGTGTGTCCTTGCTTGAGGAATGTATGTGTCGATCCATATGTTGCTGTTTACTCATCTGAGCTGTGCAAATAAATTGGTCAAGCTATGCAATCCTATGCATCCATGTCACAGTTCCATAGCCAACGCTCCTATCCATGTTGTGCTCATTTTACTGAATATGTCAATGGGTTGTAATATTGATTACACTATGAAGTTCCTTGCCAATTGTCATATAGTGTATTTTTTTAAGCATTTCTTTTTCCTTCCCTGGGAGGTTGAGTTGTCAAGGCCTGTATTCTAAACGTTGTTGTTATTATCGGAGCCAGGTCACTTGATGTGTTCTCCGTGAGGTGGATATCTAATATAAAATACCTTCCACGTCATGGCTTCTTCTCACAAATCACTTCACCCAGCTCCCTATGCATGTCATCTATTCCATTCTGGGCCCATTTTCATCCAGAACCAACGGACAATGTCAGGTCCCCAGCTGTTATCACATAAGGTTATTAAGAGCTGATCTGTGTTCAGATTGAGAAGGTAAGAGTGACTAGAGGAGCGGGCGGGAGACATAATTGACACTGCAAGCAGGAATTAGAGAGAGAGAGAGAGAGATCCCAGTGCTACTCAGAGGCTGTCATATGACTAGTGCCTTCCAAAAGACAGCGTGATTGGTTTCCTTCAAGCAACCTTACACTTCTGTTATGATGACAACGGCATTACATGTCACTATCTTGTCTTATGTATGTCTTCTGAGCTTTGAATCCTACTGTATAACTTCAAACCCAACTGGCATAACTTGTGATTTTTGAGTACACTACCAGTGATGCCTATGGAATATGCAGATGTAACGTTGGAAGCATGGCAGTCGTGTGAGATAAGTGTTGCCGAGGGAGATGAGGGGAAAAACTACAAAGGGGCTAAAGAAGAAGAGAAATGATTAGATACTTGGGTTAGCCAGGTTTCAAATATACTCCCCATGCCATTTCTGTGTTATTTATGCCCCCTAATAATACCATGCTTTGATGTAATACATGAACGCTGTTTGCCAGGCCTGAGGTCTGTCTTTAGGCGTCCAGACAGCTTGGAGAGCTCTTAGTGCATGGGCCTTTCTTCTCCTCTAATACTGAATCCATTGAGATAGAGAGGGCCTTTTGTCTCTGAGCTCTGATTATTCTCAAATGAAAGTAGCAACTTACCTCTGTCATGCCAGCTTTCTAAGAGAGTTGAAGCAGAGGAGGTCTTTGTGTGTGTGTGTGTGTGTGTGTGTGTGTGTGTGTTCATGCCTACGACATTTGCATTTTCGATATCAAAGAAAGGCTCTTTTTGTCTTGGACAACCACATCACAGAATGATTTTAGGAACTCCTATAGGTAGATTCCCTAGGAAGAGGCTTCCAATTTTCTCAGTGTGTGTTCAATATGTAAACAAAGACATTGAGTAAACATTGATATGGTGGGTTCGATTTAATACCAGGCTACGTCTAGTTATTATGCTTTGGGAACATAATGTAGTGTATAATTAGAAACATTTATGATAATGTTCATATTTAAATGTATCATGTTTCATGTTGCTTAAATTGTGTTCTGTAATTATAATATTGTGTTTCTGATAGATTTCGTTCCTCAAACACACGACCAGTTGTGCTACACCACACTTTGGCAAAATGACAGCATGCCAACATTAGAGTGTGTGTGCAACATATGTGGTATGTGTGTATACATGTGTGTTTATGTTTATGTGCGCATGACATGTAGGGTGGGCAGGGGACAGTCTGACTTTGATCACGAGCCGAGCCAGTTGCCAAGGGAGGTTGTGACACACACACACTGGTTCCCCAGCAGGCTACATCCTCGTCTCGACCCACCTCCTGTGCCCCTGTGAATCCCTCTGGAGCCCCCACTACCCCCCCCCCCCCCCCCCACCTCACTGTGTCTCGCCACTCTCAGCCTCAATCGATACCCACATCAAAGGTTATGTGGAGGTAGCTAGTGAGTCAAATTCTTTGAAGCTGTTTGCGCAGAACCCACGTTTGCTAAGCTAACACTGCCGAGGAACCTCCTCCAATCGCCGTGTTTGCCAAGCATTACCTCTGTTTGCTGAAACACCTAGTGGATTCTAATAGAGAACAGACTTTGCTCCCTTCCCTTCTGTGCCCTCCTCTTCCTTTTTTTCCACACAGCAGTTGAATCCATAAACCAATCAATGCGGCCAATGACTTTCACTGATCTGATAGGCCGAGGCGTGTCCTGCCAAAGCTAATATTTATCTAACACTTTATTGGCTGGGGCTTGTTGGAAACCGTAAGGAGGAAGGTGGAGGCAACGTCGGGGAAAAAAACTACGTGGAAGAGGACAATAATAAAGGCTGCCTGTTGCACGGTGCCAAGTTCAAGAGAATGGGATAATTAAATGGGATAATTGCAGCAGGAGATGTAGGGGAGCGATAGCAAACAATGTCATTATTGTTGCTGGCTGGCGGTTTATATGGCGCTGTCATTCATGGATTTGAATATGGCCCAGGGCCAACGTTTGATGTAGAGGTCCGTTGATGAGACTTTGTCCCACAGAGATGACATTGGGCCGGGGGACATTTAGCTTCGCTACATCCAAGGCGATGCGATGCGGTGGAGGGGGGGGTTTGGGGGTGGTCATGGAGGAAGTGGATGACCATGCAAAATGGACAGGAAGTTCCTACATTTTTTTATGACTTGGCCACTGAAAGGGCATGTGAACACAAATCTAATCCCCAAAAGCACAAACATTCCTACTTCACAGTTTTAGATTACATTTCAACAAGTCATTCATTCGCTTTCTCTGAATAGAAGCAGGAAAAAGTCTCTGCACACCTCCAGTCAGATGCAAAAGGATTTTAATAGTAGCTGAGCTTTCCATCACTAGACCTTCATCAGAGCAATAACATAAATACGCTGGATATTCAAGCAAACGTCAATTACAGGTCGTCTCTTTCCAAGTCTCCATGTAGTGAAAACTCAGAGCCACAATGGGAGCAACACGGCACCAGAGAGTAGGGCCTTTTGTTATTCACATTCAGCCAAGAGTCATATACAAACAACAGTCACATAATCGTGTACTCCCTGTGTCTCGTGTGCAGATGCATAGATTTATGTCAATATTAGTATTTTTTGTATTTGTGTCTGTTATGGATCCCCGTTCTTCCTGGGGTCCAGCTAAACGAAGGTAGTTCTAAAACCATTAAAAACACAACATTACATTTCACCACAGATTTCACAACACATTAAGTGTGTGTCCTCAGGCCACTACTCTACTACCAGATATCTACAACACAAAATCCATATGTTGGTGTGTGTATAGTGCGTATGTTATCATGTGTGTGTGTTTGTGCCTGTACCTGTGCGTTGCGTGTGTGTGTCTCCAATATGACAAGGAGGGGTCATGGTGTGTTCCACAGCAGATGTTAGACGCCTAGTCGGCCCTGCAATGTTGTCATTAAGTTGCTGTAAACCCTGGGATTTACATTCAGTCTGACCACTCAAGCTGAAACAACAGTCAACATGCTTTACATACTGTAAACCAATCAGGATAAAGAGGGCAAGCACACATGACCAGGAGATGGCAGTACTGCCTATCACAGACGGTTTCTCTCGTAGTGAAAAAATAGGTTCTAATCCCTACCCAGAGCCACCTATCTCTCTCCCTCTCTCACACCCTTTCTCTCTCTGTCTTGTCCTTATCACTGTCTCATTCTCACACACACACACACACACACACACACACACACACACACACACACACACACACACACACACACACACACACACACACACACACACTCACTACTGGGAACAAGCTGTCTTAGTCAGCACTCCCTAGTACTACACCAGGTACTGATGAACCTGTTGGTCCACTGTGATGACAGACTTACGGACAACAGCCCCCACCTTGTGCCTATCGCTGATCGCAAACACTTATCTGAGCAAACACAAATTCAGGCTAATGTTTTACAGCCACACAGCTATTCCTCTTACAGCAAGGCTTTTCACGATAAAAACCAGGAGTAAACACGATAGAGACAAAATGGTGATAAGAGAGAGAAAAGTAAATTACTTATTAGCTTATCGAGTTGCTGTGTAATAGGTAGCAATAACATGGAAGGTGGACGTTAGCCACTTTGCTATTGTATACCACTTGAAATGCTAACACAGATAAACTGGAGACCGCAGTGCCCCAACCTGACACCTGCTCAGTGTGACACAGTGTGAGAGGATGCCATCATCACTTCCTTTAACCCTATAACACACACACACACAAACACCCCCCTATTGGGTCATAACCTGAGGGGAACTAGCCCTATAGGCCGAGGCTGTGTTATTTCACTGTTGTTGTAATGCTGGTCAAACATCATTTAGAATGGCCAAACTCAATAGTGGCAGTGTTAGGCTGCAGTGTCAATATTATCATAGCACACAGAGTGGGGAGGTGGGGGGGGGGGGTTGCTATGTGTGTAGCCGTGTGCTAAGTGTACTCTGTCAACTCTGGCCACACAGAGCGGGGGGAGGGGGGGGGGGAAGAGCAGTAACAACAATAAAGTTGATGGAAAGAAAAAAAGAACAAAGGCGGAGGAATTCAGTCTCGCTGCGGCTTCAGGCGCTTCCTTGTTTGACAAAGAAATACTTTCCTCTCTTCATTACCAGCCCTTTTTATGTTGTGCAGCAAATTCTTACCATTATCTCTCTGTTATGTCTACACTGGCTGACTTGTTGAGGCAAACTGAGCCAGCTGTGGAGGATTTTGTCCCTACGAATGCCAGCTAATATTTTTCTTCTATGTTGTTATGGTAGAGATACACCTGGAAAGGATTCCGATTCAGAGCCCATGCTAAAGAATTATAGATTCATGTAATGGCAAAGTGCAAATATCATTCTGACTGTGGCAAAGTTAGACCTGTTCTGCTACACAATTATTCCTGGAAATTGTCTAACCAAGGTTGCGTCTCCAATGGCACCCTATTCCCTAAACAGTGCACTACCCTATGCGGCTCTGGCTAAAAGTAGTGCTATATTGGAATATGATGCAATTCGGCCCAAGTGTATTTGACCCCTGACGTTTGTTGTTCTGTGGACTGTTCTCCACTGAGCTTCCATGCATCTGTCGAGGTTTTGTGGAAAGGTTCAGTGACCATGAAGTGGACGGCCAAGTCAAGGACACCCTTTGTCAATACAGATAGCGCAGATCAATGATTACTGGCTGTGCCACCACAAAAGGGGAAGTGCCTCTGTTTACATGTCTTTGTGGGGAGAAGTTGGGTTAGTGGAAAGAGTCAAATAACAGCTATTCAAACAAACAACTGAGTTGGTTGGTTGGTTGGTTGGTTGGTAGTCATTTCCATGTAAAAGGACCCATGATGGGAGTATGTCAAATTGGGTGTCAAATGAAAGCAAAGACAATTTTATTATTATTATTTAGGCATATACAGTGAGCTCCGGAAGTATTGGGACAGACACATGTTTTGTTGTTTTGGCTCTGTACTCCACCACTTTGTAAGTTAGCAGTGACTGTACGGCGTACTTCCAGTCACGTCAAACACTGTAGACAGAATAACAACACTGGCTGCATTGGTTTAAACTGTTTTCTAGGGACGTTCCATTTGGATCCATCCATAACAATGAGCTAATGAGGCACGTTATCGCCTGGCATAGAAAATGTGTTCTCTAGTCAGGACACTGTGGTTCAGAGGAGCTAGCCAACAACACAGCAACACACAATCACTTCTAACTGAAGCTGGAAAGACTGCAAACTAACTGCACTTTGTTTTGTTTGACCTTTTTTCAACCGACATTTGAATATTGAAACAATGTTGCAAATCTCCGCTGTTGAAAACAAAATATACGTGAGATAATGTCCAGATGCTTTTTATAGTGCAGATCAAGTTTTTAACTTCCCTGCCTGGGCTGATGAGACAGTGGATTGGGCTGATGAGACAGTGGATTGGGCTGACGAGGCAGTGGATTGGGCTGATGAGACAGTGGATTGGGCTGACGAGACAGTGGATTGGGCTGATGAGACAGTGGATTGGGCTGATGAGACAGTGGATTGGGCTGATGAGACAGTGGATTGGGCTGATGAGACAGTGGATTGGGCTGATGAGGCAGTGGATTGGGCTGATGAGGCAGTGGATTGGGCTGATGAGACAGTGGATTGGGCTGATGAGGCAGTGGATTGGGCTGATGAGGCAGTGGATTGGGCTGATGAGACAGTGGATTGGGCTGATGAGACAGTGGATTGGGCTGATGAGACAGTGGATTGGGCTGATGAGGCAGTGGATTGGGCTGATGAGACAGTGGATTGGGCTGACGAGACAGTGGATTGGGCTGATGAGACAGTGGATTGGGCTGATGAGACAGTGGATTGGGCTGATGAGACAGTGGATTGGGCTGATGAGACAGTGGATTGGGCTGATGAGACAGTGGATTGGGCTGATGAGACAGTGGATTGGGCTGATGAGGCAGTGGATTGGGCTGATGAGACAGTGGATTGGGCTGATGAGACAGTGGATTGGGCTGACGAGACAGTGGATTGGGCTGATGAGACAGTGGATTGGGCTGATGAGGCAGTGGATTGGGCTGATGAGGCAGTGGATTGGGCTGATGAGACAGTGGATTGGGCTGATGAGACAGTGGATTGGGCTGATGAGACAGTGGATTGGGCTGATGAGACAGTGGATTGGGCTGATGAGGCAGTGGATTGGGCTGATGAGGCAGTGGATTGGGCTGATGAGACAGTGGATTGGGCTGATGAGACAGTGGATTGGGCTGATGAGACAGTGGATTGGGCTGATGAGACAGTGGATTGGGCTGATGAGACAGTGGATTGGGCTGACGAGACAGTGGATTGGGCTGACGAGACAGTGGATTGGGCTGACGAGACAGTGGATTGGGCTGACGAGACAGTGGATTGGGCTGACGAGACAGTGGATTGGGCTGACGAGGCAGTGGATTGGGCTGAGGAGACAGTGGATTGGGCTGATGAGACAGTGGATTGGGCTGATGAGGCAGTGGATTGGGCTGATGAGGCAGTGGATTGGGCTGACGAGACAGTGGATTGGGCTGACGAGACAGTGGATTGGGCTTACGAGACAGTGGATTGGGCTGACGAGACAGTGGATTGGGCTGACGAGACAGTGGATTGGGCTGACGAGACAGTGGATTGGGCTGACGAGACAGTGGATTGGGCTGACGAGACAGTGGATTGGGCTGACGAGGCAGTGGATTGGGCTGACGAGGCAGTGGATTGGGCTGACGAGACAGTGGATTGGGCTGACGAGACAGTGGATTGGGCTGACGAGACAGTGGATTGGGCTGATGAGACAGCGGATTGGGCTGATGAGGCAGTGGATTGGGCTGATGAGGCAGTGGATTGGGCTGATGAGACAGTGGATTGGGCTGATGAGACAGTGGATTGGGCTGATGAGACAGTGGATTGGGCTGATGAGACAGTGGATTGGGCTGATGAGACAGTGGATTGCGCAGTCAGATGGAACAGAGTAAATAGGCATTTTAACATCATAGATTCAGCCGGTGGTAGTTACTGGAGTAGACACCGGCTGGAATGCACATTCAGAATTAGACCCACCCATTCTATAATCAACTGTACTGAATCCTATTCTAATGTACTGAACTCTACTGTGTTGTGTTGTACTGTACTGTTCTGTACTGTAGTGTCCGGTTCTGTACTCTAATGTACTGTACTGAGCTCTACTGTTCTGTGCTGTGCTGTAGTCTTCTTTACTCTACTGTACTCTGCTCTACAGTACTAAACTCTTTTCTAATGTACTGAACTCTACTGTGCTGTACTGTACTGTTCTGTTCTGTACTCTAGTGTCCGGTTCTGTACTCTACTGTACTCTACTGTTCTGTTCTGTTCTGTACTCTACTGTACTCTGCTCTACTGTACTCTACTGAGCTTTTCTGTTCTGTTCTGTACTGTTCTGTACTCTACTGTACTCTGCTCTACTGTACTCTACTGAGCTTTTCTGTTCTGTACTGTAGTGTTCTGTTCTCTACTGTACTCTGCTCTACTGTACTCTACTGAGCTCTACTGTTCTGTACTGTAGTGTTCTGTACTCTACTGTACTCTGCTCTACTGTACTCTACTGAGCTTTTCTGTTCTGTGCTGTAGTGTTCTGTACTCTGCTCTACTGTTCTGTACTCTGCTCTACTGTACTCTACTGTACTGTACTCTACTGTACTCTACTGTACTGTACTCTGCTCTACTGTACTCTACTGTACTCTACTGTACTGTACTGTACTCTACTGTACTGTTCTCTGCTCTACTCTGCTCTACTGTACTCGACTCTATTCTACTGTACTCTACTGCATCCTGCTCTACTGTACTCTGCTCTACTGTACTCTGCTCTACTGTACTCTGCTCTACTGTACTCTACTGTGCTCTACTGTGCTCTAATGTACTCTGCTCTACTGTACTCTGCTCTACTGTACTCTACTGTACTCTGCTCTACTGTACTCTACTGTACTCTGCTCTACTGTACTCTACTGTACTCTGCTCTACTGTACTCTACTGTACTCTGCTCTACTCTACTGAGCTCTGCTCTACTGTACTCTGCTCTACTGTACTCTGCTCTACTGTTCTGTACTGTTCTGTACTCTACTGTACTTTACTCTACTGTACTGTACTCTACTGTACTCTACTGTACTCTACTGTACTGTACTCTACTGTACTGTATTCTACTGTACTCTACTCTGCTCTACTGTACTCTGCGCTACTGTACTCTGCTCTACTGTACTCTACTGTACTCTGCTCTACTGTACTCTACTGTACTCTGCTCTACTGTACTCTACTGAGCTTTTCTGTGCTGTACTTTGATGTCCAAACATGTGAAACATAGACTTCTATGATTGGTTCAGATTTGGTCTGATCCGACCAACCAAATTTGATCTTGTTTTGGGGCAGAGCTCATTAAAATAATAGATCATGTGTAGAAAAATACCCCCAAATTGTTTGCATATTTCTACCTTTGTGTCCCGATTCAGGAAACATCACCATGAAGAACATGATATTCATAACTCTGCTTTTCTGTCTAGTACAGATCAGAGACCCCAAGATGAATTTCCCTTAATGCAGTTCTGTTACCGGGTGTAAATCCACTTCACTTACTGTACTTCAATAACCAACAGAGATTTGTGTCCCTGTGTCATGTCATAGCTGACACTCCATCCTTTCTGCAGACATCGTTGAACATTCATTCTGAGCAGATATTTATTAAGAGAGTTTTTGAACTTTGCATCTGCACAGTTCTTCTACTGTTCTACTGTGTTTTTGTAAAAAAATGTCAGTGTAAATTATTAAATGTAGTCCTTGTGCATAGAGTTGTATGGTTTGTTACAATTTGAAATCAATGGGTTTTGTTTGGCCTACATTTTAAGTGAAAGATTTGAGTCTCAATGCAATTCTGTAAAGTGTACAAATGGGCAGAAGTCAAGTGAGCAGCTGGGAAAATGTACGCAGACTTTTACCTCACCAGTGGGGAGGAAAGACAAGCAAACACTTAACTGTTCCAGTGACAACCCTCTGTCTCACTGTTTGTTCTGGGCCTGGTCAGAGAGAGACAATGTAACTGATAGGCTAGACAAGCAAACAAACTGCTGCATTATGGGACCTTGTTGTTTTTAGGGTTCCAAGCCTCAAAAATGTGAGGAATCCTTTATATACTGTTTTGTTATTATAAACTCCCCTTCCTACTGCTGTATATTCTAATGGCTATACACTCCCCTTCCTAATGCTGTATATTCTAATGGCTATAAACTCCCTACTGCTGTATATTCTAATGGCTATACACTCCCCTTCCTACTGCTGTATATTCTAATGGCTATAAACTCCCCTTCCTACTGCTGTATATTCTAATGGCTATACACTCCCCTTCCTAATGCTGTATATTCTAATGGCTATAAACTCCCTACTGCTGTATATTCTAATGGCTATACACTCCCCTTCCTAATGCTGTATATTCTAATGGCTATAAACTCCCTACTGCTGTATATTCTAATGGCTATACACTCCCCTTCCTACTGCTGTATATTCTAATGACTATAAACTCCCCTTCCTAATGCTGTATATTCTAACGGCTATAAACTCCCCTTCCTACTGCTGTATATTCTAATGGCTATAAACTCCCCTTCCTAATGCTGTATATTCTAACGGCTATAAACTCCACTTCCTACTGCTGTATATTCTAACGGCTATAAACTCCCCTTCCTACTGCTGTATATTCTAATGGCTATAAACTCCCCTTCCTACTGCTGTATATTCTAACGGCTATAAACTCCCCTTCCTACTGCTGTATATTCTAATGGCTATAAACTCCCCTTCCTACTGCTGTATATTCTAATGGCTATAAACTCCCCTTCCTACTGCTGTATATTCTAATGGCTATAAACTCCCTACTGCTGTATATTCTAATGGCTATAAATTCCCTACTGCTGTATATTCTAATGGCTATAAACTCCCCTTCCTACTGCTGTATTTTCTAATGGCTATAAACTCCCCTTCCTACTGCTGTATATTCTAATGACTATGAACTCCCTACTGCTGTATATTCCAATGGCTATAAACTCCCTACTGCTGTATATTCTAATGGCTATCAACTCCCCAACCTACTGCAGTATATTCTAATGGCTATAGGTTCCCTACTGCTCTATATTCTAATGGCTATAAACTCCCCTACCTACTGCTGTATATTCTAATGGCTATAAACTCCCTACTGCTGTATATTCTAATGGCTATAAACTCCCTTTCCTACTGCTGTATATTCTAATGGCTATAAACTCCCCTTCCTACTGCTGTATATTCTAATGGCTCTTAGCTCCCCTACCTACTGCTGTATATTCTAATGACTATAAACTCCCCTACCTTCTGCTGTATATTCTAATGGCTATAAACTCCCCTTCCTACTGCTGTATATTCTAATGGCTATAAACTCCCCTACCTACTGCTGTATATTCTAATGGCTATAAACTCCCCTTCCTACTGCTGTATATTCTAGTGGCTATAAACTCCCCTTCCTACTGCTGTATATTCTAATGGCTATAAACTCCCTACTGCTGTATATTCTAATGGCTATAAACTCCCCTTCCTACTGCTGTATATTCTAATGGCTATAAACTCCCCTACCTACTGCTGTATATTCTAATGACTATGAACTCCCTACTGCTGTATATTCTAATGGCTGTAATCTCCCCTTCCTACTGCTGTATATTCTAATGGCTATAAACTCCCCTTCCTAATGCTGTATATTCTAATGGCTGTATATATATATATATATTACGTGGGTAAGTGAGAGAGGTTGATACTTTCTAATAATAACTACAGTTACACATGTTTACCCCTATTGAGTATTGTTCAAGGTGAAGCTGCTCTATTCTGCTTCCTGGGGAACATTTTACTGGGGCCAGGGTTTTTTTTCAACGACATATGCAAATAGAGACTTTATTCCTAGTATAGAAAGCAACGTTTCTGAACTTATCTAAAAATGTGGACGCACACTTTTCATATTAGGAGATACATATTTACAGAACTGATTAAGTGTATTTAGTGAAGTCTCAAAACATAGTAGGTGAAAGATTTGTGATAAAGAAGACAACAGGCAGGGATGTTGCTATTCTTCTTAAAAGGCCATCAGTTTCATTTCCTGAAACACAGTCACATGATAAAGAGGTGTGGTTGAGTTTTCATATAGTCTGTGGACACTGGTGCAAGTTGGTGCCGATATCACGACGACAAAATGTAAGTAACCTTAGCTATTGTTTACATTTCTAACGCTAACATAATATCATACTTTTCACATCTTAGACTATCAAAGTTTCCGTTAGACGTCAGAGTTTCAATTCCTGAAACACAGTCACCTGACCAGCAGATGTGGTTGGGTTTTTTATTACAATGACCAAGTAGAAGGAACATTTAACTATCATTTACATTGCTAATGCTTAATAGGATATCATTGTTAGATATCTTGTTAGATTATCCTGCCATCTATCACTGTATGAACATTGCTGAGTCGTAATATTGGGGTCACTTAGAAATGTCCTTGTTTTTGAAATAAAAGCAATTTTTTTGTCCATTACATCAAATTGATGTTATATACAGAAATACAGTGTAGACATTAAAGTTGTAAATGACTATAGTAGCTGAAAACGGCAGATTTTTTTATGAAAATCTACATAGGCGTACAGAGGCCCATTATCAGCAACCATCACTCCTGTGTTCCAATGGCACGTTGTATTAGCTAATCCATGTTTATAATTTTAAAAGGCTAATAGATCATTAGAAAACCCTTTTGCAATTATGTTATCACAGCTTAAAACTGTTGTGTTGATTAAAGAAACAATAAAACTGCCCTTCTTTAGACTAGTTGGAGCATCAGCATTTGTGGGTTCGATTACGGGCTCAAAATGGCCAGAAACAACGTCAACAGTGAAGAGGCGACTCCGGGATGCTGGTCTTCTAGATAGAGTTGCAAAAAAAAGCTATATATCAGGCTGGCCAATAAAAAGAAAATATTAAGATGTGCAAAAGAACACTGGACAGGGGAGCTCTGCCTAGAAGGCCAGCATCCCGGAGTCGCCTCTTCACTGTTCACTTTGAGACTGGTGTTTTGCGGGGTGCTATTTAATAAAGCTGCCAGTTGAGGACTGGTGAGGCCTCTGTATGCCTATGTAGATATTCCATTCGAAATCTGCTGTTTCCAGCTACAATAGTCATTTACAACATTAACAATGTCTATACTGTATTTCTGATCAATTTTATGTTATTTTAATGGACAAAAAATGTCCATAAGTGACCCCAAACTTTTGAACGGTAGTGTATGTGTGTGTATATATAACATATTTAACAATTAATAACATATGTATGTGTATTAAGTGAGAATTAAGAATTAAGTGAGAAGTAGGCATTGGTCTGAAGCCGAAAAATAAAGGAAATTCACATGAGCACCCATGCTCTACAAAGGTTTTCCAGCACACGACGTTGACCTAATGCAGTAGCTATGTCTATTCAATGCTGGTTTGACCAATCGGAATCCATGCTTCAAGATTGTTTTGAGCTCGGTGACTTGGATATGTTCCAGGTAGCCTCTGAGAATAGCATCAACGTATACACTGACACGTTGACTGAGTTAATCAGGAAGTGTATAGCGGATGTTGTTCCCACTGTGACTATTAAAACCTACCCAAATCAGAAACCATGGATAGATGGCAGCGTTCGCGGAAAACTGAAAGCACGAACCACCGCATTTAACCATGGCAAAGTGACTAGGAATATGGTTGAATACAAACAGTGTAGTTATTCCCTCCGTAAGGCAATCAAACAGGCAAAACCTGCTATCTTTGAGGATAACACAGTGCCATAAACGCAGCCCGCTCCAAAGGACTGTGGGCTCTCGTTGTCCGTGGCTGATGTGAGTAAGACATTTAAACGTGTTAAGCCTCGCAAGGCTGCCAGCCCAGACGGCATCCCTAGCCACGTCCTCAGAGCATGCGCAGACCAGCTGGCTGCTCCCTATCCCAGTCTGCTGTCCCCACTTGCTTCAAGATGTCCACCATTGTTCCTGTACCCAAGTAAGCAAAGGTAACTGAACTAAATGACAATCATCCCGTATCACTCACTTCTGTCATCATGAAGTGCTTTGAGAGGCTAGTCAAGGATCATATCACCTCTACCTTACCTGACACCCTAGACCCACTTCAATTTGCACAACGCCCCCAAAAATCGACAGACGATCCAATCGCCATGGCACTGCACACTGCCCTATCCCATCTGGACAAGAGGAATACCTATGAAATAATGATGTTCATTGACTATATGTCAGCCTTCAACGCTGTAGTACCTTCCAATATCATCATTAAAATCGGGGCCCCGGGTCTGAACCCTGCCCTGTGCAACTGGGTCCTGGACTTCCTGACTGGCCGCCCCCAGGTGGTGAGGGTAGCAAACAACACCTCCACTTCGCTGATCCTCAACACAGGGTCCCACAAGGGTGCGTGCTCAGCCCCCTCCAGTACTCCCTGTTCAACCATGACTGCATGGCCACGCATACCTCCAACTCAATCATCAAGTTTGCTGATGGCACAACAGTTGTTAATCTATCCTAATAAACCGCATGCTTTCCCAACGAGTCATAGTGGAAGGACCACACAACATGTCATCACGTGACTCCAAGTTTACTTCGATATTATGGTTATTATTTCAATATTTGCGAATTAAAAGCATTTCCACCAACATTTCTCACAATTATTTTTACTGGCACGAAAAGACATTCTTGATACACATGGGAAACTGTTGAGCGTGAAACAGCCAACAGAGTTGCAGTTCTTGTCACAAATGGCACACATACATAATCCATGTCTCAATTATCCCAAAGCTTAAAAATAATTCTATAACCTGTATCCTCCCCTTCATCTACACTCATTTCAAGTGGATTTAACAAATTACATAAATAAGGGTAAGCCTAATAAGCCTATGTCATGGAAAGAGCAGGTGTTCTTAATGTTTTGAACGCTCAGTGTGTATGTATATATATATATATATACACACACACACACACACACACACACACACACACACAGTGGGGCAAAAAAGTATTTAGTCAGCCACCAATTGTGCAAGTTCTCCCACTTAAAAAGATGAGAGAGGCCTGTAATTTTCATCATAGGTACACTTCAACTACAGTGCCTTGCGAAAGTATTCGGCCCCCTTGAACTTTGCGACCTTTTGCCACATTTCAGGCTTCAAACATAAAGATAGAAAACTGTATTTTTTTGTGAAGAATCAACAACAAGTGGGACACAATCATGAAGTGGAACGACATTTATTGGATATTTCAAACTTTTTTAACAAATCAAAAACTGAAAAATTGGGCGTGCAAAATTATTCAGCCCCTTTACTTTCAGTGCAGCAAACTCTCTCCAGAAGTTCAGTGAGGATCTCTGAATGATCCAATGTTGACCTAAATGACTAATGATGATAAATACAATCCACCTGTGTGTAATCAAGTCTCCGTATAAATGCACCTGCACTGTGATAGTCTCAGAGGTCCGTTAAAAGCGCAGAGAGCATCATGAAGAACAAGGAACACACCAGGCAGGTCCAAGATACTGTTGTGAAGAAGTTTAAAGCTGGATTTGGATACAAAAAGATTTCCCAAGCTTTAAACATCCAAAGGAGCACTGTGCAAGCGATACTATTGAAATGGAAGGAGTATCAGACCACTGCAAATCTACCAAGGCCTGGCCGTCCCTCTAAACTTTCAGCTCATACAAGGAGAAGACTGATCAGAGATGCAGCCAAGAAGCCCATGATCACTCTGGATGAACTGCAGAGATCTACAGCTGAGGTGGGAGACTCTGTCCATAGGACAACAATCAGTCGTATATTGCACAAATCTGGCCTTTATGGAAGAGTGGCAAGAAGAAAGCCATTTCTTAAAGATATCCAATTTGATTTGTTAAAAAAGTTTGAAATATCCAATAAATGTCGTTCCACTTCATGATTGTGTCCCACTTGTTGTTGATTCTTCACAAAAAAATACAGTTTTATATCTTTATGTTTGAAGCCTGAAATGTGGCAAAAGGTCGCAAAGTTCAAGGGGGCCAAATACTTTCGCAAGGCACTGTATGTATGACAGACAAAATGAGAGAAAAAAATCCAGAAAATCACATTGTAGGATTTTTAATGAATTTATTTGCAAATTATGGTGGAAAATAAGTATTTGGTCAATAACAAAAGTTTATCTCAATACTTTGTTATATACCCTTTGTTGGCAATGACAGAGGTCAAACGTTTTCTGTAAGTCTTCACAAGCTTTTCACACATTGTTGCTGGTATTTTGGCTCATTCCTCCATGCAGATCTCCTCTAGAGCAGTGATGTTTTGGGGCTGTTGCTGGGCAACACGGACTTTCAACTCCCTCCAAATAGTATTCAGACCCTTGACCCTTGACTTTTTCCACATTTTAGCCTTATTCTAAAATATATTAAATCATTTTTTCCCCTCATCAATCTACACAAAATCCCATAATGACAAAGCGAAAACAGGGTTAAATTTATTTTGCATAATTACAACAACAAAAGGAAATACCTTAAATAAATAAGTATTCAGACCCTTTGCCACGAGACTCTAAATTGAGCTCAGCTGCATCCTGTTTCCATTGATCATCCTTGATATGTTTCTACAACTTGATTTTGGTATTTGGTATTTGGTATTTTATTAGGATCCCCATTAGCTGTTGCAAAATCAGTAGCTACTCTTCCTGGGGATCAACACAAAACATGAAACATAATACAGAATGATATATTACAGAACACTAAGACAACAGCTCAAGGACAGAACTACATACATTTAAAAAAAAAGGTACACACAGCCTACATATCAATGCATAGACACAAACGATCTAGATCAAATAGGGGAGAGGCATTGTGCCGCGAGGTGTTGCTCTTACTTCTACCCCCTCCTTTTTCGAACATTCTGTTAAAAATCGCGCAACTTTTCAGCGTCCTGCTACTCATGCCAGGAATATAGTATATGCATATGATTAGTATGTGTGGATAGAAAACACTCTGAAGTTTCTATAACAGATCGTGTGTTTCATTGAAAAACGCAAGAAAAACTGCTCTCTGAAAGCTAAAAATAATTTCCATAAGTCACTTTCGTTGGGTTGTTAAAAGGGGACAACATTTAATATCGACCTGCATGCAATTCATACAAATTCCACACGATGTCGCCATTGTCGTCATTTTCAATTGAATTTTTTGTTGGAAAATCCAACTATCTGTATTCCGTTTCTTCCGGTCTCCACCAGGATCCTTTGAATGTGGACATTGGCAGCCATTGATTTGCAGACGAGGAGCTATTGAATATACATCGCCCTGTAATCATTTTGATAGATTATAAACGTTTACTAATACCTAAAGTTGGATTACAAAAGGATTTCGAAATGTTTTGTGAAAGTTTATCGTCGACTTTTTTAATTGTAAAAAATGACGCAGCGTTTAAAAACGATGTTTTTTTCTGAATGACACAGCTTCCATAGAAAGCTATTTTGGGTATATATGGACCGATTTAAACGAAAAAAAGACCCAATAGTGATGTTTATGGGGCATATAGGAGTGCCAAGAAAGAAGCTCGTCAAAGGTAATGAATGTTTTATATTTAATTTCTGTGTTTTGTGCAGCGCCGGATAAGCAAAGTCTTTGTTTACGTCGCATTCAGGCATTTTGGGGTGTTGCATGCTATCAGATAATAGCTTCTCATGCTTTCGCCGAAAAGCATTTTAAAAATCTGACTTGTTGGCTAGGTTCACAACGAGTTTAGCTTTAATTCAATACCCTGCTTGTGAATTTTGATCAAGGTTTGAGTTTTAACGAGTAGTGCATTTGCATTTCCAGGTGCCTACTTGAGACATATGCGTCTCAAGTAGAATCAAGAAGTTAATCTCTTTTTTGAAACCAGGTTTGCTGTTTATATGAGATGGTAGGAAGTTCCATGCAATAAGGGCTCTATATAATACTGTACGTTTTCTTGAATTTGTTCTGGATTTGGGGACTGTGAAAAGACCCCTGGTGGCATGTCTGGTGGGATAAGTGTGTGTGTCAGAGCTGTGTGTAAGTTGACTATGCAAACAATTTGAGATTTTCAACACATTCATGTTTCGTATAAAAATAAGTGATGCAGTCAGTCTCTCCTCAACTCTTAGCCAAGAGAGACTGCCATGCGTAGTATTTATATCAGCCCTCTGATTACAATTAGAGCAAAACTTGCTGCTTTGTTCTGGGCCAGCTGCAGCTTAACTATGTCTTTCCTTGCAGCACTGGACCACACGAATGGACAATAATCAAGATTAGACAAAACTAGAGCCTGCAGAACTTGCTTTTTGGAGTGTGGTGTCAAAAAAGCACAGCATTTCTTTATTACGGCTAGACCTCTCCCCATCTTTGCAACCATTGAATCTATATGTTTTGACCATGACAGTTTACAATCTAAGGTAACACAAAGTAATTGAGTCTCCTCAACTTGTTCAACAGCCACACCATTCATTACCAGATTCAGCTGAGGTCTAGCACTTAACCTAATGGCTTGGTTTTTGCTCAGATTTGCACGGTCAACTGTGGGACCTTATATAGACAGGTGTGTGCCTTTCCAAATTATGTCCAATCAATTGAATTTACCACAGGTAAAACATGTCAAACATGTAAAGTGTGGTGTACCGCAGGGGAGCTCTCTAGGCCCTCTACTCTTTTCAATTTTTTACCAATGACCTGCCACTGGCATTAAACAAAGCATGTGTGTCCATGTATACTGATGATTCAACCATACACACATCAGCAACCACAGCTAATGAAGTCACTGAAACCCTTAACAAAGAGTTGCAGTCTGTTTTGGAATCGGTGGCCAGTAATAAACTGGTCCTGAACATCTCTAAAACTAAGAGCATTGTATTTGGTACAAATCATTCCTTAAGGGAATTGTCCGTAGAGCTCCGAGACAGGATTCTGTCGAGGCACAGATCTGGGGAAAGGTACCAAAAAATGTCTGCAGTATTGAAGGTCCCCAAGAATACAGTGGCCTCCATCATTTTTAAATGGGAAAAGTTTGGAATCACCAAGAATCTTCCTTGAGCTGGCAACCCAGCCAAACTGAGCAATCGGGGGAGAAGGGCCTTGGTCAGGGAGGTGACCAAGAACCCGATGGTCACTCTGACAGAGCTCCAGAGTTCCTCTGTAGAGATGGGAGAACCCTCCAGAAGGACAACCATCTCTGCAGCACTCCACCAATCAGGCCTTTATGGTAGAGTGGCCAGACGGAAGCCACTCATCAGTAAAAGGCACATGACAGCCTGCTTGGAGTTTGCCAAAAGGCACCTAAAGGACTCTCAGACCATGAGAAACAAGATTCTCTGGTCTGATGAAACCAAGATGGAATTATTTGGCCTGAATGCCAAGCATCACATCTGGAAGAAACCTGGCACCATCCATACGGTGAAGCATGGTGGTGGCAGCATGATGTGGGAATGTTTTTCAGCGGCAGGGACTGGGAGACTAGTCAGGATTGAGGGACAGATGAATGGACCAAAGTACAAAGAGATCTTTGATGAAAATCTGTTCCAGAGCACTCAGGAATTCAGACTGGGGAAAAGGTTCACCTTCCAACAGGACAATGACCCAAAGCACACAGCCAAGACAATGCAGGAGTGACTTTGGGACAAGTTTCTGAATATCTTTGAGTGGCCCAGCCAGAGCCCGGACTAGAACCCGATCGAACATCTCTGGAGATACCTGAAAATAGTTGAGCCGCGACACTCCCCATCCAACGTGACAGAACTTGAGAGGATCTGCAAAGAAGAGAAAAATGGGAGAAACTCCTCCAGTACAAGTGTGCCATGCGTGTAGCATCATACCCCAAAATAATCAAGGTTGTAATCGCTGCCAACGGTGCTACAACAAAGGACTGAGTAAAGGGTCTGAATACTTATGTAAATGTGATATTTCAATTTTTTTCATTTTTTATACATTTGCAAAAATGTCTAACCTGTTTTTACTTTGTCATTGTGGGGTATTGTGTGTAGATTCATGGGGGAAAAAAACATTTAATTCATTTTAGAACAAGGCTGTAACGTAACAAAATGTGGAAAAAGTCAAGGTATCTGAATACTTCCGAACGCGCTGTACATTATTTTAATAGCAGAACACTGTAAAGTCCTTTATTCCTCTGAAGAGTATGCATTAGGCTGTTTGAGATGATTTGAATCCTAAGAAACCTGCATACACATCGTTTGAAGTACAACAGACCAACATTTCTACTGTAGTAGGTCAAAGCAGTATTCTGGAAAACCTTGGACGAGCATGGGTGAGGTAGGCATGGTGATGCCCATGTGAATTAAAAAAAAATGTTATACTACGGACCAATGCCTACTTCTCACTTAAAACATGTTTTTTTGTTTTTAATTTCAATGGTTTATTCACTGGAAGGTGATTATATAAAATTATATAACATTTCCACATGCAAAAGGTGTCTTTCAAAAATGTAATTTGCGTTTCAAATTGTGTTCATTTATTGTCCAGGGCATGGTTTCCCAAAAGCATCTTGCTAAGTTCATCGCTAGAACCTTCGTAGTCTCATCGTAAAATCTCAGACCTGTTTCCCAACACTTGTTATTTACAGACTTTCTCAAACCTCTAGTAGAACAGCTAACTGGGTCGTTATATGCTTTTTTTTGCCCTTCAGCATCACTTTATAAGCAGAAGTTCTCCACCAAACATAGAATCAAGACATTTATCTGTCTCTACGGCCGACGATAACTTCAGAACAAAGTTGACTACAGTACAACGTTACCAATGTCTTTGCAATTGTTATGAACAATAATAGGGTTAAGCAAGGCTTATATGACTGTACCTGACTTAACATTTTAACAGAGGTAATAATAGAGATGTCATCCCACAGATCTACTGTACCTGTAGAAGCAGATGTTTGAAGAATGAATATCGTCCCAGGTCAAATCCAGTTCCAATTACAATTACCAACGGTGTCTGTGGTTCCAAGGAAAACGGATCCAATTATAAAATGCATTATTGACAGAAAGTTGGAGAAACTAAAGAAATTGATTAGAGGCGGCAAGGACTTGAATGGACAGTACCCTTGTGCTGAGTGGAAGGATGATGTTACCCCTTTAATTGCTGCTGTTGCATTTACAAATGACAATATTTGTACATTTCTTCTGAAAGAAGGTGCTGACCCCAACATCCAATCAACAAATGGTTGGGTTCCTTTGCATTATGCCGCAATGTCAAAAGCTCCTGTCAGTTTAGTGAGTAGATTAATTGCAGCAAAAGCAGATCCAGAAGGGGCACCAATCCAGATGTTAACTCCACTTCAATTGGCGGCTAACAATGACAGAGAAGACATTGTGAAGGAGTTGATGATGTCTGGAGCATTTGCTGAAAGAAATCTCAAAGTATATCCCGCTACTGACCAAAAGATAGCAAGCATGATTCAGAAATTCTCTTCAGAGAGTGAGAATTTTGTCAAATTGAAGATTTTTTATGATTTTTCTTGTGCAATAGGACTCAAATCAGTGGAGGATGTTTTCAATGAATATGGCAAACACATGCTGGTGGTGAACCCTGTGAATCATCTCACACTATATGACATGTCTTTTAACGCCATTGGACAAAATGCGGATCAGTATCGTCAAGCATCCATAAAGTGGCTGAGAGAATCTCAGAAAATTGATCTCTACATTGAGGAGGCAACCAATCGTTTGCCTAAAATTCCCAAACATTTACAAGATATGGTAGTGAATTGCTTGACAGCCGTTTTTAACATTATGAAAGAAATATCTCTTGGACTGTCACTGGTAGTAATACCCACTCTTCTGCAATACCTCACACATGAATCCAAAAGTACTCCTCAAGGACTAAATCGCAACATTTCAGTTGTCAGACTACTGTATGTGATTACTCAGAAAGCTCCAAATCACAAACATGGCTGGACCCTCCCTTTTGTTGAGGAGTTATGCAAGAGGATCATCTCATTCACTGATCAAGCATATCTCGCCAATCCTCAGACCTCCAGCTTAGGTGTCTTTACATTTGGTTTGCTTGCAGATCTGTACACCTTTGATTGTGTACCTGCGATTATCACATCACGAGGGATAACCTCTGTGCCGGAGAAAATACTTGTTACTGCTGAAATGGAGATGGATGAGGACCTGAAAGAAAAGCTAAGGAAATTAGATGTGTCCCTACGAAGTCCAGTCCCACCAACGGATACAACTGAACAATTGCAGGGAATGAATCTGTCAAAGAAGAAGAAGAAGAAGAAGAAGAAAAAGAAGAAAACAATTCAGGAAGAGTTGTCGGTAGAGAAAAGTACACCTGACATGACTGAGAAGCCAGATCTTGATGCTTCATCAATTCCAGTTGAAGAATCTGGTGTACATGATGAACATTCCAGTGTTAAACCATTTCCCTCCACCACCGACGAATTGAAACCCCGGAAATGGCACAAAGTTAGTGAGCGGTGGAGGCCTCAGTTGGAGGAACTCAGCAACATAGATGCAGGCAAGGTTTACAGATTGGGCAATCTCAATCTTGTCGTCCATCCGGATTTCCAAATAGCCAAAGGAAGTGATGGAACTGAAGTCTTTCTGGGCTTGAAGGATGATGGTACTGAGGTAGCCGTGAAGAGAATGCTCAAGTCAAACTATCAAGATCTGAAGAGAGAAGAGGGTTTTTTTAAGACTACCTCAGCTGGATAGTCCCTGCATTGTGAGATATGTGGACTTTGCAGAGGACGAGCACTTCGGTTACCTTGTTCTTCAGCTCTGTGAATACACCCTTGATGAATACATCAAAGACCACCTACCAGAGGACAAAACCCCTGTCCTGAAGAAAATAGTGCACGAGGTGCTCTGCAGTCTAAGCGTTCTGCATAGTCTAAACACAAAAATTCTGCACCGGGATATCAAACCCCAGAATGTTTTAATAGGTAAGACCAGACCATGTAGTAATTCAACAAAAATGTGGGCTAAAGAAATATTATTTTGATGTTTTATTTATTAACCTACATTTCAATGCTACACTTTATATGATCTTCTCTTCAGATGTTACAGGCAGAGCGAGATTAGCCGATTTCGGTATAAGTCGACAATTGAACATGGGACAAACAACTCTACATACAATCAGTGCAGGAACAAAATGTTGGAAGGCCAGAGAAACTTTAGATGAAGACAGTGGGATCGGATATAAGAGGAGCACCGATATTCAGGTTAGTTTTCAACTTTAAATAAGTCACTATACTTTGATTACCAGATATATTTGCCAAATTGATAGAATGCCAACTAAACTATGTTGTGAAGAAGAAGTCCAGTGGTTCGCAGAGTAGCCCTCTACAAGATCGACACCTGACACTTCATCAACCATCTCTCTGACCACCACCTTCTGATCAAGCCATGAACGGTCCCTCTATCTTTGGAGGATGAATACTCGGCCTCTATTGGTTGACCTAGCTGACTATAGCTAGACTACTCTTGATGATGTATTGGTTGACCTAGCTGACTATAGCTAGGCTACTCTTGATGATGTATTGGTTGACCTAGTTAACTATAGCTAGGCTACTCTTGATTATGTATTGGTTGACCTAGCTAACTATAGCTAGGCTACTCTTGATGATGTATTGGTTGACCTAGTTAACTATAGCTAGGCTACTCTTGATTATGTATTGGTTGACCTAGCTAACTATAGCTAGGCTACTCTTGATGATGTATTGGTTGACCTAGCTAACTATAGCTAGGCTACTCTTGATGATGTATTGATTGACCTAGTTAACTATAGCTAGGCTACTCTTGATTATGTATTGGTTGACCTAGCTAACTATAGCTAGGCTACTCTTGATGATGTATTGATTGACCTAGTTAACTATAGCTAGGCTACTCTTGATTATGTATTGGTTGACCTAGCTAACTATAGCTAGGCTACTCTTGATGATGTATTGGTTGACCTAGCTAACTATTGCTAGGCTACTCTTGATGATGTATTGGTTGACCTAGCTAACTATATCTAGGCTACTCTTGATGATGTATTGGTTGACCTAGCTAACTGTAGCTAGGCTACTCTTGATGATGTATTGGTTGACCTAGCTAACTACAGTTAGGCTAGTCATGATGATGTATTGGTTGTTTGTTTTTTGCTATTGAAGCATTTTGATATTGTTATGAAAAGCGCTATAGAAATGTAATACATTATAAATTATTATTATATACTTTTCAGGTGGCCGGGATGTTAATGTATTACATCATCTCTGGTGGACATCATCCATTTGGCAAAGGCATCCATTGTGAAGTTAACATTTTTCAAGGGAAGTACACACTGGAACATGTTGAGGAGGAAGTGGCCAAGGACCTCATTGAGTGGATGATCAATGAAGACCCAGAGAAGAGACCTACAGTGGAGGACACACTGGCCCACCCATACTTCTGGCCAGAGGAGAGGTGAGAAGCAGTGCTAACACTTGTCAATCAGAAGGTTAGTTAAGATCAGTGATTTACTTACAGCCATCACTATTTCCACTGGGCATTTGCCTTTTTTTAATGGGTTCAGATTCTAACGACGATTTATCTCAATGCAAATGTGATCACCGTTTGACACTGACCCAGTTGAATGCATTTAAAGGTACACTGTTGTTTTTCAGGAGAGTGGAGTACTTACGAAAAATTGGTAACGAGAAGGAAGCAGAGAACTGTCGCAAAGCAGAACCAAGCCTCCTTCATGCTTTGGACCAGTGTGCTGAGGCGAGGTCGTTCACAAAGTGGAAGTCCAAGGTGAGTAAGACGCCATTTTATCAATTTTATTTACATGTACATTCGTCCTAGTGTAGTGTCTAGTCTAGTAGTAGTCACACTTACTGTTATTTATTTGTGTACACAGATGCCGCCTGAGTTGATGAAGAAGTTGGATGGTAAAAAGAAGGCCTACCCAGACAACACATTGGGTTTGTTGCGCTTCATACGCAACCTTCATGAGCACTAGTAAGACATATTAATAGTTTTGTCTAAAAACATGTACATGAACTTCATTTACTCTCTTACCATTGAAGGTGGTTGAATATTTTGTCTCTCTCTCTCTCTCTCTGAAGCACTGAGGATGCGGATTCTGTTGACATATTGACAATGTTCCCTGATCTCTTTGGATGCGTCTACAAGTTTGCGAAGAAAATGGAGTGGAATTCAAGAAGTAGTCTGAAGAAATTGTTTCACAGAGAAGATGTAAGATAATGATTCTGACGATTGGAAGATTAACACTGACTAACTTCTGAAATCTTGGCTTGACTTTTCTGTTGCCATTAAATGAGTCACTAGTGTTAAGTGTTAGATGAATGTTCTCTAGAGGAAATCAAGAGGCTATGCAGCACTCTGCCTCTGTTTGCCTACTTGGTGTTTTGGCCATTTTCTTACATCATTATAACAGTACTTATCTCATAAGCTAACATGAAATATATACAATATTTTTGATTAGAATATGAAATGTAACGATACTTTGTAATATTATTCAATTTGCCTCAGTTTATTCATGGTTTGTTTACTGTATGTATAATAGCAATGACACATACTGTACATACATACAACTTCTCTGTTGAAAAGTATTGAAACGAGCTGAATCTATTAATAAAGTGTAACATCTGAATAGTATAGCCTACAGTGCATGCCTCTTTCTTCACTCTACAACAAACCGGCTTAGTTCATGGAAACCCCAAAACATCAAAGATATAGAACATATACGGTTGAAGTTGGAAGTTTACATACGCCTTAGTCAAATACATTTAAACTCTGTTTTTTGTGTGTTTTTTTTTTTACAATTCCTGACATTTAATCCTAGTAAAAATCCCCTGTCTTAGGTCAGTTAGGATCACCACTTTATTTTAAGAATGTGAAATGTCTGAATAATAGTAGAGAGAATGATTTATTTCAGCTTTAATTTCTTTCATCACATTCCCAGTGGGTCCGAAGTTTACATACACTCAATTAGTATTTGGTAGCATTGCCTTTAAATTGTTTAACTTTGGTCAAACATTTCGGGTAACCTTCCACACGCATCCCACAATAAGTTGGTTGAATTTTGGCCCATTCCTCCTGACAGAGCTGGTGTAATTAAGTCAGGTTTGTAGGCCTCCTTGCCAGCACAGTTCTGCCCACACATCTTCTATAGGATTGAGGGCTTTGTGATGGCCACTCCAATACCTTGACTTTGTTGTTCTTAAGCAATTTTGCCACAACTTTAGAAGTATGCTTGGGGTCATTGTCCATTTGGAAGACCCATTTGCAACCAAGCTTTAACTTGGTGAGCCAAGACTGATTTCTTGATATGTTGCTTCAATATATCCACATAATTTTCCTTCTTTATGATGCCATATATTTTGTGAAGTGCACCAGTCCCTCCTGCAGCAACGCACCCCCACAACATGATGCTGCCACCCCCAAAACATGATGCTGCCACCCCCGTGCTTCACGGTTGGGATAGTGTTCTTCGGCTTGCAAACCTCCCCCTTTTTCCTCTAAACATAACGATGGTCATTATGGCCAAACCGTTCTATTTTTGTTTAATCAGACCAGAGAACATTTCTCCAAAAAGTACGATCTTTGTCCCCATGTGCAGTTGCAAACCATATTCTTGCTTTTTTTATAGCGGTTTTGGAGCAGTGGCTTCTTCCTTGCTGAGCGGCCTTTCAAGTTATGTCGATATAGGACTCGTTTTACTGGATATATATATATATATAGATACTTTTGTACCCATTTCCTCCAGCATCTTCACAAGGTCCTTCGCTGTTGTTCTGGGATTGATTTGCACTATTCGCACCAAAGTACATTCACCTCTAGGAGACAGAACGCGTCTCCAACCTGAGTGGTATGACGGCTGCGTGGTCCCATGGTGTTTATACTTGCGTACTATTGTTTGTATAGACAAACGTGGTACCTTCAGGCGTTTGGAAATTGCTCCCAAGGATGAACTAGACTTGTGGAGGTCTACAGTTGTTTTTCTGAGGTCTTGGTTGATTTCTTTTGATTTTCCCATGATGTCAAGAAAAGAGGCACTGAGTCTGATTGGCTCAAATTATGTCAATTAGCCTATCAGAGGCTTCTAAAGCCATGACATCATTTTCTGGAATTTTTCATGCTGTGTATGTAAACTTCTGACCCACTGGAATTGTGATACAGTGAATTTGTTAAGGTTTTCTTGTGTCGAAGGAGAGGAGGACCAAAATGCAGCGTGGTTATCTCAATACATCTTTAATAAAGATAATAACGAACAATACAAAACAATAAGCGTAACGTGAAAAACCTAAACAGCCCTATCTGGCGCAAACAGAGACAGGAACAATCACCCACGAAACACTCAAAGAATATGGCTGCCTAAATATGGTTCCCAATCAGAGACGACGATAAACACCTGCCTCTGATTGAGAACCACTCTAGGCAACCATAGACTTACCTAGACAACTCTACTGTACCACAATCCCATAACCTACAAAAACCCCAAGACAAAACACACCACATAAATAACCCATGTCACACCCTGGCCTGACCAAAATAATAAAGAAAACACAAAATACTAAGACCAGGGCGTGACAGAATTATAGGTGAAATAATGTGTCTGTAAACAATTGTTGGAAAAATGACTTGTCATGCACAAAGTAGATGTCCTAACCGACTTGCCAAAACTAGTTTGTTAACAAGAAATTTGTGGAGTGGTTGAAAAGCAAGTTTTAATGACTCCAACCTAAGCTTATGTAAACTTCCGACTTCAACTGTACCTGAACATCAACAGGTCCATGTTTGTCCTCGTCTGAAATGTTGTCATCAATTCACAGCAACACACTGATTTTAACACAGCACAGTGACAACCAACTCCCGTGGAAAGCAGCCCTGCCATCCCATACACAAAGCTATAGGACGTTTCTCAGACTCAGATCCACTAGCAACTAAGCTACTAAACAGTAACTGTTTGAAAATAATATCCAATCTTTATTCTTATGGCGTGCTAATGACATACTTTCCTCTTTGTTAATTGCCTTTTCTAATGGTCTTTATTAGGCCTGTGTTCCCTTAGACTGAGTACTCATGCTACTCAAGTAAATAAAATATTGTAAAAGCCAGCTGGTTTGCCACAAGCTAATAGCTAACCACTGCTAATAGCAATGCAACAAACATTCCATGTCGATGGACTAAACTGTGCTTCCAGCAGTACATTATGAGCACTGAGCTGATCTAACGCTCACCCAAGTCAATTTACATTCGCATTACCCTCAGGCCTCTGTGGAATCATGTACCCGGTGCTGCCGTTAGCCTCAGGGCCTCACCTGTCACACTGTATCCAGACAGCGTCAGGAAGCCCGAGCAGCTCCAACTCTAGCCCCAGGCTGCTCCCCCGGCCTGTGCCGACAAGCTGCTTTCTCACCTCTCTGATGGCACATCAAGTAAGTCCTGTGGAAGGAATTGCATTATTATATTTGTGTGATTCCTGCTCACACCTTTTCCTGTGTGTTTGTGTGTGTGTGTGCGTGTGTGTGTTTGCACACTTGCATGTTTGTAATGTGTACAGAATGTACATGTGTGAATATGTATAGGCAATGTGTGGGTGTGTGTGTATGCGTTCACACATTTGTGTGTCAGTGTGCCTGTGTGTAGGCGTTAATACATGTGTGTGTGTGTGTGTGTGTGTGTGTGTGTGGTCTGAATTTCAGAGGGAGTGTGCCAGATAAAGCTGATGTAGAGCCACAGAGCTGAGACTGGGAGGTGAGACTGGAAGGTGAGCCACAGTGCAGAGCTGAGACTGGGAGATATTTACTGTTGCCAGGATCCAGAGACCTGCCTGCCTGCCTGCTTGCCTGGCTTGCTAAGACCAACAACTGGGTCTGACTGAATGCAGTCATCCTCTCTCTCTTATGGCTAATTACAGTGATACATCCTATTAGCTCTGTGGACACACAAACCCCCTAGAAATAGCATTTGACCTTGAGGGGACTAACGAAATGTTCCCAGTTGGTCAATTTTTTGTTTGTTTACTATTGTTGTGGGGACTTCTGGTCTCCACAAGTATAGTTAAACACACACACAGACAGAGAGGAACCTTTGTGGGGTGTGGGGAAGAAAGAGGACGTCAGTGTGTGGCATGAGAAGAAGCATATACTATGTTACACTATACTATGTTACACTTTACCATAAATGATGTGGTTCATTACTCCACCCTCTGGATCATGCAGGATAGACACAGTGAATAAGCTAATACTATCAATGATATGGAGGTGAAGCTATTCCATAGTAATAACAAAGATATGTATTTAATATGCATGTTATAATGAGTTATAATTCCACTGTAACAATCAGGTTAAGTTAGTAATAGGATCTTTTGTGTGTGTGTGTGTGTGTGTGTGTGTGTGTGTGTGTGTGTGTGTGTGTGTGTGTGTGTGTGTGTGTGTGTGTGTGTGTGTGTGTGTGTGTGTGTGTGTGTGTGTGTGTGTGTGTGTGTGTTCACATGTTGTGTCTGCTGCATTGCTCCCAGTAGGTTACAACCTGTTCTAGTCACTGGGCTGTATTTCAGGGCTCCGACTGGTGCTTCCACAGGGTGTGGATCCCTGATGAAGGGGAAATTTGTGCTTGGTAAGCATGGCAGGATTTACGACCCTGGTCTGAAGTGACAAGGGATATAAATAAGCACTCTGGAGGGACCGCTTCACATGGGGAATTATGGCCCTCCCAACATGACGGTTTGTGTGTGTGAGAGAAAAGTTTGTGTGCTTACCTTTCTATGTGCTACCATCCATGGACACCACAATGTTGTCTGACTCAGCCATTCTCCATTTGAGCAAACAGACATCCTTATTACAAGTTGGCCAGGTCTTCATTGGCTCCTGTCGACACCTTAGCAATTACACTTAAATTACTCTTTTATTATTATTTGTTTAACCTGGCAAGTCAGTTAAGAACAAATTCTTATTTAATATTGGCCCAGACAACGCTGGGCCAATTGTGTGCACACTCCATTCCATCCATTCCACTCCGTTCCATCCCTTACACTCCGTTCCATCCCTTACACTCCGTTCCATCCATTACACTCCGTTCCATCCCTTACACTCCGTTCCATCCAATACACTCCGTTCCATCCCTTACACTCCGTTCCATCCTTTACACTCCATTCCATCCATTACACTCCGTTCCATCCCTTACACTCCGTTCCATTCCTTACACTCCGTTCCATTCAATACACTCCGTTCCATCCCTTACACTCCGTTCCATCCCTTACACTCCGTTCCATCCAATACACTCCGTTCCATCCCTTACACTCCGTTCCATCCATTACACTCCATTCCATCCCTTACACTCCGTTCCATCCCTTACACTCCGTTCCATCCCTTACACTCCGTTCCATCCCTTGTACTCCATTACAGACATTATTATATCCTCCCATCAGCAGCCTCCACTGGTTGATTCCCATTGATGTGTTCCATAGGCTACATAAACCGTGTGTTAATGTTGACTTTTCTAGTTTACATAAACAGCTATGCAAGCACAATTCAGCTTCAGTTGTACAAGCTAAGTGGGTGCATGGTGTCAATTCAAATCAAAGTTTATTGGTTTTGCAGTACACAGTTTTGTAGATGTTATCTCAGGTGCAGCAAATTCTTATGTTTCTAGCTCCAACAGTGCAGTAATATCTAGCAGTACAATAACAATACACACACAGGAAAACATTTATTTTTAAATAACAAGAAATGAAGACATGTCAGAATGAGCAATGTTAGAGTCTGTAATATATATACACTACCGTTCAAAAGTTTGGAGTCACTTAGAAATGTCCTTGTTTTTGAAAGAAAGGGAACAATTTGGTCCATTTAAAATAACATCAAATTGATCAGAAATACAGTGTAGACATTGTTAATGTTGTAAATGACTAATGTAGCTGGAAATGGCTGATTTTGAATGGAATATCTACATAGGCGTACAGATCCATTATCAGTAACCATCACTCCTGTGTTCCAATGGCACGTTGTGTTAGCTAATCCAAGTTTATCATTTTAAAAGGCTAATTGATCATTAGAAAACCCTTTTGCAATTATGTTAGCATTGCTGAAAACTATTGTTCTGATTAAAGAAGCAAATAAGCTGGCCTTCTTTAGACTGGTTGAGAATCTGGAGTATCAGCATTTGTGGGTTCGATTACAGGCTCAAAATGGCCAGAAACAAAGCACTTTCTTCTGAAACACCTCAGTCTATTCTTGTTCTGAGAAATGAAGGCTATTCCATGCGAGAAATTGTCAAGAAAATGAAGATCTAGTACAACGCTGTGTACTCCCTTCACAGAACAGCGCAAACTGGCTCCTCACAGAACAGCGCAAATAAATAGTGGGAGGCCCCGGTGCACAACTGGCAGCTTCATTAAATAGTACCCGCAAAACACCAGTCTCAACGTCAACATTGAAGAGGCGACTCCGGAAAGTGACCCCAAACTTTTGAACGGTAGTGTAAATATATACTATACCAGTCAAAGGTTTGGACACCTCTACTCATCAAGGTTTGAATCCTAAGCAACCTGCATGCACATTGTTTGAAGTAGAATAAACCAACATAGCTACTGTAGTAGGTCAAAGCCGTGTGCTGGAAAACCTTGGTAGAGCATGGGTGCTCATGTGAATTTACTTTCTTTTTAGGCTTCAGACAAATGCCTACTTCTCACTTAAAACATATTTTTATATACAGACCAGTCTAAAGTTTGGACACACCTACTCATTCAAGGGTTTTTCAATATTTTTGACTATTTTCTACATTGTAGAATAATAGTGAAGACATCAAAACTATGAAATAACACATATGGAATCATGTAGTAACCCAAAAAGTTTTAAACAAATCAAATGTTAGATTCTTCAAAATTGCCACCCTTTGCCTTGATGACAGATTTGCATACTCTTGGCATTCTCTCAACCAGCTTCATGAGGTAGTCACCTGGAATTTCAATTAGCAGGTGTGCCATGTTAAAAGTGAATTTGTGGAATTTCTTTCCTTCTTAATGCATTTGAGCCAATCAGTTGTGTTGTGACAAGGTAGGGGTGGTATGCAGAAGATAGCCCAATTTGGTAAATGACCAAGTCCACATTATGATAAGAACAGCTCAAATAAGCAAAGAGATATGACAGTCCATCATTACTTTAAAATATGAAGGCCAGTCAATGAGGAAAATTTCGAGAACTTTTAAAGTTTCTTCAAATGCAGTCGCACAAAAATATCAAGCGCTATGATGAAACTGGCTCTCATGAGGACCGCCACAGAAAAGGAAGGCAAAGAGTTACCTCTGCTGGAGAGGATAAGTTCATTAGAGTTAACTGCACCTCAGATTCCAGCCCAAATAAATGCTTCACATAGTTCAAGTAACAGACACATCTTAACATTAACTGTTCAGAGGAGACTGTGTGAATCAGGCCTTCATGGTCAAATTGCTGCAAGGAAACCACTACTAAAGGACATGATAATAATTAGAGACTTGCTTGGGACAAGAAACACTAGCAATGGACATTAGACAATCTGTCCTTTGGTCTTTGAGATTTTTGGTTCCAACCGCCGTGTCTTTCTGTGACACGGAGTAGGTGAACGGATGATCTCTGCATGTGTGGTTCCCACTGTGAAGCATGGAGGAGGAGATGTGATGGTGTGGTGGTGCTTTGCTAGTGACACTGTCAGTGATTTATTTAGAAATCAGGGCACACTTAACCAGCATGGCTACTGTTTCACAGCATTCTGCAGTGATATGCCATTCCGTCTGGTTTGCACTTACTTGAACTTTCATTTTTTTTCCAACAGGACAATGACCCAAAACACACCTCCAGGCTGTGTAAGGGCTATTTGACCAAGGACAGTGATAGAGCGCTGCATCAGATGACCTGGTCTCCACAATCACCCAACCTCAACCTAATTGAGATGGTTTGGGATGAGTTAGACCGCAGAGTGAGGAAAAGCAGCCAACAAGTGCTTAGCACATGTGGGAACTCCTTCAAGACTGTTGGAAAAGCATTCCTCATGAAGCTGGTTGAGAGAATGTCAAGAGTGTGCAAAGCTGTCATCAAGGCAAAAGGTGGCTACTATGAAGAATCGAAAATCTAAAATATTTATGGTTTATGGTTACTAACATGATTCCATATGTGTTATTTCATAGTTTTGATGTCTTCACTATTATTCACTATTATTAGTTATTATTACTATTATTATTATTATTCTACTAAGACTAAAGTTACAAACATGGGATGCTTTAGTGAATTTCAGAATGTCTGGAATAGAAAAGGCAGAAATAAAACATTTCAATAAACATTCGCAGCCAGTCATCCAAAACATAGCCTTATGCAGTCCTTAAAATCATATCTATATATATATATATATATATATATATATATATATATATAT
This sequence comes from Oncorhynchus mykiss, assembly GCF_013265735.2. Lineage (NCBI taxonomy): Eukaryota > Metazoa > Chordata > Actinopteri > Salmoniformes > Salmonidae > Oncorhynchus > Oncorhynchus mykiss. The sequence continues at coordinate 48,356,631 of NC_048590.1, forward strand.
ATATATATGATTTTGCACGTTTGCCCACTGACAAAGAAATGACCTGTCTATAATTTTAATGGTAGGTTTAATTGAACAGTGAGAGACAGAATAACAACAAAAAAATCCAGAAAAACGCATGTCAAAATTGTTATGAACTGATTTGCATTTTAATGAGGGAAATAAGTATTTGACCCCCTCTCAATCAGAAAGATTTCTGGCTCCCAGGTGTCTTTTATACAGGTAACGAGCTGAAATTAGGAGCACCCTCTTAAAGGGAATGCTCCTTATCTCAGTTTGTTACCTGTATTAAAGACACCTGTCCACAGAAGCAATCAATCAATCAGATTCCAAACTCTCCACCATGGCTAAGACCAAAGAGCTCTCCAAGGATGTCAGGAACAAGATTGTAGACCTACACAAAGCTGGAATGGGCTGCAAGACCATCGCCAAGCAGCTTGGTGAGAAGGGGACAACAGTTGGTGCGATTATTCGCAAATGGAAGAAACACAAAAGAACTGTCAATCTCCCTCAACCTGGGGCTCCATGCAAGATCTCACCTTGTGGAGTTGCAATGATCATGAGAACGGTGAGGAATCAGCCCAGAACTACACGGGAGGATCTTGTCAATGATCAAGACAGCTGGGACCATAGTCACCAAGAAAACAATTGGTAACACACTACGCTGTGAAGGACTGAAATCCTGCAGCGCCTGCAAGGTCCCCCTGCTCAAGAAAGCACATATACATGCCCGTCTGAAGTTTGCCAATGAACATCTGAATGATTACGAGGACAACTGGGTGAAAGTGTTGTGGTCAGATGAGACCTAAATGGAGCTCTTTGGCATCAACTCAACTCGCCGTGTTTGGAAGAGGAGGAAAAGTTAATGCGACTCCAAGAACCACATCCCCACCGTCAAACATGGAGGTGCAAACATTATGCTTTGGGGGTGATTTTCTGCTAAGGGGACAGGACAACTTCACCGCATCAAAGAGACGATGGACGGGGCCATGTACCGTCAAATCTTGGGTGAGAACCTCCTTCCCTCAGCCAGGGCATTGAAAATGGGTCGTGGATGGGTATTCCAGCATGACAATGACCCAAAAAACACGGCCAAGGCAACAAAGGAGTGGCTCAAGAAGAAGCACATTAAGGTCCTGGAGTGACCTAGCCAGTCTCCAGACCTTAATTCTATAGAAAATCTGTGGTGGGAGCTGAAGGTTCGAGTTGCCAAATGTCAGCCTCGAAACCTTAATGACTTGGAGAAGATCTGCAAAGAGGAGTGGGACAAAATCCCTCCTGAGATGTGTGCAAACCTTGTGGCCAACCACAAGAAACGTCATGATTTGCAGAGGGGTCAAATACTTATTTCCCTCATTAAAATGCAAATCAATGTATAACATTTTTGTTGTTATTCTGTCCATCACTGTTCAAATAAACCTACAATTAAAAGTATAGACTGATCATTTCTTTGTCAGTGGGCAAACGTACAAAATCAGCAGGGGATCAAATACTTTTTTCCCTCACTGTATATGGAGAACCCTTCTTTGTCTAAACCCAGTCAGCATCATTCACACCCTCTTAAGCCTTATCCCCACCAATCTCTTTAAGCGATTCACATGTGAGGCCATGTGCTAAACAGAGTGAGTAGTTTAGTAAACATCCGCAGATTTCAAGACTAAAAGTGATAAAAGTAGTAGCTTACAATAAGGATAAACTCCACGTAAAAATAAACTTTATCTAGTCTATATCCTAATCTGACTTAGATTTAGGTCATGTTGTTCTTCACATTACTGTCTCTGGTAAACACACACTGTTTGTCACATGCCCAGGATACAGAAGGTGTAAATGGTACAGTGAAACGGTTACTTACATAGTAGAAATATCAAAAACAGAAAGTGTCCAGATAAAAATATTTAATAGTTATTAGATGACACTTACCCGACACACTTGTATAAATCGATGGGTCATGTGAAGGAAATGCTATAACCAACCCCCAGCCACATCCCGTCAGTAGAGGATGCCTGGATATTTTTTTTAAATGCCTTCCTAACCATCTTAAATAAACATGCCCCATTCAAGAAATTTAGAACCAGGAACAGATATAGCCCTTGGTTCTCCCCAGACCTGACTGCCCTTAACCAACACAAAAACATGCTATGGCGTTCTGCATTAGCATCGAACTGCCCCCGTGATATGCAGCTGTTCAGGGAAGCTAGAAACCATTATACACAGGCAGTTAGAAAAGCCAAGGCTAGCTTTTTCAAGCAGAAATTTGCTTCCTGCAACACTAACTCAAAAAAGTTCTGGGACACTGTAAAGTCCATGGAGAATAAGAACACCACCTCCCAGCTGCCCACTGCACTGAAGATGGGAAACACTGTCACCACTGATAAATCCACCAAAATTGAGAATTTCAATAAGCATTTTTCTACGGCTGGTCATGCTTTCCACCTGGCTACTCCTACCCCGGTCAACAGCACTGCACCCCCCACAACAACTCGCCCAAGCCTTCCCCATTTCTCCTTCTCCCAAATCTGCTCAGCTGATGTTCTGAATGAGCTGCAAAATCTGGACCCCTACAAATCAGCCGGGCTAGACAATCTGGACCCTTTCTTTCTAAAATTATCTGCCAAAATTGTTGCCACCCCTATTACTAGCCTGTTCAACCTCTCTTTCGTGTCGTCTGAGATTCCCAAAGATTGGAAAGCAGCTGCGGTCATCCCCCTCTTCAAAGGGGGTGACACTCTTGACCCAAACTGCTACAGACCTATATCTATCCTACCATGCCTTTCTAAGGTCTTCGAAAGCCAAGTCAACAAACAGATTACCGACCATTTCGAATCTCACCATACCTTCTCTGCTATGCAATCTGGTTTCAGAGCTGGTCATGGGTGCACCTCAGCCACGCTCAAGGTCCTAAATGATATCTTAACCGCCATCGATAAGAAACATTACTGTGCAGCCGTATTCATTGATCTGGCCAAGGCTTTCGACTCTGTCAATCACCACATCCTCATCGGCAGACTCGACAGCCTTGGTTTCTCAAATGATTGCCTCGCCTGGTTCACCAACTACTTCTCTGATAGAGTTCAGTGTGTCAAATCGGAGGGTCTGCTGTCCAGACCTCTGGCAGTCTCTATGGGGGTGCCACAGGGTTCAATTCTTAGACCGACTCTCTTCTCTGTATACATCAATGAGGTCGCTCTTGCTGCTGGTGAGTCTCTGATCCACCTCTACGCAGACGACACCATTCTGTATACTTCTGGCCCTTCTTTGGACACTGTGTTAACAACCCTCCAGGCAAGCTTCAATGCCATACAACTCTCCTTCCGTGGCCTCCAATTGCTCTTAAATACAAGTAAAACTAAATGCATGCTCTTCAACCGATCGCTACCTGTACCTACCCGCCTGTCCAACATTACTACTCTGGACGGCTCTGACTTAGAATACGTGGACAACTACAAATACTTAGGTGTCTGGTTAGACTGTAAACTCTCCTTCCAGACCCATATCAAACATCTCCAATCCAAAGTTAAATCTAGAATTGGCTTCCTATTTCGCAACAAAGCATCCTTCACTCATGCTGCCAAACATACCCTTGTAAAACTGACCATCCTACCAATCCTCGACTTTGGCGATGTCATTTACAAAATAGCCTCCAATACCCTACTCAACAAATTGGATGCAGTCTATCACAGTGCAATCCGTTTTGTCACCAAAGCCCCATATACTACCCACCATTGCGACCTGTACGCTCTCGTTGGCTGGCCCTCGCTTCATACTCGTCGCCAAACCCACTGGCTCCATGTCATCTACAAGACCCTGCTAGGTAAAGTCCCCCCTCATCTCAGCTCACTGGTCACCATTGCATCTCCCACCTGCAGCACAGCTGCAGCAGGTATATCTCTCTAGTCACCCCCAAAACCAAATCTTTCTTTGGCCGCCTCTCCTTCCAGTTCTCTGCTGCCAATGACTGGAACGTTCTACAAAAATCTCTGAAACTGGAAACACTTATCTCCCTCACTAGCTTTAAGCACCAACTGTCAGAGCAGCTCACAGATTACTGCACCTGTACATAGTCCACCTATAATTTAGCCCAAACAACTGCCTCTTTCCCTACTGTATTTAATTTATTTATTTATTTTGCTCCTTTGCACCCCATTATTTTTATTTCTACTTTGCACATTCTCCCATTGCAAATCTACCATTCCAGTGTTTTACTTGCTATATTGTATTTACTTTGCCACCATGGCCTTTTTGCCTTTACCTCCCTTATCTCACCTCATTTGCTCACATCGTATATAGACTTGTTTATACTGTATTATTGACTGTATGTTTGTTTTACTCCATGTGTAACTCTGTGTCGTTGTATGTGTCGAACTGCTTTGCTTTATCTTGGCCAGGTCGCAATTGTAAATGAGAACTTGTTCTCAACTTGCCTACCTGGTTAAATAAAGGTGAAATAAATAAAATAAAAAAATCTAGCTAAGTGGATGGGTCACTATTGTCTAGACATGTACACGTGTTTATGAAATACAGTAGATGGCCGTAATCACTCCCAGACACACCTGGCTAACTTGATGGGTTATGTAATCAATCATCTGGCGAAGTGGAGTCTTTTGTTTAGACATGTAGCTAGCTAAACAATGCCCTGGAATAATCCCAACTCATACTCCTACCAATACAAACATTTTCATAGCTGTAGTAGGAATCTGCAGGTAGCTAAAGATCTAACCAACTAGGTTCAATGTTAGCAAGCTAACATTAGGCTATAACTAGCAATGCAAATGGATCATACACGTAACGTTAGCTAACGAGCCAGCAAGCTAACGTTCGCTAGCTAGCTAACAGTATGCTTTAACTTGCAATGAAAACGACTTTCTGACTAAATTTGAAATGTATAATATCTGAAAATGTAGCTAGACTGTTACCCGTATGTATATATGGATGAATGCTTCACGGCTGACTGGAACCATCTGGCTCTGTTTTGTTTGTAGCTGCATCTTTGGACAGCATTGTGTCAAGTCACTCAGGTTCACCCTGGCCGTGGTGTGTGCAGAAAGTAGCCCATCACTTTTTCCAACTGATCTGTCGACTGCGCCTGCTAAATTCAGGGCGTCAATGTTGTTGAGAAAAGTAACAAATCTCCCGGCATGTCCAGCCCAGCCATTATCTCAGCCAATCATGGCTAGCGGGAAGGTTCCTCGCTTTTTCCGTGGCTAAACCAACTAATTCATTTAACAATTTTATTCATATTTACGGATGGAAGTTTGTACAAGTTTATTAAAACACATGAAAGTTCACATTTTCCAGAAGGTATTTCTGCAAAAAAAATATTATATTTTGAAAAAATATTTTGATTTGAAAAAATTATGTTTGTGTTCAAATGCCTCTCCTGTGGAGTAGTGATGTTCGTGACATACTCCTAGTTTTCTGAAACTAGTCACATATATGAATGGTGTGTATAGACAGTGTGGACAGTATATGAATAGAAAAGTGAGTACAGCAGTAGTGTTATAGGATCAGTCTTGACTAGAGCACACTATATACAGTGGGGCAAAAAATTATTTAGTCAGCCACCAATTGTGCAAGTTCTCCCACGTAAAAAGATGAGAGAGGCCGGTAATTTTCATCATAGGTACACTTCAACTATGACAGACAAAATGAGAAAGAAAAATCCAGAAAATCACATTGTAGGATTTTTTATGAATTTATTTGCAAATTATGGTGGAAAATAAGTATTTGGTCACCTACAAACGAGCAAGATTTCTGGCTCTCACAGACCTGTAACTTATTCTTTAAGAGGCTCCTCTGTCCGCCACTCGTTACCTGTATTAATGACACCTGTTTGAACTTGTTATCAGTATAAAAGACACCTGTCCACAACCTCAAACAGTCACACTCCAAACTCCACTATGGCCAAGACCAAAGAGCTGTCAAAGGACACCAGAAACAAAATTGTAGACCTGCACCAGGCTGGGAAGACTGAATCTGCAATAGGTAAGCAGCTTGGTTTGAAGAAATCAACTGTGGGCGCACCACCCTCTAGAGAGCCCTGTGGTTGCTGGCAGTGCAATTGCCATACCAGGCGGTGATACAGCCGGGCAGAATGCTCTCGATAGTGCATCTATAGGAGTTTGTGAGGGTCTTAGGTGACAAGCCAATTTTCTTTAGCCTGCAGAGGTTGAAGAGGCGCTGTTGTGCCTTCTACACCATGCTGTTGGTTGTGAAGCGACCATTTCAGGTTGTCAGTGATGTGCACACCGAGGAATATCAAGTTTTGATCCTTTCCACTGCGGCCCTGTCGATGTGATGGGGGTGTGCTCTCTCTGCTGTCTCCAGTAGTCCACGATCATCTCCTTCATTTTGTTGACGTTGAGGGAGAGGTTATTTTCCTGACACCACTCCGCCAGGGCTCTCACGTCTTACCCTGTAGACTGTCTCGTCGTTGTTGGTAACACTGTTGTGTTGTCAGAAAACTTGATGATTGAGTTGGAGACGTGCGTGGCCACACAGCCATGGGTGAACAGGGAGTACAGGAGGGGTCTGAGCATGCACCCCTGTGTGGCCCTCGTGTTGATGATCAGAGGATCAGCGTCTTGGATCTTATTGGAGGTTAAAACAGGAAGATATTTTGAGTTATTGCATGTTTTTATTCCTGTGTTCCTTCTGTAATCAGCCACCTCGTTCTGTATGAACTCATTCTCCCTGTCACACTGAAACGTTTCATCCATGGTGTTACTCTCACACTTACCCACCTGTTTACTCTGGACCTGTAGTCCGGGGTGTAACAACAGCACTCCATATTTCCTCCAGCTGTGAAGAGGGGAAGTCATGAACATGTCAGTGGTTCCACTTAATGAACCGTGTACTGTTTTCGTTTGCTACGCCACATGACGTAGAGTGCCTTCAGAAAGTATTCATACCATTTGATTTATTACACATTTTCTTGTTCTGAACTCAAAATGGATTGAATTGTTTTTTTCCCCCCCCTCACCCATCTACACACAATACCACATAGTGACAAAGTGAAAACAATGCTGTTTTTTTCTTCTTAAAAATGAAATACAGAAATATCTCAGTAACATAAGTATTCACACCATTGGCAGTGATTACAACTGTGAGTATTTCTGGGTAAGTGTCTAAGAGCTTTCCTCACCAGATTTGTACAATATTTGCCCATTATTCCTATCAAAATACTTCAAGCTCTGTCAAATTGGTTGTTGATCATTGCTAGACAAGCATTTTCAGCTCTTGCCATAGATTTTCAAGCAGATCTAAGTCAAAACTGTAACTTGCCCACTCAGGAACATTCACTTTCTTATTGGTAAGCAAGTCCAGTGTAGATTTGGCCTTGTGTTTTAGGTTATTGTCCTGCTGAAAGGTGAATTCATCTACCAATTTCTGGTGGAAAGCAGACTGAACCAGGTTTTCCTCCAGGATTTTGCTTGTGCTTAGCTCCGTTTATTTTTTATCCTAAAAAATTCCCCAGAATTAACAATTACAAGCATACCCATAACATGATGCAGCCACCACTATGCTTGAAAATATGGAGAGTTGTAAGGGGTGCGTAACTGGTGGCAGGGAAGTCAGACGCAGGAGAGCAGAACTGGTTAATAACAGGAGCAGTTTAATTATATAAACCAACGGCATCCAGAATAACAAAATATGGGTACAAAACCCATCGCGCACCAGTCACAATGTGCACAAGAACTTACAACAAACAATATCACACACAGACATAGGGGTAAAACAAGTAATGAGGGAAATGTGAAACAGGTGTGTGGGAAAACAAGACAAAACAAATGGAAAATGAAAGGTGGATTGGCGATGGCTAGAAGACCGGCGAGTCGACCGCCGAACAAACAAGGAGAGGAACCGACTTCGGCGGAAGTCGTGACAACAGTGGTGCCCAATAGTGTGTTGCAGTGGATTGTCCCCAAACATTTTGTATTCAGGACAAAAAGGGAATTGCTTTGCCACATTTTTTGCAGTATTACTTTAGTGCCTTGTTTCAAACAGGATGCATATTTTGGAAAATGTTTATTCTATATAAGCTTCCTTCTTTTCACTCTGTCAATTAGGCTAGTATTGTGGAGTAACTACAATGTTGTTGATCCAACCTCAGTTGTCTCCCATAACAGCCATTAAGCTCTGTAACTGTTTTAAAGTCACCGTTGGCTTCATGGTGAAATCCCTGAGCTGTAACCGAGTTAGGAAGGAGGCCTGTATCTTTGTAGTGCCTGGGTGTATTGATACACCATCCAAAGTGAATGCTCAAAGGGATATTCAATGTCTACCAATCAGTGCCAATCAGCGAGGTATTGGAAAACCTCCCTGGTCTTTGTGGTCAAATCTGTGTTTGAAATTCACTGCTCAACTGAGGGACCTTACAGGTAATTGTATGTGTGGCACACAGAGACAAGGTAGTCATTCATAAATCATGTTAAAAACTAGTATTGCACGGAGAGTGAGTCCATGCAACTTATTATGTGACTTGTTCCGCACATTTTTACTCCTGAACATATTTCGGCATGCCATAACAAATGGGTTGAATACTTATTGACTCAAGACATTTCAGGTTTTGATTCTTTATTATTTAGTACAAATGTCAAAAAACTAAATTCCACTTTGACATTATGGGGCATTGTGTTAAAGCCAAAGACAAAACCAAATCTAAATGTAATCCATTTTAAGTTCAGGCTGTAACAGAACACAAGGGGTTGTAACACAAGGGGTTGTAACACAAGGGGTTGTAACACAAGGGGTTGTAACACAAGGGGTTGTAACACAAGGGGTAGTAACACAAGGGGTTGTAACACAAGGGATTGTAGCACAAGGGGTTGTAACACAAGGGGTTGTAACACAAGGGGTAGTAACACAAGGGGTTGTAACACAAGGGATTGTAACACAAGGGGTTGTAACACAAGAGGTTGTAACACAAGGGATTGTAACACAAGGGGTTGTAACACAAGGGGTTGTAACACAAGGGGTTGTAACACAAGGGGTTGTAACACAAGAGGTTATAACACAAGGGGTTGTGACACAAGGGGTTGTAACACAAGGGGTTGTAACACAAGAGGTTATAACACAAGGGGTTGTGACACAAGGGGTTGTAACACAAGGGGTTGTAACACAAGGGGTTGTAACACAAGGGGCTGTAACACAAGGGGTAGTAACACAAGGGGTTGTAACACAAGGGGTTGTAACACAAGGGGTTGTAACACAAGGGATTGTAACACAAGGGGTTGTAACACAAGGGGTTGTAACACAAGGGGTTGTAACACAAGGGGTTGTAACACAAGGGGTTGTAACACAAGGGGCTGTAACACAAGGGGTAGTAACACAAGGGGTTGTAACACAAGGGGTTGTAACACAAGGGGTTGTAACACAAGGGATTGTAACACAAGGGGTTGTAACACAAGGGGTTGTAACACAAGGGATTGTAACACAAGGGGTTGTAACACAAGGGGTTGTAACACAAGGGGTTGTAACACAAGGGATTGTAACACAAGGGGTTGTAACACAAGGGATTGTAACACAAGGGGTTGTAACACAAGGGGTTGTAACACAAGGGGTTGTAGCACAAGGGGTTGTAACACAAGGGGTTGTAACACAAGGGATTGTAACACAAGGGGTTGTAACACAAGGGATTGTAACACAAGGGGTTGTAACACAAGGGGTTGTAACACAAGGGGTTGTAACACAAGGGGTTATAACACAAGGGGTTGTAACACGAGGGGTTGTAACACAAGGGGTTGTAACACAAGGGGTTATAACACAATGGGTTATAACACAAGGGGTTGTAACACAAGGGGTTGTAACACAAGGGGTTGTAACACAAGGGGTTATAACTCAAGGGGTTGTGACACAAGGGGTTATGACACAAGGGGTTGTGACACAAGGGGTTGTGACACAAGGGGTTGTAACACAAGGGGTTGTGACACAAAGGGTTGTGACACAAGGGGTTGTAACACAAGGGGTTGTAACACAAGGGGTTGTAACACAAGGGGTTATAACACAAGGGGTTATAACACAATGGGTTGTAACACAAGGGGTTATACCACAAGGGGTTGTAACACAAGGGGTTGTAACACAAGGGGTTATGACACAAGGGGTTATGACACAAGGGGTTGTGACACAAGGGGTTGTAACACAAGGGGTTGTGACACAAGGGGTTGTGACACAAGGGGTTGTAACACAAGGGGTTGTAACACAAGGGGTTATAACACAAGAGGTTGTAACACAGGGGGTTGTGACACAAGGGGTTGTGACACAAGGGGTTGTGACACAAGGGGTTGTGACACAAGGGGTAGTAACACAAGGGGTAGTGACACAAGGGGTTTTGACACAAGGGGTTGTGACACAAGGGGTTGTGACACAAGGGGTTGTGACACAAGGGGTTGTAACACAGGGGGTTGTAACACAGGGAGTTATAACACAAGGGGTTATAACACAAGGGGTTGTAACAAGGGGTTATGACACAAGGGGTTGTGACACAAGGGGTTGTGACACAAGGGGTTGTGACACAAGGGGTTGTAACACAAGGGGTTGTAACACAAAGGGTTGTAACACAAAGGGTTGTAACACAAGGGGTTGTAACACAAGGGGTTGTGACACAAGGGGTTGTAACACAAAGGGTTGTAACAAGGGGTTATGACACAAGGGGTTGTGACACAAGGGGTTGTGACACAAGGGGTTGTAACACAAGGGGTTGTAACACAAGGGGTTGTAACACAAAGGGTTGTAACACAAAGGGTTGTAACACAAGGGGTTGTAACACAAGGGGTTGTAACACAAGGGGTTGTAACACAAAGGGTTGTAACACAAAGGGTTGTAACACAAGGGGTTGTAACACAAGGGGTTGTGACACAAGGGGTTGTAACACAAGGGGTTGTAACAAGGGGTTGTGACACAAGGGGTTGTGACACAAGGGGTTGTAACACAAGGGGTTGTAACACAAAGGGTTGTAACACAAAGGGTTGTAACACAAGGGGTTGTAACACAAGGGGTTGTGAATACTTTCTGAAGGTGCAGGATTTAATATTAAACAGGATACAACCTGATCTAAGAACCTTTTCCCCCTCTTCCCTCGCCCTCCCACGGGTTGAGAAAGAAAGAGCAAGGGCAATGTGTGGTGGAAAGACATATCATGTAAGTTCCCAAATGGTTCAGAACACTTATATATTCCACCAGTCTGCTAGCATCGGGGAATAGATCTAATTTTTCGAGAGGAAATTGACGTGAAACCTCTCATTAATCATGGACTAGATTTGGAAGTTGGCAAATAGATTTTTGTTGAGTCCCACACAGACATCGCTGCCTAAACCAACCTCTCGGTAAACGTTTCCGTGTTCCCTTAATTCCATTTGGCCCAGCTTGTGGCTCGGCACACGGCCGTCTCAATTGAGAGCATGGGCATTAGTCTTCCCCCTGCGAGAGTGACTTCATCAGATTGGTTCCCTCCTGACATTCTGTTCCCTTGCAGATTCCTTAACAGCCACCTGTTCCACTCAGAATCATTACCAAACCATTAACATCCAAAACAGCTACACAGCTCCATTCAAAGTCCTCAGTATCATTCAGTATCATTCCCTCACATTTCATAAATCCACATTTCAGGGCCAATTCAGACTCATTCATGCATGACCGAATGGGGAATTTTTCACAGGCCAGGGCCAGAAGACATAGCTGTTAAGAGTGTATTGTCAGGGCCCGGGATGCAGTTTTCTGCGCTGTCTCTTTCTGACAGGGAAGATTTGTTCTCCTTCAGGGAGAAGGGCTCCAGTCTACCGTTCTATTGTCCCTCAGCTGACAGCCCTCCTAACAGCCTGCTTACATCCAGCCCCAAACCTGAGCCCAAGAGCAGCTGTCAGCAATACAGCTCGGAACTGTCTAAAACAATTATGACCCTACCGAGTAACACATTATAAACCCAATCCATTACGATACTGTCAATAAAAATACCACATTATAACCCCAATCTATTACAGTACTGTCAATAAAAATACCACATTATGAACCCAATCTATTACAGTACTGTCAATAGAAATGCCACATTATAACCCCAATCTATTACAGTACTGTCAATAGAAATGCCACATTATAACCCCAATCCATTACAGTACTGTCAATAGAAATACCACATTATAACCCCAATCTATTACAGTACTGTCAATAGAAATACCACATTATAACCCCAATCTATTACGGTACTGTCAATAAAAATATATTTATATTCAATACTGTACTGGACCATGTATTTATATTACTCCGTAGAGTGCCCAATAACAGGCTCTTATTTCCAGCAATGGCCCCGTACTAAGATGTGAAGAGATCCAGCCAGTCTGATTACAATGTCGTTGCCATGCTAATCTTCATTAGGACAGCTGATTGGCTGGCTGCTGAGGAAGTTTCCAGTCACTCGGCACCATGGGAGCCCAGAGGACTGTGGGACAGGGACTGCAGGCGTCCAGATGACTCTGAGGATTATGGGTAATCCCTCTCATAAAACCACTGGCAGGGACTGTTTGGACGGAGACACAAAGGCAAGTGGAAGAGATGGATTTGTCACTGTAATGTTATCCGTCTCCTGGCGGCCGGTGTGGTGTGGTGGGGTGTGGTGTGGTGTGGTGTGGTGTGGTGTGGTGGCGAAGCTGCCGGATAAATGTGAGGGCCAAAGAGCAGCCTTCATTTGAAGAAGTGTTAATGCAGAGGGGAGGGAAGGAGATAGAGGGACACTGCAGAGAGACCAGGAAGAGAAAGGAGGTGTATGTTACTGTATGCAACAGTAACATATCTCAGGAAGGACATGAACACATTCACATATCTGGTAACACCGTGTGACTGTGTGTGTGTGTGTGTGTGTATGTGTGTGTGTGTGTGTGTCCCATATCTATCTATGAATACTCAGTATGTGTATAAACCCTGACCACCAGTAGTGCACTAGTCTAAAACACTGCATCTCAGTGCAAGAGGTGTCACTGCAGTCCCTGGTTCAAATCCAGGCTGTATCACATCCAGCTGTGATTGGGAGTCCCATAATGCGACGCACAATTGGCCCAGTGTCGCCCGGGGTAGGCCGTCATTGTAAATAAGAATTTGTTCTTAATTTAAAACTGACTTGCCTGCTTAAATAAAGGTTAAATTACCATCTGAAACCACCACGCTCAGTCACAGGAATAAAGACCCAGACAGACATTTATTACACCCATTCCAGAAGGACAACACTGTGGTCGAGCCCCGAAACCCAACAACCATCTTGTCCTCTCTGGCGACATTTAGGAGAGATAACAGGAGGAGAGATAACAGGAAAAACAGTTTGATGACACAGACAGCATTAATTATGTAGCGCTGGCAACCAATGAAAGCTGGTTCTGCTGGTCCCCTGACAACCTCTGGATAAGAGAGTGATGAGGATTAGTTAAATCACGGAGGAACCCGGACAAGGCATAAGAGATTCGTTTTCTGGTTGGCCTTGTGCAGGAGGCGGGGCCAGCTGCCATACACTTCAACCCACCTATCCTTCCTCCACTCTCCAGTCCCGTGGAGATGACCACTGCCACAGACATACACTTCAACCCACCTATCCTTCCTCCACTCTCCAGTCCCGTGGAGATGACCACTGCCACAGACATACACTTCAACCCACCTATCCTTCCTCCACTCTCCAGTCCCGTGGAGATGACCACTGCCACAGACATACACTTCAACCCACCTATCCTTCCTCCACTCTCCAGCCCCGTGGAGATGACCACTGCCACAGACATACACTTCAACCCACCTATCCTTCCTCCACTCTCCAGCCCCGTGGAGATGACCACTGCCACAGACATACACTTCAACCCACCTATCCTTCCTCCACTCTCCAGCCCCGTGGAGATGACCACTGCCACAGACATACAGTCTTCTGCTGTCTGCTGCGTCAACTGATACTATAATGAATTTATATTGACCTTATTATCACTAGCTCTCTGCTCCAGCCAGAGGCAGCCAGGCATACATTCTACAAATTAAAGACGACAGTGTGTAATTCCTGAAATCTGGGAGGGGAGACAGAGTGTGAAAAGGAGGGGTGTGGAGGGTGCTGGTGTGGTTTTTGGGGATGAAGGCGCTGTGTGTGTACGGAGTGGAGGTGCAAAGAGGTGTGTGTGTGTGTGTGTGTGTGCGCGTGCATGCGTGCGTGTGTGTGTCTGTGTCTGTGTCTGTCTGTGTGTGTGTGTGTGTGTGCGTGTGCGTGTGTGTGTGAGGTGAAGAGCAGGTAGGGTTACTCTGATGAAACGTGAGATACTGTACCTCCAACCATGAGGTGGTTCTGTTCTGTCATGTCGACATGGTGCAAACCACAGGTTACACAAGTCTGGAGGGCCCCACACCCTTTCCTCTCTCCTCCTCCTCCCTTCTTCCAGTCCTCCTCTCCTCCCTGAAGGTACGACCTGCCAGGACTTTCTTACTGTTGGCCTTGTAACGTCATCTCAGCTGTACACAAACAGACCCAAACCAAACCTGACTTGTATCTGTCTGTGTGTGTGTCTCACCACGAATGTGAGTGAGTGAGTGAGTGAGTGAGTGTGAGTGTGTGAGTGAGTGAGTGAGTGAGTGAGTGTGTGAGTGTGTGAGTGTGTGAGTGAGTGAGTGTGTGAGTGTGTGAGGGTGAGTGAGTGTGTGAGTGAGTGAGTGAGTGTGTGAGTGAGGGTGAGTGAGTTAGTGTGTGAGGGTGAGTGAGTGAGTGTGTGAGGGTGAGTGAGTGTGTGAGTGAGTGAGTGAGTGAGTGAGTGTGTGTGAGTGAGTGAGTGAGTGTGAGTGAGTGAGTGAGAATAAAACCACACCCAGCTGTTCCTCCTCTCCACTCAGCTGACTAGCAGAGAGACGTAAAGCTGAAGTGAATAGACATTATTATTAGTCACCCAGTCAACTATTCTGACTGAAGATAACAAACTGAAACACCTGTTCAACGTTATCGTTGGTCGGCCACAGGAACAGCTCTCCAGAGAGGGCCATCTTGTTTCCCCTTTTGTAATTCACAACACATTAAGGAATTGGCAAAACATCACTTGTAAATCAATCCAACGCTGGCTCACAGCACTGACAGAGCCTTCTGGCATACATTTGAGTTGTACATGGATTAATTCAAGGTGAGTGGGTTTAATGTGTACATACGATATGTTCAATCATGTATATGCATAATACCCACAGTACACTGTGTGGTCTGGAAGGTCTTGGCTATGGTACTTGGTAAGGTATTATGGTAAGACCTAACAGTTATTGTTTGGGGTACAATCTCCGAGTATAAGTAGATTAATGATTGGTTAACAACATTAGCTTAATGTTGTACATCAGAGGAAAGCCATTCACCATCAATAGACCTCCTTCTCTCTCACCTGTCCTCCCTGCAGTCTAACCTTCCCCTTACCTGTCCTCCCTGCAGTCTAACCTTCCCCTTACCTGTCCTCCCTGCAGTCTAACCTTCCCCTTACCTGTCCTCCCTGCAGTCTAACCTTCCCCTTACCTGTCCTCCCTGCAGTCTAACCTTCCCCTTACCTGTCCTCCCTGCAGTCTAACCTTCCCCTTACCTGTCCTCCCTGCAGTCTAACCTTCCCCTTACCTGTCCTCCCTGCAGTCTAACCTTCCCCTTACCTGTCCTCCCTGCAGTCTAACCTTCCCCTTACCTGTCCTCCCTGCAGTCTAACCTTCCCCTTACCTGTCCTCCCTGCAGTCTAACCTTCCCCTTACCTGTCCTCCCTGCAGTATAACCTTCCTCTTCTCTTACCTGTCCTCCCTGCTCTCTCCACCTACACTAGTTTCCCTCCCAGAGGACCTGTCCAGACTTGCCCTCCTGCTGGCTCTTTCTGAGTATGTTCTCTCTCCACATAACTCTCCCATTAGCCTGCTGCGTGACCTCTGAGTGACCCTGACCTCTGAGTGGCCCTGGGCCTACGGGGGAAGAATGTCTCTTTTTTTCAATGTAGCCGGATACTGAGCTCTGTCGTAAAGCATTGGTTTCAATGGCTGAGGAAAATGGTTGTTGAAAAATGGAGTGGTTGAGGTGTCAGAGAGGTGAGTGAGTTGTTGTGATTTTCACAACATGGCTGAAGACACCATAACTGTTTTGTGTTTAGAACAGGAGCGTGATTCCCAGTACATGTGTGCGCGTTCACACACACTCACACCCTTCTTGGCCACTCCCATGCAGGTGACGAGCAATGGTCACACACCACTTCCTGGCCCGCGTCAGCTGAGGTCACCAACGCCCCTGAAGAAAAACACACTGCTCTGTCTGCTGTGAGTACCACACACACACACACACACACACACACACACACACACACACACACACACACACACACACACACACACACACACACACACACACACACACACACACACACACACACATAAATGGCCACTCAATTTAAAGCGATATTCCATAGAAACATGGTATGTGCTATCTGGCCATGCATCACTGCCGCTCACACAAACACACACACCCAAAACCACTGATAAACACAAACGCTAGGAAGCACGCTGGAATGCGCCCCGGTTGTTGACTGATGTCGGTTCAGATCTCACTGAACCGCGGCGAGTCCCCTCTAGAGGAGGGTTTGCTGTTGTACCCACACAGATTATCATCTGCTCCCTGCTCCCCTCCTCCCCCCTCTCTCGTCTTGTTTTCTATTATTAAATGAGAGTTTGTTTGGCTGCTGGTAGGCGGCGGTTGCCAAAACAGCGCCTTGCTCTATCTAATGAGTGATTACTTGGCAGTGGGAGGAGCGGCCCACACAGACCGACCGCTCCACTGCAGGTAAACACACAAAGAAATACAACAATTACAATGAACGGAAGGGACTTCTTGGATTTAACAATTTAACAGAAAGTCACTCAAAAGTGTGATGGATGTTCATTTGTAGATTTAAACCCATAAGGAAGGGTTTAACCCTACGATGAGGCCTTTATTACTTGGCTTAATACAATGCTTAATTGTGTCATTGAACCTTTTCTGTGGGGTAATCAATGGTAAAAAGCCTAATTGTAGGTTGTGATAATCCATCGACAGATCAGTGAACAAATGCAGACCTTATACTCACCACCTTCATTCTGGATACTCAACCTAAAAAACATTTTAAAACCAAGTATTTACACAAAGGATTAAAGCCATTTAAATAAAGATGTCTGTGGCGGCAGGCAGCCTAGTGGTTAGAGACAGGCAGCCTAGTGGTTAGAGACAGGCAGCCTAGTGGTTAGAGACAGGTAGCCTAGTGGTTAGAGACAGGTAGTCTAGTGGTTAGAGACAGGTAGTCTAGTGGTTAGAGACAGGTCGTCTAGTGGTTAGAGACAGGTAGTCTAGTGGTTAGAGACAGGCAGCCTAGTGGTTAGAGACAGGTAGCCTAGTGGTTAGAGACAGGTAGCCTAGTGGTTAGAGGCAGGTAGCCTAGTGGTTAGAGGCAGGTAGCCTAGTGGTTAGAGGCAGGTAGCCTAGTGGTTAGAGACAGGTAGCCTAGTGGTTAGAGACAGGCAGCCTAGTGGTTAGAGGCAGGTAGCCTAGTGGTTAGAGACAGGTAGCCTAGTGGTTAGAGACAGGTAGCCTAGTGGTTAGAGACAGGCAGCCTAGTGGTTAGAGACAGGTAGCCTAGTGGTTAGAGACAGGTAGCCTAGTGGTTAGAGACAGGCAGCCTAGTGGTTAGAGGCAGGTAGCCTAGTGGTTAGAGACAGGTAGCCTAGTGGTTAGAGACAGGTAGTCTAGTGGTTAGAGACAGGTAGCCTAGTGGTTAGAGACAGGTAGCCTAGTGGTTAGAGACAGGTAGCCTAGTGGTTAGAGGCAGGTAGCCTAGTGGTTAGAGGCAGGTAGCCTAGTGGTTAGAGGCAGGTAGCCTAGTGGTTAGAGACAGGTAGCCTAGTGATTAGAGACAGGTAGCCTAGTGGTTAGAGACAGGTAGCCTAGTGGTTAGAGACAGGTAGTCTAGTGGTTAGAGACAGGTAGCCTAGTGGTTAGAGACAGGTAGCCTAGTGGTTAGAGGCAGGTAGCCTAGTGGTTAGAGACAGGTAGTCTAGTGGTTAGAGACAGGTAGCCTAGTGGTTAGAGACAGGCAGCCTAGTGGTTAGAGGCAGGCAGCCTAGTGGTTAGAGACAGGCAGCCTAGTGGTTACAGACAGGCAGCCTAGTGGTTAAAGACAGGTAGTCTAGTGGTTAGAGACAGGCAGCCTAGTGGTTAGAGACAGGTAGTCTAGTGGTTATAGACAGGTAGCCTAGTGGTTAGAGACAGGTAGCCTAGTGGTTAGAGACAGGTAGCCTAGTGGTTAGAGGCAGGTAGCCTAGTGGTTAGAGACAGGTAGCCTAGTGGTTAGAGGCAGGCAGCCTAGTGGTTAGAGACAGGTAGCCTAGTGGTTAGAGGCAGGCAGCCTAGTGGTTAGAGACAGGTAGCCTAGTGGTTAGAGGCAGGTAGCCTAGTGGTTAGAGGCAGGTAGCCTAGTGGTTAGAGGCAGGTAGCCTAGTGGTTAGAGACAGGTAGCCTAGTGGTTAGAGACAGGTAGCCTAGTGGTTAGAGACAGGTAGCCTAGTGGTTAGAGACAGGTAGCCTAGTGGTTAGAGACAGGTAGCCTAGTGGTTAGAGACAGGTAGCCTAGTGGTTAGAGACAGGCAGCCTAGTGGTTAGAGACAGGTAGCCTAGTGGTTAGAGGCAGGTAGCCTAGTGGTTAGAGGCAGGCAGCCTAGTGGTTAGAGACAGGTAGCCTAGTGCTTAGAGGCAGGTAGCCTAGTGGTTAGAGACAGGTAGCCTAGTGGTTAGAGACAGGTAGCCTAGTGGTTAGAGGCAGGTAGCCTAGTGGTTAGAGACAGGTAGCCTAGTGGTTAGAGACAGGTAGCCCAGTGGTTAGAGACAGGTAGCCTAGTGGTTAGAGACAGGTAGCCTAGTGGTTAGAGGCAGGTAGCCTAGTGCTTAGAGGCAGGTAGCCTAGTGGTTAGAGACAGGTAGCCTAGTGGTTAGAGACAGGTAGCCTAGTGGTTAGAGACAGGTAGCCTAGTGGTTAGAGACAGGTAGCCTAGTGGTTAGAGACAGGTAGCCTAGTGGTTAGAGGCAGGTAGCCTAGTGGTTAGAGACAGGTAGCCTAGTGGTTAGAGGCAGGCAGCCTAGTGGTTAGAGACAGGTAGCCTAGTGGTTAGAGACAGGTAGCCTAGTGGTTAGAGACAGGTAGCCTAGTGGTTAGAGACAGGTAGCCTAGTGGTTAGAGACAGGTAGCCTAGTAATTAGAGACAGGTAGCCTAGTGGTTAGAGACAGGTAGCCTAGTGGTTAGAGACAGGTAGCCTAGTGGTTAGAGACAGATAGCCTAGTGGTTAGAGGCAGGTAGCCTAGTGGTTAGAGACAGGTAGCCTAGTGGTTAGAGACAGGTAGCCTAGTGGTTAGAGACAGGTAGCCTAGTGGTTAGAGGCAGGTAGCCTAGTGGTTAGAGACAGGTAGCCTAGTGGTTAGAGGCAGGTAGCCTAGTGGTTAGAGACAGGTAGCCTAGTGGTTAGAGACAGGTAGCCTAGTGGTTAGAGGCAGGTAGCCTAGTGGTTAGAGACAGGTAGCCTAGTGGTTAGAGGCAGGTAGCCTAGTGGTTAGAGACAGGTAGCCTAGTGGTTAGAGCGTTGGGCCAGTAACTGAAAGGTTGCTGGATCGAATCCCTGAGTTGATAAAAGGTAAAAAATCTGTCGTTCTGCCCCTGAACAAGGCAGTTAACCCACTGTTCCTAGGCCGTCATTGCAAATAAGGATTTGTTCTTAACTAACTTGCCTATTAAATAAAGGTTAAATAAATTTAAAAAGTATATTTCTACTGAGACTTTTGTAGAAATGTTTGTATCTTATCACCACTCACAAGCTGACTACAAGGATCTCTGATTGCTAGACTCTATCTCGTATGCACCACATCCACCACAATCACCTTACGTGCCCCTATGGTCAGTCAGTATTAACACATTCCCCACAAACAACCACCCTACGTGGTCTGTCAGCATTAACACATTCCCCACAAACAATCACCCTACGTGGTCTGTCAGCATTAACACATTCCCCACAAACAATCACCCTATGTGCCCCTATGGTCTGTCAGCATTATAACAGATTCCCCACAAACGTATAGTCTGTCAGCATTAGAACATATTCCCCACAAACGTATGGTCTGTCAGCATTAGAACAGATTCCCCACAAACGTATGGTCTGTCAGCATTATAACAGATTCCCCACAAACGTATGGTCTGTCAGCATTAGAACAGATTCCCCACAAACGTATGGTCTGTCAGCATTAGAACAGATTCCCCACAAACGTATGGTCTGTCAGCATTATAACAGATTCCCCACAAACGTATGGTCTGTCAGCATTAGAACAGATTCCCCACAAACGTATGGTCTGTCAGCATTAGAACAGATTCCCCACAAATGTATGGTCTGTCAGCATTATAACAGATTCCCCACAAACGTATGGTCTGTCAGCATTATAACAGATTCCCCACAAATTTATGATCTGTCAGCATTAGAACATATTCCCCACAAACGTATGGTCTGTCAGCATTAGAACAGATTCCCCACAAACATACGGTCTGTCAGCATTAGAACAGATTCCCCACAAACGTATGGTCTGTCAGCATTAGAACAGATTCCCCACAAACGTATGGTCTGTCAGCATTAGAACAGATTCCCCACAAACGTATGGTCTGTCAGCATTAGAACAGATTCCCCACAAACGTATGGTCTGTCAGCATTAGAACAGATTCCCCACAAACGTATGGTCTGTCAGCAGTAGAACACATTCTCCACAAATGTATGATCTGTCAGCATTAGAACATATTCCCCACAAACGTATGGTCTGTCAGCATTAGAACAGATTCCCCACAAACGTATGGTCTGTCAGCATTAGAACAGATTCCCCACAAACGTATGGTCTGTCAGCATTAGAACAGATTCCCCACAAACGTATGGTCTGTCAGCATTAGAACAGATTCCCCACAAACGTATGGTCTGTCAGCATTAGAACAGATTCCCCACAAACGTATGGTCTGTCAACAGTAGAACACATTCTCCAGACAGACCTGTTTGTCTCTCTTTCCTCTTATTTTACCAGACCGTGTTTTCAGTGTCCTTAACCCCATGTAGATAAAGTACCAGTATTGATGTTTGGTAGGCGTAACGTTGATGTGGGTGAACTCTAGTTCTGCTCTATTGAAACTCATTACAAAACATTCGGCTAGAGGAAAGGAAAAAAACTGAGTACAATAGTATGAGGAAGCTAGAGGGGAATGTAAATGATAAAAGACTTCCTAAAAATGTAAACGTCGTTGTCTAATGAGCCTTTGTACTAAACAGGACTCCGATTATTTTGAAGATTCCACCGCAAATGAGCAACCCACATGCCTAAATACCATAATGCATTGCAATACCTAAATGTGTATATGTCAACTTCAGTTGACGTATACAGTACCAGTCTAAAGTTTGGACACACATTCAAGGGTTTTTCTTTATTTTTTACTATTTTCTACATTGTAGAATAATAGTGAAGACATCAAAACTATGAAATAACACATATGGAATCATGTAGTAACCAAACAAGTGTTAAACAAATCAAAATATATTCTATATATGTCTTCACCATTATTCTACAATGTAGAACATTGTAAAAAATAAAGAAAAACTCTTGAATGAGTAGGTGTGTCCAAACTTTAGACTGGTACTGTATGTATTATCAGATTAGTAGAAGTCAATTACAGAGCCCTCTATACCTGTAGGGCAGGGGAATTCAAATATCACCCCACGAGGTCCAGGGTACTGCTGGTCTTCTGTTCTACTTGATAGTTAATGGCGCCCACCTGGTGTGCCACATCTAAATCAGTCCCTGATTAGAGGGGAAGAATGAACAAAAGCAGTGGAACTGTCTTTGACGTCCAGATTTGAATTTGAGGCCTGTAGGGGATTAAACTGCCCTGTGACACGTTTTCAAGGGTATGGTGTTATGTATCATTTACAACTCATTTCAGCTCTCCTAAAAGCTAAGCTTGATTCAGGAAATGGACAGGAAGTGTTTTGTGCTACATAGTTGAATGCACCAATCAGGATACATTTAATTAACAGTGTCTCATGTGATAGTCCATGATTGTCAAGTGTATGGAATTCTGAAAACATTAGTGTCATAGTATTGTGATAATGCACAATGATAAATCCACATCATTGTGGGGGTTTTAGAAACTGTTGTGGGGGTTTTAGAAACCATTGTGAGTAAGTAACACTAGTACTGTTTAGGTGTCTTGTCTTTCTTAGCCATAAGTGTGACTTGTTGAGAGGACTTGAGAAGAAAGGTGTTTGTTATATAGTGGCAGGTGTAGAGGCCCCCCCCCCCCTCCTTAGTTCATGGTAAGGATGGCAGCCATTTTGGTCCCTCCTGATGAGCGGAGGTGAGTGATTTACAGTGCAGCTGTGGGCCCATGTCCTGGTCGAAATATGGCCCCCATATCACGTACGCACGCGCGCACACACACACACACACACACACACACACACACACACACACACACACACACACACACACACACACACACACACACACACACACACACACATACACACACACACACACAAACACTCTCACCAGTCGCCAGTCGCTTACTCAACTGTTTCTTTTTCTGTCACAGGCACAAATGTTGGCCTTTCAAACGTTTCTTTTAGTCTCCTCCCTCGAAGGCCGTCTCTCATTAATACCCTTAGATTTACTATAACAATCACATCAGATAAGGATTCACGAAGGACATCTTTCATTAATACCCTTAGATTTACTATAACAATCACATCAGATAAGGATTCACGAAGGACGTCTTTCATTAATACCCTTAGATTTACTAGCACAATCACATCAGATAAGGATTCACGAAGGACATCTTTCATCAATACCCTTAGATTTACTATAACAATCACATCAGATAAGGATTCACGAAGGACATCTTTCATCAATACCCTTAGATTTACTAGCACAATCACATCAGATAAGGATTCACGAAGGCCGTCTCTCATTAATACCCTTAGATTTACTATAACAATCACATCAGATAAGGATTCACGAAGGACATCTTTCATGAATACCCTTAGATTTATTATAACAATCACATCAGATAAGGATTCACGAAGGACATCTTTCATGAATACCCTTAGATTTACTATAACAATCACATCAGATAAGGATTCACGAAGGACATCTTTCATGAATACCCTTAGATTTACTAGCACAATCACATCAGATAAGGATTCACGAAGGACATTGTTCAGCGATGAACTCCTCGGTCTTAACCAAATATCAGGTGTGGAAACCAGAGTATATCACCTGACATTACATCATCCTACTGTAG
Organism: Oncorhynchus mykiss; assembly: GCF_013265735.2. Classification (NCBI taxonomy): domain Eukaryota; kingdom Metazoa; phylum Chordata; class Actinopteri; order Salmoniformes; family Salmonidae; genus Oncorhynchus; species Oncorhynchus mykiss. The sequence goes on from NC_048590.1 coordinate 48,379,974, forward strand.
ATCTACGTGGAAACAAACACACTGAGCAAACTAACTGCTTCCATGTTACAATGACTTTGACTTGTACCGTTGGTTTAACCAGAGGGCCTTTGTTTTTCTGCTGGCCTCAGTCTACTGGGTTGCTGCACTTCTTGGCCAGTGGTCATTAATAATGAGACATGCAGGCTGAGGTGACAGTTGCTGATTGGAATGAAGAGCCTCTGTAAAAGAGACAGCTACAAATTTCCCTGACAGGCCAGGCGTCCATTACTTAGAGTCAGCTGCCAAAACAGCAGTAATCAGAGCTGGGAGAGAGAAGGGGGTGAGTAGAGGCTCTCTTTTTCATGGGCATGCAGGCAGGCAGGCAGGCAGGCAGGCAGGCAGGCAGGCAGGCATACACACACACACACACACACACACACACACACACACACACACACACACACACACACACACACACACATATCCAACACACATTCAGTACATACTCACAAATGAACATTTCCCACATAACATCCCACGTTTTTCCCAATCTTCACAAGCCAATGTGGGAAACTATGGAAGGCAACTGAAATATCAACAGGCTTTTCTCACATCACAATCAGACGTTCATCCATTTTAGAAGTTGTTCCAAATGTCAAATTTCTAAGTGTTTAGGGTTAAGTTTAGACATTAACTCATAATGGATAAGGTTTGGGTTAACTTTAGGTATTGACCCCGAAATCTTAAGGTTAGGAATGAACTCATAATGGTTAAGGTAAGGGTTAAGGTTCGGGATTGGCTTTAAACTAAAATCTCAAAAACAACTTTCTATCACTTGATTCAAACCTTTTGCACCAGAGGCAAATGCTTACACACATCCGCCATCCCCGTCCACAACCTACCCAGCAAAACCAAAACCTACAGTTGAAGGTAACAGCGCTTACTGTTGAAGGTAACAGCGCTTACTGTTGAAGGTAACAGCGCTTACTGTTGAAGGTAACAGCGCTTACTGTTGAAGGTAACAGCGCTTACTGTTGAAGGTAACAGCGCTTACTGTTGAAGGTAACAGCGCTTACTGTTGAAGGTAACAGCGCTTACAGTTGAAGGTACAGCGTTTACTGTTGAAGGTAACAGCGCTTACTGTTGAAGGTAACAGCGCTTACTGTTGAAGGTAACAGCGCTTACTGTTGAAGGTAACAGCGCTTACAGTTGAAGGTAACAGCGCTTACTGTTGAAGGTAACAGCGCTTACAGTTGAAGATAACAGCGCTTACTGTTGAAGGTAACAGCGCTTACTGTTGAAGGTAACAGCGCTTACTGTTGAAGGTAACAGCGCTTACTGTTGAAGGTAACAGCGCTTACAGTTGAAGGTAACAGCGCTTACTGTTGAAGGTAACAGCGCTTACTGTTGAAGGTAACAGCGCTTACTGTTGAAGGTAACAGCGCTTACTGTTGAAGGTAACAGCGCTTACTGTTGAAGGTAACAGCGCTTACTGTTGAAGGTAACGGCACTTATTGTTGAAGGTAACAGCGCTTACAGTTGAAGGTAACAGCGCTTACTGTTGAAGGTAACAGCGCTTACTGTTGAAGGTAACGGTGCTTACTGTTGAAGGTAACAGCGCTTACAGTTGAAGGTAACAGCGCTTACAGTTGAAGGTAACAGCGCTTACTGTTGAAGGTAACAGCGCTTACTGTTGAAGGTAACAGCGCTTACTGTTGAAGGTAACAGCGCTTACAGTTGAAGGTAACAGCGCTTACCATTGAAGGTAACAGCGCTTACAGTTGAAGGTAACAGCGCTTACTGTTGCCCCTCGTGAAGGATTTCCAAGTCGTCTCCCCATGTCCTCAGACATGGATGGACTTATACTGACTTGTATCATGGGTGACCTGGCTGGAAATATAGGATCACTCACATGCACACTATAGGGAATCATATTTCCTGGTAGCCACTTACAACCGTGCCAAGTTTAAAGGATCTGTGAAGGATTTCCTGGGCTGGAAGAGTGCCAGCCTAACCGTTTTACAGCTGTGTATGGACTGGACTGTGAGTGGGTGAAGGCCCAGGCTAATGTGCCTGCGTGTGTCTGTCTGTTTGTGTGTGATCAGTGTAGTAATAACAGGGGCCACTGAGGGGTCATCCTGTCAACGCTGGTTGCATGGTGACTGAACGAGGCTCTCAGTACAGAAGTCTCAAACGCATCACCACCCCTATAGGGTGTCTGGGAGCCGGGACACACACTGACAAATGAACCCATGTAATACTCTACAGTACACACAGACATATATAATACATCACATAGACTCTCTCTCTCTCTCACGCACGCACGCACGCACACACACACACACACACACACACACACACACAGCAGCTGTAGACAACTTCGGTCTTGGATCAGTGTCAAAGACTAGAAAGCTGGTTGTTATTGTATAATCACTTCAGCGTGGAATGTTGATCTTGTAAGAGTCTTTAAAAGACGTTAGGTTAATGAAATATAGTGGACTCCAAAAGTATTGGGACATTCCCAGTGTTGTTGTTGTTTTGTCTCTGTACTCCAGCACTTTGGATTTGAAGTGATACCATGACTACGAGGTTAAAGGTCAGACTGTCCGCTTTCATTTCAGGGTATTTCAGGTGTATTGGGGGAACAGTTTAGGAACGACAGCACTTCTTGTCCACAGTTCACCCCATTTTAGGGGAACAAAAGTATTGGGACAAATTCACTACCGTGTATTAAAGTAGTAAAAAGTTGAGAATTTAGTCCCATATTCATAGCATATTCATATCATATTCATATCATATTCATATCATATTCATAGCATATTCATATCATATTCATATCATATTCATATCATATTCATAGCATATTCATATCATATTCATATCATATTCATATCATATTCATATCATATTCATATCATATTCATAGCACTCAATGACTACATCCAGCTTGTGACTCTACACATTTGTTGGATGCATTTGCTGTTTGTTTTGGTTGTGTTTCAGATCATTTTGTGCCCAGTAGAAATGAGGTAAGGGATCATCAACAAGGGCCTATGCACTCTATGGAAAACAATGAAGGACACGGAAGCTGTGTTCCACAACGCAGAGCGGATCTGACCTTCCACGAAGTTACATTATTTTCTAGAGATTGATCATCCCTTTTATACCATGGCTATATTTTAAAACATTTGCCGCTAGAAATGTGTTCATTTCCAGGTAGAAATGTGTTCATTTCCAGGTAGAAATGTGTTCATTTCCAGGTAGAAATGTGTTCATTTCCAGGTAGAAATGTGTTCAACATCCACTGAGGTAACTAGCAAGTTAATTACACGGCTACAGTAGTTGCCAGAATAACTGATGAATTTACCAACGAGCATCACCCGTTGAATATGGCCGTTGTCAGTGAACGTTGGCGAAATAAAGCGTAATTAAATTGTTGCCAGCAGCCCAATTACAGTCACCAACACCCTGGATAACATAACAACTGCCTAACCAGCTCTGCTAGGGACAGTACAATGGTCAGAGTGAGGTGCTCTCTCATTTGTGTCTGGAAGTAGCTAGCCAACATTAGCCAGTTAGCTTGGGTGCTTGACTGCCGTTGTGAGGTCAGAACGCTAGGATCAACCCTACTCCTCGGCCAGAGCGTCCAGTGTGCACTCTGAATTTACGAACGGACAATCTGACAATGCTCTGAATTTACTAACACACTCTGAGCGCACTCTGGCACTTAATAATTTACGAACACACCTGAAGTGTACCAGTAAACTACCAGAATTGTTTTACTCTCTTAAAAAAAAAAAAAAATGAGCTGACATCTAGTGGCCTTTTTGGGTACTTCAGATTATCACAGGTGTCTGTAATTATCTCTGGCCCTCTGTGTGGCCTTATCACAAATATATACAATAATCAAATAATCAAATACCTTTCTCTCTCCCCATCCCTCCATGCCACCTCTCTCTCTCTCTCTCTCTCCTCATCCCTCCCTGCCACCTTTCTCTTTCTCTCTCTCTCTCTCTCCCCATCCCTCCCTGCCACCTTTCTCTGTCTCTCTCTCTCCCCCCATCCCTCCATGCCACCTTTCTCTTTCTCTCTCTCTCCTCATCCCTCCCTGCCACCTCTCTCCCTCCTCTATTTTCCTCCCTATTTCCTGTTTCCATCCCTCTCTCTTTAATATGATGTTTACACCTCACCTCCTCACAGCTTGTATCTTCACTATTTTCATGTCACTTCATTTGGAGGAGGCAAGACATTTGGGGTCCTAAAAACAGAAGTGACAGGCCCATTAAAATGACTGATCCCCCCCCCCTGCTTTCCCCTGCAGATGCACCCAGACATAACGTGTCTTCCCTGGGGTTCGGGTAGACCAGGGAGGATGAGAGATTCGGTGTCAGGGCCACATAGCTGGCATTGACACGGCTCCAGAATGATCTCTGATGAGCTTTTCAATTTTGGTGGGTGAGCTCTAACGCCTCTGGGGGCGCACACACATACGTGCGCTACACACACACACATTCATGCTACACACACATCGCAACTGCTGCTACCAGTCTCTTATTAAGATTGATAAATACTGCACCATTTAAACACTTGCCCCCCAATCCCTCCTTCCCCAAAACACATGTGAATATAAATATAAATGGTGCCTTCCTGTATTATACTGATGCTAAAATGTTTATTCAATTCTACAGAGCCATTCATTTTATGTTGCATTGTCGAGTAGGGACCTCCAAGTAAGCATTTCCTTGTACGGTGTTTTACCATGTGTATCCTGAACATATGACTAATATAACAAGAACCTTGAAGTACACTCCACACACACAGAGAGAGCAGTACACTCCACACACACAGAGAGAGCAGTACACTCCACACACACAGAGAGAGAGCAGTACACTCCACACAGAGAGAGAGAGCAGTACACTCCACACACACAGAGAGAGCAGTACACTCCACACACACAGAGAGAGCAGTACACTCCACACACACAGAGAGAGCAGTACACTCCACACACACAGAGAGAGCAGTACACTCCACACACACACAGAGAGCAGTACACTCCACACACACACAGAGAGCAGTACACTCCACACACACAGAGAGAGCAGTACACTCCACACACACAGAGAGAGCAGTACACTCCACACACACAGAGAGAGCAGTACACTCCACACACACAGAGAGAGCAGTACACTCCACACACACAGAGAGAACAGTACACTCCACACACACAGAGAGAGCAGTACACTCCACACACACAGAGAGAGGAGTACACTCCACACACACAGAGAGAGCAGTACACTCCACACACACAGAGAGAGCAGTACACTCCACACACACAGAGAGAGGAGTACACTCCACACACACAGAGAGAGCAGTACACTCCACACACACAGAGAGAGCAGTACACTCCACACACACAAAGAGAGCAGTACACTCCACACACACAAAGAGAGCAGTACACTCCACACACACAGAGAGAGGAGTACACTCCACACACACAGAGAGAGCAGTACACTCCACACACACAGAGAGAACAGTACACTACACACACAGAGAGAGCAGTACACTCCACACAGAGAGAGAGCAGTACACCACAAACAGAGAGAGAGCAGTACACTCCACACACACACACAGAGAGAGCAGTACACTACATACAAACAGAGAGAGCAGTACACTCCACACACACACACACACACACACACACACACACACACACACACACACACACACACACACACACACACATACACATACACACACACACACACACACATGTACATCAACATTAGACTGTAATCTTTTTTATCATAGAAGATTCATTGTAATGTGGTTTTCAGGTTATCATTTAGGCCTATATGAATGTCAAAATGAAGACTGAATATTGTGGCAGGGACCAGCCATTTATTTGGAGTGTTTTTTAAACTTTTGTCATGACAACGCCCCAGTACGTTGCCAGTTCACAGAAAACAAACGGTCCCAATTTAAAAGATGATGAACAAAATCAGAAGTTAGACCTCATAAGTATTATAGCAATGGGTGTTATTGTTCAATTACACTAAATATATAGTTTTGCCAATGCCCAGTCAGAACTGTCAAACCCTCAACTCTAAAGCAAACATTTTCCAAGCTTTTAAATCCACATTCAACCAACCATCGACTTGAACCTTATCTGTCAACATACGACCAACCATCAACTTGAACTTATCTGTCAACATACGACCAACCATCGACTTGAACTTATCTGTCAACATACGACCAACCATTGACTTGAACTTTATCTGTCAACATCGACCAAAGACCACAGCAGGATGAGAAAGAGAGAAAACAAAAACAAATGAGTGAGAGAACCCTGGCACAAAACACTGACATGGGACATTTGAATTTCTTTCAAGAGGTTTAGGCTTCTGTGACCAACCTCTGTCAAATCCCAGCAGAAAGGCAAAGTGTTCCCAACTTTCCACCCCAGACACCTTGGTCTTGTTTGAGTTGTAAATCTGTTGGCTGCAGCTGCTGCTGCTCCAGAATTACCTATTCTGTTGGAAGACCTGCCAGTATCTGGGAGTGAAGCTTCCTCTGAGGGCCACAGTGCACACCAGTGTCTCCTGCAATCAGCCATTCGCCTTGATCAATGGCTACCAAACCGTATGAGCCCCATCCAAACGAACAGCGAGGGACAGAGAGAGAGAGAGAGAGGGATTACTGCATTTTTAACATCATCTGTTGAAACAATGAAATAAATATGCAGTAATATGTATACATCTACGACTATCTCAGGCTATTTCTACCTTCTCAGTTCATTCAAAGTGTTGATTGATTTGCTACAGAAGGATATTTTAGATATTTCAGAGTATAGCGTAAACAGTCGTAAATGAGCTATGAACACAAGAGGTCCCAAAATGATATCTATCACCTGCAATAGTTTATGACAGACTAATTTAATACCGAAGTTTACTGTGCTATGTACAAATGAAACAAAATCGTTAAAAAAAAAATGTATTGTGTGTGTGGATCATTCTATGTACGTAACAGGAAGTACTATCTTTAATGACTTCTTGTCTATCTGTAATGACTTCCTGTCTATCTGTAATGACTTCCTGTCTATCGACGAATAAGGAGGTGTTCTGAGTGTTTGGTCACATCTTACTATTCGTTATGTGACAAGAGTTTAGGCATTTGCTAATATAATGGCATCAAATGCAAACTCATCACCATAGAACTAGGAGCGTTGTAAAGCCCTCATGACTTAAAGAGATATAATCAGGTTCAAAGTTACATGGAAGCAAACACACATGGTGTCATGTCAGGGTGAACTGAAAATAGCCATGTTCAGTCAATCAAGATCGTATCCAAAGCCTGCATTTACATTGGTGCTTGTAAACCGACCACAACTACCACAGCTTTGCGTTACGTTTTTTTTATTACTGCAGTAACTTGTGGTCTAAAATAAGCTTTCGGATCAGAATGAGTCAACAAAAGACAGGTGTCGGCACTCTGCCCTACTGAAGACATGGCCAAGAGCCAAACTATCTGTCAGCCACATGATGCCAGACCCCAACAAAACCTTACTGTTTACGAGGAGAGAGAGAGAGAGAGAGAGAGAGAGAGGGTTCTCTCCAATGAAAACAAACTGATAAGGATACGCCCCTTTTTTTTTATTGCCTAAAATGACATACCCAAATCTAACTGCCTGCAGCTCAGGCCCTGAAGCAAGGATATATTCTTGGTACCATTTGAAAGGAAACACTTTGAACTTTGTGTAAATGTGAATGGAATGTAGGAGAATAGAATAGATCTGGTAAAAGATAATACAAATGCAAGAGAAAGGCCATAATGTATTATTCCAGCCCAGCTGCCATTTAGATTTTGTCCACTAGATGGCAGCAGTGTATGTGCAAAGTTTTTGACTGATCCAATGAACCATTGCATTTATGTTAAAAATGTTGTATCAAGACTGCCCAAATGTGCCTAATATGTTTATTAATAACTTTTCATGTTCATAATTATGCACTCTCCTAAACAATAGCATGGTATTATTTCACTGTAATAGCTACTGTAAATTGGACAGTGCAGTTAGATTAACAAGAATTTAAGTTTCTGACAATATCAGATATGTCTATGTCCTGGGAAATGTTCTTGTTACTTACATCCTCATGCTAATCGCATTAGCCTACGTTAGCTCAACCATCCCGTGGAAGGGACACCGATCCTGAAGAAACCAATCAGTCTAGTACTTCTGGGTGGGAAACAGGGAAAGACATGAACAGAACCCGTAACAAGAGTAAACATTTGACCTGAAATATGGTTTCCTGTTGACTGTGACTGTTGTTTCACTGTCAATATTTTCCTCAGGTCCCCTCGCTCCAGTGAACTGCTATGATTTATGGCAGGAGTACACATAGATTCAACCTGGGGCTGATTTTTGTAGGAGATAATGGTAACCTAATTGTAAGAATGTGTACACTGTACAGTATATTGACCACAACTAAGCCAAATAAGAGATTGTATTTATAAATAACAATCATTTCATACCTTGATTCCATTGAGACACAATCACATCTCTTTTTTTATATGTGGGAATACTTGGAAACAGATTTCTTAAATTAAATATATTTTTTGCTGAATTCCTGGTCATTTTACAGTCGTCCCCCCCCCCCCCCCCCCCCCCCTCCACTTTTTAAAATGTTCTACTGAAACCTTTGGCTTTGGCCCCCTGATTTATGGGGACGTTTCTCTTTAATTAAATACTGTTGGCAGTCAAGGAGGGAGGTGGTAGAGTTGGGCGGTGTGTGTGTGTGTGTGTGTGTGTGTGTGTGTGTGTGTGTGTGTGTGTGTGTGTGTGTGTGTGTGTGTGTGTGTGTGTGTACCCGCTCGGCTGGATGTGTGTGTATTGCATTTGGTCAACTTTACGGTACAATGACACAAGTCCTGGTATGTACCGTAATGGCTGCTGTTCTTGTCAAACAGATGGCTGATATCTGTGTCTGTCTGTCAGCATACATGAGGGTGGGACAAGTGGGGACACCATGGCCCTGGATATGGGGTAGCTAAACTAGCGTGAAACTGCCTTCCGTCACGGATTACCAAGGCAGAGCTTTTCATTACCTGCCTTTCATAAAGGGGATATTTATGGCGACGGGTGGTGTTGGAGAGGCAGCGGGTGGTGTGGGTGAGGCAGCAGACACATGCAACTCATTTGCCTGCCGAACGGATGCCAAAAACGGGGAGAGAGAGCAAGGAGAGCGGCAAATGGTGCAGAGAAAAAACGATTGGTGTGTGGAAAATGGCTGCCCTGATACGCCATGTTTTTGTCCATTTCACAGTCAGATGAGTCCGCCGACTGATTCAGGGATAATTGTATACAGGTTTTTTTCCAGAGGGGTTGTAAGTTCAAGAGGAGGGATTTCAGGGATATTAGGAGGAGTCTTATGGCCAGTCAGAGGACCTGCCTACACAACATGATGATGAAAGGGAATTCTGAATACTGGAAATGTTCAGAAAGCTTAGACTCTTAGAAGAACGAGATGTTTTCAGCATTCCTCTGAGTTGACACATACTCTGTGTAACTTACACACACACACACACACACACACACACACACACACCACACACACACACACACACACACAAGCCTTCACAGGCATCCCCATCACCACAGCCGCACAGACACACAAACACTGAAAAGGGATGAAACAGAATGTCACGCAGAGAAATGAAAGTCAAACATTCTCCTTTGTTTCCGCAGATGTCGCCCCGCTTTTCAAAGGCCCCTCTGGTATCTTGGGTGTCTACCCAATGAAAGCCCATGCATAATGAACAGAGGCACACAGTGGTGGGACACAGTACACACACACAAACACACACACACTGCCTCTCCCCTGCCAGTTTAGCTGGAGCAGGGCAGTAAGGTTGGGTCTGAAGTTACTCAGTCAAATCGCTGATGAGCTATTAGAGTGCCGGCGAAGCAGCCCGGCTCACAGGAAGTGAGCAGGAAATGTTTGTGTTAAATAAAGAGGAGAAGAAAAGTGGGGGTTGATTTACACAGCCGCCCTCTTTCATGTCTGGCACCAGCTGCTATAGCTACCGCTGGCTTTTCTGGGGATGTTTTCAGGATTTTTCAGACACAGCTTTCTCTGTGTGGACGCTCTCCATTGGCTGGCTAACGCGTGGGTGTCACGTTACAGATTTCCCAGCATGTAGAACCTTCTGTGGAAATGGTTCTACCTGGAACCAAAAGGGTGCTCCTATGGGGACAGCCGAAAGAACCCCTTTTGGTTCTGGAAGGCACCTTCATTTCTAAAGGTGTACCAGGAGACAGGGAGAGCATGATCATAACACTACCAATCCATCTCCAAACAACCGTGTCCTCCATTTTCCCTCCTCCTTGCATGGCCACTAGTCTGTGTGTGTGCGTGCGCATGTGAGAATGTGTGTGTGTGTGGTGCAATGTGTGTGTGTGAGTGTGTGTGGCTGTCCCCCCAATCAGAGGAGCTGAGGACGGCTCAGTGCCCTACGCTTGGAGGCAGCCATCTGTCAGCTGACGCTCCATCGCCACGGCAATCAGAACGCTCCGCGGCGCGCCCAATCTGTTCCGCCACAGGTAGGGCGGCAGGAGGGTGCCCATCACCTCCCTCCCTCTCTCTCTCTCATTCCCTCTCTCTCCATCCATCCCTCTCTCTCTCTCTCTCTCGCTATCTCTCTCTCTCTCTCTCTCTCTCTGTCTCTCTCTCTCTCTGTCTCTCTCGCTCTCTCCTTCCCTCTCTCACCTTCCCTCTCTCTCTCTGTCTCTCTCTCTCTCTCTCTCTGTCTCTCTCTCTCTCTCCTTCCCTCTCTCTCCATCCATCCCTCTCTCTCTCTCTCTCTCGCTATCTCTCTCTCTCTCTCTCTGTCTCTCTCTCTCTCTCTCTCTGTCTCACTCACTCTCTCCTTCCCTCTCACCTTCCCTCTCTCTCCTTCCCTCTCTCTTCCCCTCGAATCTTTTCCCCACGCATTTCTTTTTCTCCTCTCTCTCTTACTCTCCCTCGCTCTCTCTCTCTGCATCCACCCCCCTCTTTTCTCTCACCTCTCCCACTCACAGTCCCTCTCTCTATCTCTTCTTCTAACTCATTACCGTTCCCAGCTGCCACAGTATGGGCCTTCCTCCTTAGTCTTCAATCACCTTTACATGGGAAATATAGTAATCCTGTTCAGTAAGCCTTTCACAATGGCGACCTGCATATCACCAGCTTTTTATGAACCCATGCTTGACTTTGAACATCGATCTTAGAGGGTGATATGATAGAACACATTTGGTTTCGGATTACATGGTTTCCTCATGCGATATAACCTATTGTAGTTTATTCCTCATGCATAAATATATTTTCGGGATGTTTGGTCTCAGTTCATATATTGTTGTGTTTATTTAGTTCACTTCATTAAAAGCAACAGTAACCATACTACTGCTGTACCGTCAATGAGGGTGACAGAAAGAGAGAGAGAAAAAAGGGTCAAACGCAAAACAAGCAGACTGGAGACTCTTCCTCTTGGCGTGGGCGTCATGCCACTCATGTCATCATGGTGGCGGGCAGCGTGCTAAATGTGGCACATCAGAGGTCACTCTAGCGTGCCAACCATTCCATGCTAAGCCGTGCCATGCCAGTCAGGTCTCTCTCTCTCTCTTTCTCTGCATCTCTCCCTGTTGGCAGTCGGCCTAGCAGTTCATCTGATCAGAGCAATGCTAATGGCAGACGGCATCTCTCCCAACAAGCAGTGCCTGGCCGAGGAGCCTGCGGTGGCAGAGGTGACATCAGGAGCTCTCCACCTCGGATGAATAATAATTGAAATGGCCAGGAGCAGGGCTTTGAGGGACTACGGTTGGCTCGCTGCTACTCATTAAGCCATTGGAACGGATGAGGAAAGCTGTTTGGCCTCACATGCAGCAGGGCTTTGAGGGTCTGAGAGGGAGTGAGGGGGTGAGATAGTGTGTCAAGCATGGAGGGAAGCGATTTCGGAGGGGCTTTGTTGTTGCATGCCAAGTTATTATAGAAACCAAATCCCTGATGTGTAATTTATCTAGATAAGAGTTATGGGGTAATGATGATAGGTTGTTAATAGGGATATTATTATTATGACTATTATAATTATTAGTGGTATTATAATAATTATAATTATTACTATGATTACAATTTCTTACTGTTATTATAATTATAATGATTATTGTTCATTTGTATTTCATTGCTCTTTTGTCCGTTGGCAATATGGCATATAACAATAATGCATCATACAGCATCATGACCCATGGTGCCCAAAGACAGAGTAAATACTGGCCCATGGTGTCCAAATACAGAGTAAATACTGGCCCATGGTGTCCAAAGACAGAGTAAATACTGGCCCATGGTGCCCAAAGACAGAGTAAATACTGGCCCATGGTGTCCAAAGACAGAGTAAATACTGGCCCATGGTGCCCAAAGACAGAGTAAATACTGGCCCATGGTGCCCAAAGACAGAGTAAATACTGGCCCATGGTGCCCAAAGACAGAGTAAAGACTGACCCATGGTGCCCAAAGAGAGAGTAAATACTGACCCATGGTGCCCAAAGACAGAGTAAAGACTGACCCATGGTGCACAAAGACAGAGTAAATACTGACCCATGGTGCCCAAAGACAGAGTAAATACTGGCCCATGGTGCCCAAAGAGAGAGTAAATACTGACCCATGGTGCCCAAAGACAGAGTAAAGACTGACCCATGGTGCACAAAGACAGAGTAAATACTGGCCCATGGTGTCCAAAGACAGAGTAAATACTGGCCCATGGTGCCCAAAGACAGAGTAAATACTGGCCCATGGTGCCCAAAGAGAGAGTAAATACTGACCCATGGTGCCCAAAGACAGGGTTCGTGCAGCTAGCGAGCTGTGCAATGGCTGCTAGTGGTAATCCTGCTAGAATGTTGGAAATGTCCTGATATTCTACACATTTGGGCATAGCATATGAACATGGCATAAACTATCTGAGCAAGCCTTTTGGAGCCATAAGTGAGTTTTGGTTGTGGGCCTCCTGGAGGTCGGTGCCCCACTGCGTGCCCATCAGTAATAAGGCCCTGACCATCACTGGTGTACTCCATGAGACAGACCAATGCAAAGACCATTTGCATACTGATGGTAAAATATGATTGTCATTGGGGGTGGATAGTAAAGACAGGAAGATTGATCAAGATTTTACCAAACACGTCCTGTAGGTAGAAGAAAAATAAATGGGTAGAAAAAGCAAACAGTTTGAAAACCCCTTAGCTGTAGAACTCTAGGATATTCCTAAAACATGTCTGGAGTCTGATCAGTGCAATCACTCAGCATTGTCCGAGGCAAGCTGGGTAGACAGCTAATTCAGCCTTTTTAACAGCAAATTGGCCAGACAGAAGGAAATCAATGTCTTCTACCGTCAGCCCAACAACCAGACAGAATAGTTTTCTCAGAGAGTGGACAAACTCCGATCTAATCTCTGAAACAGTGTGGAACCTTTAGCTGTGATTGCGAGTGGATACATGGAAGCTGATCTACTTATGTTGGATATATTGACTATATCACGATTATTATTCTATTGTTTCATGTATATGATTCATTCAAAATACAATATTTCTTATTTTATTAAGGCATTTGTCTGATCTCTGTTTATCTTAATAACTTCAAAAACACTTGCACAAATCCCATTGTAGAACAATGAAGTTTACACAGTATAATTTTTTTTATTTTTTTTTATTTTTTATTTCATTGAATATTCAAAACATACAATATACTTGCAATGACGCTGCTCAATAACTACATCATACCAGTCATCCAACAGATTCCCATTCAGAGTGACACACAGAAGCATCCAGGGTCAATGCCCTGCTCAAGGGCATGTTGACCGATCTAACACCAGGCCAAGAAACGTGAACCCGAACCCTCCAAGATCCCCCCACAGTTCCCCAATAGCTGTCGCTCAACCATTCGAGACCCCTCCCACAGTCCCCCCAGAAAGAAAAATAAATACAAAATACAAATAAATAAATAAATAAATAAATTCCATTCCCCACCCCCAAGAACCCCCCAATGCACCAACAACCAAGAGAATGAACCCCCACCCCCAAGAACCCCCCAATGCACCAACAACCAAGAGAATGAACCCCCACCCCCAAGAACCCCCCAATGCACCAACAACCAGGAGAATGAACCCCCACCCCCAAGAACCCCCCAATGCACCAACAACCAGGAGAATGAACCCCCACCCCCAAGAACCCCCCAATGCACCAACAACCAAGAGAATGAACCCCCACCCCCAAGAACCCCCCAATGCACCAACAACCAGGAGAATGAACCCCCACCCCCAAGAACCCCCCAATGCACCAACAACCAGGAGAATGAACCCCCACCCCCAAGAACCCCCCAATGCACCAACAACCAGGAGAATGAACCCCCACCCCCAAGAACCCCCCAATGCACCAACAACCAAGAGAATGAACCCCCACCCCCAAGAACCCCCCAATGCACCAACAACCAGGAGAATGAACCCCCACCCCCAAGAACCCCCCAATGCACCAACAACCAGGAGAATGAACCCCCACCCCCAAGAACCCCCCAATGCACCAACAACCAGGAGAATGAACCCCCACCCCCAAGAACCCCCCAATGCACCAACAACCAGGAGAATGAACCCCCACCCCCAAGAACCCCCCAATGCACCAACAACCAGGAGAATGAACCCCCACCCCCAAGAACCCCCCAATGCACCAACAACCAAGAGAATGAACCCCCACCCCCAAGAACCCCCCAATGCACCAACAACCAGGAGAATGAACCCCCACCCCCAAGAACCCCCCAATGCACCAACAACCAGGAGAATGAACCCCCACCCCCAAGAACCCCCCAATGCACCAACAACCAGGAGAATGAACCCCCACCCCCAAGAACCCCCCAATGCACCAACAACCAAGAGAATGAACCCCCACCCCCAATAACCCCCCAATGCACCAACAACCAAGAGAATGAACCCCCACCCCCAAGAACCCCCCCAATGCACCAACAACCAAGAGAATGAACCCCCACTCCCAAGAACCCCCCCCCCCCCAATGCACCAACAACCAGGAGAATGAACCCCCACCCCCAAGAACCCCCCAATGCACCAACAACCAGGAGAATGAACCCCCACCCCCAAGAAGCCCCCAATGCACCAACAACCAAGAGAATGAACCCCCACCCCCAAGAACCCCCCAATGCACCAACAACCAAGAGAATGAACCCCCACCCCCAAGAACCCCCCAATGCACCAACAACCAGGAGAATGAACCCCCACCCCCAAGAAGCCCCCAATGCACCAACAACCAAGAGAATGAACCCCCACCCCCAAGAACCCCCCAATGCACCAACAACCAGGAGAATGAACCCCCACCCCCAAGAACCCCCCAATGCACCAACAACCAAGAGAATGAACCCCCACCCCCAATAACCCCCCAATGCACCAACAACCAAGAGAATGAACCCCCACACCCAAGAACCCCCCCAATGCACCAACAACCAAGAGAATGAACCCCCACCCCCAAGAACCCCCCCCCCAATGCACCAACAACCAGGAGAATGAACCCCCACCCCCAAGAACCCCCCAATGCACAGACTAACAAGAGAATGAACCCCCACCCCCAAGAACCCCCAATGCACCAACAACCAAGAGAATGAACCCCCACCCCCAAGAACCCCCAATGCACCAACAACCAAGAGAATGAACCCCCACCCCCAAGAACCCCCCAATGCACCAACAACCAAGAGAATGAACCCCCACCCCCAATAACCCCCCAATGCACCAACAACCAAGAGAATGAACCCCCACCCCCAAGAACCCCCCCAATGCACCAACAACCAAGAGAATGAACCCCCACCCCCAAGAACCCCCCCCCCCCCAATGCACCAACAACCAGGAGAATGAACCCCCACCCCCAAGAACCCCCCAATGCACCAACAACCAGGAGAATGAACCCCCACCCCCAAGAAGCCCCCAATGCACCAACAACCAAGAGAATGAACCCCCACCCCCAAGAACCCCCCAATGCACCAACAACCAAGAGAATGAACCCCCACCCCCAAGAACCCCCCAATGCACAAACAACCAGGAGAATGAACCCCCACCCCCAAGAAGCCCCCAATGCACCAACAACCAAGAGAATGAACCCCCACCCCCAAGAACCCCCCAATGCACCAACAACCAAGAGAATGAACCCCCACCCCCAAGAACCCCCAATGCACCAACAACCAAGAGAATGAACCCCCACCCCCAAGAACCCCCCAATGCACCAACAACAGAGAGAATGAACCCCCACCCCCAAGAACCCCCCAATGCACCAACAACAGAGAGAATGAACCCCCACTCCCAAGAACCCTCCCAATGCACCAACAACCAAGAGAATGAACCCCCACCCCCAAGAAGCCCCCAATGCACCAACAACCAAGAGAATGAACCCCCACCCCCAAGAACCCCCCAATGCACCAACAACCAAGAGAATGAACCCCCACCCCCAAGAACCCCCCAATGCACAAACAACCAGGAGAATGAACCCCCACCCCCAAGAAGCCCCCAATGCACCAACAACCAAGAGAATGAACCCCCACCCCCAAGAACCCCCCAATGCACCAACAACCAAGAGAATGAACCCCCACCCCCAAGAACCCCCAATGCACCAACAACCAAGAGAATGAACCCCCACCCCCAAGAACCCCCCAATGCACCAACAACAGAGAGAATGAACCCCCACTCCCAAGAACCCTCCCAATGCACCAACAACCAAGAGAATGAACCCCCACCCCCAAGAACCCCCCCAATGCACCAACAACCAAGAGAATGAACCCCCACCCCCAAGACCCCCCCAATGCACCAACAACCAAGAGAATGAACCCCCACCCCCAAGACCCCCCCCCCCAATGCACCAACAACCAAGAGAATGAACCCCCACCCCCAAGAACCCCCCAATGCACCAACAACCAAGAGAATGAACCCCCACCCCCAAGAACCCCCCAATGCACCAACAACCAGGAGAATGAACCCCCACCCCCAAGAACCCCCCCAATGCACCAACAACCAAGAGAATGAACCCCCACCCCCAAGAACCCCCCAATGCACCAACAACCAAGAGAATGAACCCCCACCCCCAAGAACCCCCAATGCACCAACAACCAAGAGAATGAACCCCCACCCCCAAGAAGCCCCCAATGCACCAACAACCAAGAGAATGAACCCCCACCCCCAAGAACCCCCCAATGCACCAACAACCAGGAGAATGAACCCCCACCCCCAAGAAGCCCCCAATGCACCAACAACCAAGAGAATGAACCCCCACCCCCAAGAACC
The DNA here is from genome assembly GCF_013265735.2 of Oncorhynchus mykiss. NCBI lineage: Eukaryota > Metazoa > Chordata > Actinopteri > Salmoniformes > Salmonidae > Oncorhynchus > Oncorhynchus mykiss. The sequence continues at coordinate 48,397,275 of NC_048590.1, forward strand.
CCCCAATGCACCAACAACCAAGAGAATGAACCCCCACCCCCAAGAACCCCCAATGCACCAACAACCAAGAGAATGAACCCCCACCCCCAAGAACCCCCCAATGCACCAACAACCAAGAGAATGAACCCCCACCCCCAATAACCCCCCAATGCACCAACAACCAAGAGAATGAACCCCCACCCCCAAGAACCCCCCCAATGCACCAACAACCAAGAGAATGAACCCCCACCCCCAAGAACCCCCCCCCCCCAATGCACCAACAACCAGGAGAATGAACCCCCACCCCCAAGAACCCCCCAATGCACCAACAACCAGGAGAATGAACCCCCACCCCCAAGAAGCCCCCAATGCACCAACAACCAAGAGAATGAACCCCCACCCCCAAGAACCCCCCAATGCACCAACAACCAAGAGAATGAACCCCCACCCCCAAGAACCCCCCAATGCACCAACAACCAAGAGAATGAACCCCCACCCCCAAGAACCCCCCAATGCACAAACAACCAGGAGAATGAACCCCCACCCCCAAGAAGCCCCCAATGCACCAACAACCAAGAGAATGAACCCCCACCCCCAAGAACCCCCCAATGCACCAACAACCAAGAGAATGAACCCCCACCCCCAAGAACCCCCAATGCACCAACAACCAAGAGAATGAACCCCCACCCCCAAGAACCCCCCAATGCACCAACAACAGAGAGAATGAACCCCCACTCCCAAGAACCCTCCCAATGCACCAACAACCAAGAGAATGAACCCCCACCCCCAAGAAGCCCCCAATGCACCAACAACCAAGAGAATGAACCCCCACCCCCAAGACCCCCCCCCCAATGCACCAACAACCAAGAGAATGAACCCCCACCCCCAAGAACCCCCCAATGCACCAACAACCAAGAGAATGAACCCCCACCCCCAACAACCCCCCAATGCACCAACAACCAGGAGAATGAACCCCCACCCCCAAGAACCCCCCCAATGCACCAACAACCAAGAGAATGAACCCCCACCCCCAAGAACCCCCCAATGCACCAACAACCAAGAGAATGAACCCCCACCCCCAAGAACCCCCCAATGCACCAACAACAGAGAGAATGAACCCCCACTCCCAAGAACCCTCCCAATGCACCAACAACCAAGAGAATGAACCCCCACCCCCAAGAACCCCCCCAATGCACCAACAACCAAGAGAATGAACCCCCACCCCCAAGACCCCCCCAATGCACCAACAACCAAGAGAATGAACCCCCACCCCCAAGACCCCCCCCCCAATGCACCAACAACCAAGAGAATGAACCCCCACCCCCAAGAACCCCCAATGCACCAACAACCAAGAGAATGAACCCCCACCCCCAAGAACCCCCCAATGCACCAACAACCAAGAGAATGAACCCCCACCCCCAAGAACCCCCCCAATGCACCAACAACCAAGAGAATGAACCCCCACCCCCAAGAACCCCCCCAATGCACCAACAACCAAGAGAATGAACCCCCACCCCCAAGAACCCCCAATGCACCAACAACCAAGAGAATGAACCCCCACCCCCAAGACCCCCCCCCAATGCACCAACAACCAAGAGAATGAACCCCCACCCCCAAGAACCCCCCAATGCACCAACAACCAAGAGAATGAACCCCCACCCCCAAGAACCCCCCAATGCACCAACAACCAGGAGAATGAACCCCCACCCCCAAGAACCCCCCCAATGCACCAACAACCAAGAGAATGAACCCCCACCCCCAAGAACCCCCCAATGCACCAACAACCAAGAGAATGAACCCCCACCCCCAAGAACCCCCAATGCACCAACAACCAAGAGAATGAACCCCCACCCCCAAGAACCCCCCAATGCACCAACAACCAAGAGAATGAACCCCCACCCCCAAGAACCCCCCCAATGCACCAACAACCAAGAGAATGAACCCCCACCCCCAAGAACCCCCCCAATGCACCAACAACCAAGAGAATGAACCCCCACCCCCAAGACCCCCCCAATGCACCAACAACCAGGAGAATGAACCCCCACCCCCAAGACCCCCCCCCCAATGCACCAACAACCAAGAGAATGAACCCCCACCCCCAAGAACCCCCCCCCCCCAATGCACCAACAACCAGGAGAATGAACCCCAACCCCCAAGAACCCCCCCAATGCACCAACAACCAAGAGAATGAACCCCCACCCCCAAGACCCCCCCAATGCACCAACAACCAAGAGAATGAACCCCCACCCCCAAGACCCCCCCCCCCAATGCACCAACAACCAAGAGAATGAACCCCCACCCCCAAGAACCCCCAAATGCACCAACAACCAAGAGAATGAACCCCAACCCCCAAGAACCCCCCAATGCACCAACAACCAGGAGAATGAACCCCCACCCCCAAGAACCCTCCCAATGCACCAACAACCAAGATAATGAACCCCCACCCCCAAGAACCCCCCAATGCACCAACAACCAAGAGAATGAACCCCCACCCCCAATAACCCCCAATGCACCAACAACCAAGAGAATGAACCCCCACCCCCAAGAACCCCCCAATGCACCAACAACCAAGAGAATGAACCCCCACCCCCAAGAACCCCCCCCAATGCACCAACAACCAAGAGAATGAACCCCCACCCCCAAGAACCCCCCCAATGCACCAACAACCAAGAGAATGAACCCCCACCCCCAAGACCCCCCCAATGCACCAACAACCAAGAGAATGAACCCCCACCCCCAAGACCCCCCCCCCAATGCACCAACAACCAAGAGAATGAACCCCCACCCCCAAGAACCCCCCCCCCAATGCACCAACAACCAGGAGAATGAACCCCCACCCCCAAGAACCCCCCCAATGCACCAACAACCAAGAGAATGAACCCCCACCCCCAATACCCCCCCAATGCACCAACAACCAAGAGAATGAACCCCCACCCCCAAGACCCCCCCCCAATGCACCAACAACCAAGAGAATGAACCCCCACCCCCAAGAACCCCCCAATGCACCAACAACCAAGAGAATGAACCCCAACCCCCAAGAACCCCCCAATGCACCAACAACCAGGAGAATGAACCCCCACCCCCAAGAACCCCCCCAATGCACCAACAACCAAGAGAATGAACCCCCACCCCCAAGAACCCCCCAATGCACCAACAACCAAGAGAATGAACCCCCACCCCCAAGAACCCCCAATGCACCAACAACCAAGAGAATGAACCCCCACCCCCAAGAACCCCCCAATGCACCAACAACCAAGAGAATGAACCCCCACCCCCAAGAACCCCCCAATGCACCAACAACCAAGAGAATGAACCCCCACCCCCAAGAACCCCCCCAATGCACCAACAACCAAGAGAATGAACCCCCACCCCCAAGAACCCCCCCAATGCACCAACAACCAAGAGAATGAACCCCCACCCCCAAGACCCCCCCAATGCACCAACAACCAAGAGAATGAACCCCCACCCCCAAGACCCCCCCCCCCCAATGCACCAACAACCAAGAGAATGAACCCCCACCCCCAAGAACCCCCCCCCCAATGCACCAACAACCAGGAGAATGAACCCCCACCCCCAAGAACCCCCCCAATGCACCAACAACCAAGATAATGAACCCCCACCCCCAATACCCCCCCAATGCACCAACAACCAAGAGAATGAACCCCCACCCCCAAGACCCCCCCCCCCAATGCACCAACAACCAAGAGAATGAACCCCCACCCCCAAGAACCCCCCAATGCACCAACAACCAAGAGAATGAACCCCAACCCCCAAGAACCCCCCAATGCACCAACAACCAGGAGAATGAACCCCCACCCCCAAGAACCCCCCCAATGCACCAACAACCAAGAGAATGAACCCCCACCCCCAAGAACCCCCCAATGCACCAACAACCAAGAGAATGAACCCCCACCCCCAAGAACCCCCAATGCACCAACAACCAAGAGAATGAACCCCCACCCCCAAGAACCCCCCAATGCACCAACAACCAAGAGAATGAACCCCCACCCCCAAGAACCCCCCCAATGCACCAACAACCAAGAGAATGAACCCCCACCCCCAAGAACCCCCCCAATGCACCAACAACCAAGAGAATGAACCCCCACCCCCAAGACCCCCCCAATGCACCAACAACCAAGAGAATGAACCCCCACCCCCAAGACCCCCCCCCCCCAATGCACCAACAACCAAGAGAATGAACCCCCACCCCCAAGAACCCCCCAATGCACCAACAACCAAGAGAATGAACCCCCACCCCCAAGAACCCCCCAATGCACCAACAACCAGGAGAATGAACCCCCACCCCCAAGAACCCCCCAATGCACCAACAACCAAGAGAATGAACCCCCACCCCCAAGAACCCCCCCAATGCACCAACAACCAAGAGAATGAATATCACCCCCAATAACCCCCCCAATGCACCAACAACCAAGAGAATGAACCCCCACCCCCAATAACCCCCCCAATGCACCAACAACCAAGAGAATGAACCCCCACCCCCAAGAACCCCCCAATGCACCAACAACCAGGAGAATGAACCCCCACCCCCAAGAACCCCCCCAATGCACCAACAACCAAGAGAACTAAAGAGACAAAAGGAAAAGACAGAAGAAAACAGCAAACAACAATGTAAAAAAATATATAAAACAAAATAATACATTTAAAACAAAGGACATCAAGGACAACAAAAATCATAACAGCAATGCCAACTGTATATGTATGTGCATGTCTGGCACTATTACATGTATGTGTGTGTTCTTGTATGTGTTTATTTGAATGAGAGTGTGTGTATATGCATGTGTACAAACACCTGCATGGCATCATCCTCAGGCAAACCGGCATTAGTTGTAAAAACACTTCCACTTAGTGTCATTCAAATTTTTATTATGTTTAATTTTATTTTTACTTTTATCTTTGACCATCATTCTGACCATCATTCTATCTCCTGCACAGCAACTCCACTCCCACTTGTCTCCAATTCCACATACCAACCCTTAGCTTCCCTCAGCCCATCCCATCTATTGCTGCTGGTCACCCTCAGCCCATCCCATCTATCGCTGCTGGTCAGCCTCAGCCCATCCCATCTATCGCTGCTGGTCACCTTCAGCCCATCCCATCTATCTCTGCTGGTCACCCTCAGCCCATCCCATCTATCTCTGCTGGTCACCCTCAGCCCATCCCATCTATCTCTGCTGGTCAACCTCAGCCCATCCCATCTATCTCTGCTGGTCACCCTCAGCCCATCCCATCTATCTCTGCTGGTCACCCTCAGCCCATCCCATCTATCTCTGCTGGTCACCCTCAGCCCATCCCATCTATCTCTGCTGGTCACCCTCAGCCTATTCCATCATCTATCTCTGCTGGTCACCCTCAGCCCATCCCATCTATCTCTGCTGGTCACCCTCAGCCCATCCCATCTATCTCTGCTGGTCCCCCTCAGCCCATCCCATCTATCTCTGCTGGCCACCCACTTCGGGTTTCTGCGCAACACATATCTTTCAACTATGCGGTGATGTTTAGTGCAATATACTAGTATAATTACTTGATTCTAGAACGGTTAAGCTTACATAGTATAATTAATTACTTGTCTCTAGAACGATTAATCTTACATAGTATAATTACTTGACTCTAGAACTATTAAGTTTACATAGTATAATTACTTGATTCTAGAACTATTAAGTTTACATAGTATAATTACTTGATTCTAGAACTATTAAGTTTACATAGTATAATTACTTGATTCTAGAACTATTAAGTTTACATAGTATAATTACTTGATTCTAGAACTATTAAGTTTACATAGTATAATTACTTGATTCTATCACTTCTTTCTTCTCCAACATTCCTTTTCATGCATTTTTCCTCGGTCACGAAATGAAAGATTACATCATCATCACAATTGTACAAGCAGGAATAATAACTCCCTCGTCCTTCACTGCAAAATCATAATCATCTCCTTTAAATGCCATAATGTCCGTTGATGTCTTCAGCAGTTTGTGCAAATAGATTTGTAAAGGGCAAGGTGTCAGATAAGAACGAATTGAGAGAGAAAAAAAGGTAGAAATTAAAAAGCTGCATGCAGTCGGTATTATGCATGCAATCTTTTCTCCCCCGTTGACGATCTGAGCACAATGACCTTCTGAATCTCATTTGACGAATAAAAGAGAGCCGCAGTTCAATGACAACCAATGAGGTGACTCATGTAGCTGAACAAAGCAAATTAGTGCCTGTTCTCTCCCTGCAGGCTTTGACTCCATCTTTCAAATCTCCCTCTTATTGTTTTATTAAGCCACCCGGAACACAGAATCACAGTCCTGTTTTATTAAGCCTCCCGGAACACAGAATCACAGTCCTGTTTTATTAAGCCTCCCAGAACACAGAATCACAGTCCTGTTTTATTAAGCCTCCCAGAACACAGAATCACAGTCCTGTTTTATTAAGCCTCCTGGAACACAGAATCACAGTCCTGTTTTATTAAGCCTCCTGGAACACAGAATCACAGTCCTGTTTTATTAAGCCTCCTGGAACACAGAATCACAGTCCTGTTTTATTAAGCCTCCCGGAACACAGAATCACAGTCCTGTTTTATTAAGCCTCCCGGAACACAGAATCACAGTCCTGTTTTATTAAGCCTCCTGGAACACAGAATCACAGTCCTGTTTTATTACGCCTCCCGGAACACAGAATCACAGTCCTGTTTTATTAAGCCTCCTGGAACACAGAATCACAGTCCTGTTTTATTAAGCCTCCTGGAACACAGAATCACAGTCCTGTTTTATTAAGCCTCCCGGAACACAGAATCACAGTCCTGTTTTATTAAGCCTCCCGGAACACAGAATCACAGTCCTGTTTTATTAAGCCTCCTGGAACACAGAATCACAGTCCTGTTTTATTAAGCCTCCTGGAACACAGAATCACAGTCCTGTTTTATTAAGCCTCCCGGAACACAGAATCACAGTCCTGTTTTATTAAGCCACCCGGAACACAGAATCACAGTCCTGTTTTATTAAGCCTCCTGGAACACAGAATCACAGTCCTGTTTTATTAAGCCACCTGGAACACAGAATCACAGTCCTGTTTTATTAAGCCTCCTGGAACACAGAATCACAGTCCTGTTTTATTACGCCTCCTGGAACACAGAATCACAGTCCTGTTTTATTAAGCCTCCTGGAACACAGAATCACAGTCCTGTTTTATTAAGCCTCCTGGAACAGAGAATCACAGTCCTGTTTTATTAAGCCTCCTGGAAATCAGAATCACAGTCCTGTTTTATTAAGCCTCCTGGAACACAGAATCACAGTCCTGTTGTATTAAGCCACCCGGAACACAGAATCACAGTCCTGTTTTATTAAGCCTCCCGGAACACAGAATCACAGTCCTGTTTTATTAAGCCTCCCAGAACACAGAATCACAGTCCTGTTTTATTAAGCCTCCCAGAACACAGAATCACAGTCCTGTTTTATTAAGCCTCCTGGAACACAGAATCACAGTCCTGTTTTATTAAGCCTCCTGGAACACAGAATCACAGTCCTGTTTTATTAAGCCTCCTGGAACACAGAATCACAGTCCTGTTTTATTAAGCCTCCTGGAACACAGAATCACAGTCCTGTTTTATTAAGCCTCCCGGAACACAGAATCACAGTCCTGTTTTATTAAGCCTCCCGGAACACAGAATCACAGTCCTGTTTTATTAAGCCTCCTGGAACACAGAATCACAGTCCTGTTTTATTAAGCCTCCTGGAACACAGAATCACAGTCCTGTTTTATTAAGCCTCCCGGAACACAGAATCACAGTCCTGTTTTATTAAGCCACCCGGAACACAGAATCACAGTCCTGTTTTATTAAGCCTCCTGGAACACAGAATCACAGTCCTGTTTTATTAAGCCACCTGGAACACAGAATCACAGTCCTGTTTTATTAAGCCTCCTGGAACACAGAATCACAGTCCTGTTTTATTACGCCTCCTGGAACACAGAATCACAGTCCTGTTTTATTAAGCCTCCTGGAACACAGAATCACAGTCCTGTTTTATTAAGCCTCCTGGAACAGAGAATCACAGTCCTGTTTTATTAAGCCTCCTGGAAATCAGAATCACAGTCCTGTTTTATTAAGCCTCCTGGAACACAGAATCACAGTCCTGTTGTATTAAGCCACCTGGAACACAGAATCACAGTCCTGTTTTACTAAGCCTCCTGGAACACAGAATCACAGTCCTGTTTTACTAAGCCTCCTGGAACACAGAATCACAGTCCTGTTTTATTAAGCCTCCTGGAACACAGAATCACAGTCCTTTTTTATTAAGCCTCCCGGAACACAGAATCACAGTCCTGTTTTATTAAGCCTCCTGGAACACAGAATCACAGTCCTGTTTTATTAAGCCTCCTGGAACACAGAATCACAGTCCTGTTTTATTAAGCCTCCTGGAACACAGAATCACAGTCCTGTTATATTACGCCTCCTGGAACACAGAATCACAGTCCTGTTTTATTAAGCCTCCTGGAACACAGAATCACAGTCCTGTTTTATTACGCCTCCTGGAACACAGAATCACAGTCCTGTTGTATTAAGCCACCCGGAACACAGAATCACAGTCCTGTTGTATTAAGCCTCCTGTAATACAGAATCACAGTCCTGTTTTATTAAGCCTCCTGGAACACAGAATCACAGTCCTGTTGTATTAAGCCACCTGGAACACAGAATCACAGTCCTGTTTTATTAAGCCTCCTGGAACACAGAATCACAGTCCTGTTGTATTAAGCCACCCGGAACACAGAATCACAGTCCTGTTGTATTAAGCCTCCTGGAACACAGAATCACAGTCCTGTTTTATTAAGCCTCCTGGAACACAGAATCACAGTCCTGTTTTATTACGCCTCCTGGAACACAGAATCACAGTCCTGTTTTATTAAGCCTCCTTGAACACAGAATCACAGTCCTGTTTTATTACGCCTCCTGGAACACAGAATCACAGTCCTGTTTTATTAAGCCTCCTGGAACACAGAATCACAGTCCTGTTTTATTAAGCCTCCTGGAACACAGAATCACAGTCCTGTTTTATTAAGCCTCCTGGAACACAGAATCACAGTCCTGTTTTATTAAGCCTCCTGGAACACAGAATCACAGTCCTGTTTTATTAAGCCACCCGGAACACAGAATCACAGTCCTGTTTTATTAAGCTTCCTGGAACACAGAATCACAGTCCTGTTTTATTAAGCCTCCTGGAACACAGAATCACAGTCCTGTTTAATTAACCATCCATTGTGCCTGAGCATTGTGCTCTAGATCTGTTTGTGCTGTTTTGCCAACTCCTTGTCACTCATTGTTAGCCACATTTGACCTCAGTACAAACAGATCTGGGATCAGGCTCCGTAGCAGGTGCTGCAGAGATCCCCTGATCGATAGATCACCTTGAGCACATGTGGACCCATCTATAGTGTTGGAGCAGTACAGCAGGTCTGCCCCAGAGCATGTGGGGGTGAGGACAGAGAACAGAGAGGTTTGAAAGGAGTTACCTCTTTTACAGTGTTTCCTGACATTATGTTGAGAAACACACGCACGCACACACACACACGCACGCACACACATAGACACACAGACACACACACATAGACACACACACACATACAGCACACACACAGCACACTCCACATCTCTCCAGCTGTGAGGAATGATTTACCTAAATATCATCCCGAGAAAATGGAACATGAACCGGCAGTCATTTCCACATAGCCAATACAAGGATATGGAAAAACAATGAGGCATCACATAACATTAGAGTATAGGCTACATCATAGTGGTCATGGAGGGCCAGTTCTGATGATGGTAGGAAGGAGAGAAAACCAGGACTGGATTCACACGTACACTGTGGAGGTGAAACTCTAAGGTTTGTTGTTGTTGGCGACGCCTTGGCATGCGAAGGAACACCCCCTTCCCTCACAGGTCCACCTCTCACCGTTCACTTCCCCTGCCTGGTGTGTGTGTGTGTTTGTGAGGTGTGTGTGTGTGTGTGTGTGGGGGGGGGGGAGGGGGGGGGGGGGGGGGGGGGGGGGGGGGGCACCACGCTGCTGTGGAATGGGTTAGCTTAGTCCCTATGACTGTCTGCTGTGGAATGGGTTATCTTAGTCCCTATGACTGTCTGCTGTGGAATGGGTTAGCTTAGTCCCTATGACTGTCTGCTGTGGAATGGGTTAGCTTAGTCCCTATGACTGTCTGCTGTGGAATGGGTTAGCTTAGTCCCTATGACTGTCTGCTGTGGAATGGGTTAGCTTAGTCCCTATGACTGTCTGCTGTGGAATGGGTTAGCTTAGTCCCTATGACTGTCTGCTGTGGAATGGGTTAGCTTAGTCCCTATGACTGTCTGCTGTGGAATGGGTTAGCTTAGTCCCTATGACTGTCAACATTTGTAGACACAGAGGGCTTCAGATGATTGAACCAACACCAGGTCCTGCACCCTTCATCTCTCTCCTTCTGTCTCTCTCTCTCTCGCTCGCTCGCTCACTCTCTCTCCTTCTGTCTCTCTCTCTCTCTCGCTCGCTCTCTCTCTCTCCTTCTGTCTCTCTCTCCCTCTCTCGCTCTCTCTCTCCCTCTCTCTCTCTCTCCTTCTGTCTGTCTGTCTCTCTCTCTCTTTCTCTCTCTTTCTCTCTCTCTCCTTCTGTCTGTCTCTCTCTCCCTCTCTCGCTCTCTCTCTCCCTCTCTCTCTCTCTCTCCTTCTGTCTCTCTCTCTCTGTTTATTTAATGTCTTAAACCCTTTAGCTCCCTTTGTGGTGCACGTACCAGTGCACTCACCAGATGTGTAGGAACTAGGGTCAGCCCATAGGAGTACACAGGCTGACATCTGACAGGCACATATACACTTATTTACACTACGTTGATGTATTACCTCTTACACACACATACTGAACCTGGAACACACACACACACACACACACTTATTCATACCACACACACATACTGAACCTGGGACACACACACACACACACACACACACTTATTCATACCACACACACACGCCCCTTCTGCCAATTGGACAGTTACATCATGTCTTTGTCCCAGTGTATTACATTGCCTCCTGAATTTCCCTGCTCTTTAGCTCCCTCTCAAATAGAACTGATGCTGTGAGAACAAACATCCTGTGAGAAGTCACAGGTCCTAGACCTAGCACAACAACATGAAGAACAACCAGCCTCTTGTCCATCTTGTGTGTGTGTGTGTGTGTGTGTGTGTGTGTGTGTGTGTGTGTGTGTGTGTGTGTGTGTACTGTACACATGAGTCAGGGTGTCTGACGAAACATGTAAAGACTGTTGAGTTTCTGTCGTAAGACACTGCTCAAAAAGCATCTCCTCATTGTCTGCCAACACTAACCCAAACACACAGACAGACCATGGAGGAGAGGCTTGTTCTTGTCATTCTCACTTCAGCCGTGAGGGAACACATTTATACTTTAGCCTACTGACACTGAAAAGAAAAACATTGAGTAAAATACTTCCCCTTTTCATGCTGAGCTGCTGAGTGAGAAAAATAAAGACAATAAAACCACGAAGTAGCTAAGTTAGGTGATTCATGTAGGGCGTAATGTTTTAGGAGTCTTCATGTACATTGTGATTTAAACAATTGCCTATTGGTCCATAGTAGCCACAGTTAGAACAACACAGCACATGTGCAGCTCATGTTAGAATCTGAGCCGTCACCGTCATGGCGTGCCGATGTAACGCACCAGGGCACGTCTAGCATGTACAGGACAATGCCATAACCTCAGAGGCTAACCACAGGTTGTCCTAGCCTCCCGACGAAGTGTGGTTCATTGGGTCTGATACAGGGAGTTCCAGGGAGTTGTTCCACACTGGTAAAGAAATGGTTCCTCTACTAACCACCGTGAGCCAGACCACTGCGATCTGAAACCCCACCGCAATACACAGTGGGTTACCAACACTGAACATAAACACGGTACTTTCCTCTTTTTTTGTCAGAAGTCGGCTTTCTCTCGTTTCTCTTTGTTTTTTTTTTACTAGTCCTTGGCGGGGATCTTCCGACCGCAACATTCTAGCACATTTCTACATACCCACAATTCACTCTGTTGAAATAAACAATGGTCGCCGTACTGAGTTAAACTACCTCCTGGAGTCTTGGGCTGAACCAGAGCCCGTAGGTCAGAGAGGGAGAAAGAAAGGCAGAGACACACATGAGAGAACACTTCTTCTCTGTGCTCTGTGGGGAGCCGACGGATGACTTCCTGTAGCTGATGACAATGCGGCCGTCGGTCCCCTTCTGTCGCAATTAATTTCTGCTGCTGCCAACACAACAACACAAGCTTGGTGTGGCGCCGCAACGTTAGCTCAATGCATTAATTAGCCCAGCGCCATTAGCAGACAAATAAGGAGAATCAGAGGCACTTAATCAGCACATGATGTCCCTCTTCAGAGTAATTGAACAAGTGTTGCTGTCTTGGGGCCCTGATTGGAGCTGTGGCCATGGCTAACGACGCTGCATGCTAGCTCCATTAGCGATTAGTACCTGGGTGAAGGGTAGCACTGAAAGGCTAGAGAAGCAGGAGGAAATGTTTGTTTACAGCCTCTTCCAGAGAGAGAGAGAGAGAGGTTATTAACTACCATGGCAACTAATGGGTACGCTGCGGGAGCAATTAGCCACATAGTTGGGTAGAGACGTGGAAAAGAACACGCTGCTCAGACAGGCTAACTACACACTCCAGAGGAATCCTAACATCTTCTTTGAAAGTGCTTTAGGTTGTGGGCTACACATGTTTGAACTGAAAATATTTATCAGAAACCTGCGAAAATGCTTCCAACAGGTAAGAGCGAGACACAAAATGGTAGGTCTCAACTCTGTATCACCTGGTTTTCTCAATGCTTATAGCCACTAAGCACTACAATAACTCAGAGGAAACATTCAATCAAATCATCAAAATAATTATCTTGTTTTGTCTCATAAATGACATGTAACAAAGGCGGAAATAGAAACCCTGTCTTTTAACGTGTTGCGTTTCATTTTCTGTAGCTCAGTTGGTAGAGCATGGTGCTTGTGATGCCTGAATAGTGGGTTCGAATCCCGGGTCCACCCTTAAAAAATGTTTTATTCACGAATGACTGTCGCTTTGGATAAAAGTGTCTGGCTTGAGCTAGTGGAATGGGTGTCAGCGGCATGTGGTACTCAGTGGGAACTCGGAACACATAATTACCTCTCAGAGGCTGCTACCTGGCAGATGTAGCGATAACACATGGTTGCTTTCAAACATTCCAATGGCAACACCCTTGTTAACTTAAAGGACATAGAAGGTCACATTACAAACCATAGTTATGGGTGTTATGGACACATCTTTTTCCAGGATACTATTTTTTTCCTGCTTTCCATAATAATGTCTTGCTAGCAACTAATAGTGTAAACTTTCTTTTTATTCATGTATGCTAAGTAACAATATTAATGTCAGTCACAGTAATAATTTCACACTCATTTTGTAATTATACAATGACACTAAACCAGACGATGGTTGCCATGGCATTAATATGTGAGCCATACTGCCATGTGGTGTAGACAGTGGCCATATTGTGTTCCCTAGCTATCTGTTACTTCTACCCAGACAGTGGCCATATTGTGTTCCCTAGCTATCTGTTACTTCTACCCAGATAGTGGCCATATTGTGTTCCCTAGCTATATGTTACTTCTAACCAGACAGTGGCCATATTGTGTTCCCTAGTTATCTGTTACTTCTACCCAGATGGATGGCCATATTGTGTTCTCTCGCTATCTGCTACTTCTACCCAGACAGTGGCCATATTGTGTTCCCTAGCTATATGTTACTTCTACCCAGACAGTGGCCATATTGTGTTCCCTAGCTATATGTTACTTCTACCGAGACAGTGGCCATATTGTGCTCCCTAGCTATATGTTAATTCTACCGAGACAGTGGCCATATTGTGTTCCCTAGCTATATGTTACTTCTACCGAGACAGTGGCCATATTGTGTTCCCTAGCTATATGTTACTTCTACCGAGACAGTGGCCATATTGTGTTCCCTAGCTATCTGTTACTTCTCCCCAGACAGTGGCCATATTGTGTTCCCTAGCTATCTGTTACTTCTACCCAGATGGATGGCCATATTGTGTTCCCTAGCTATCTGTTACTTCTCCCCAGACAGTGGCCATATTGTGTTCCCTAGCTATCTGTTACTACTACCCAGATGGATGGCCATATTGTGTTCCCTAGCTATCTGCTACTTCTAACCAGACAGTGGCCATATTGTGTTCCCTGGTTATCTGTTACTTCTACCCAGATGGATGGTCATATTGTGTTCCCTAGCTATCTGCTACTTCTCCCCAGACAGGGGCCATATTGTGTTCCCTAGCTATCTGCTACTTCTCCCCAGACCGGGGCCATATTGTGTTCCCTAGCTATCTGTTACTTCTCCCCAGACAGTGGCCATATTGTGTTCCCTAGCTATCTGTTACTTCTACCCAGATGGATGGCCATATTGTGTTCCCTAGCTATCTGTTACTTCTACCCAGACAGTGGCCATATTGTGTTCCCTAGCTATCTGTTACTTCTACCCAGATGGATGGCCATATTGTGTTCCCTAGTTATCTGTTACTTCTACCCAGATGGATGGTCATATTGTGTTCCCTAGCTATCTGTTACTTCTACCCAGATGGATGGCCATATTGTGTTCCCTAGCTATCTGTTACTTCTACCCAGACGGATGGCCATATTGTGTTCCCTAGCTACCTGTTACTTCTACCCAGACAGTGGCCATATTGTGTTCCCTAGCTATCTGTTACTTCTACCCAGACAGTGGCCATATTGTGTTCCCTAGCTATCTGTTACTTCTACCCAGATGGATGGCCATATTGTGTTCCCTAGTTATCTGTTACTTCTACCCAGATGGATGGTCATATTGTGTTCCCTAGCTATCTGTTACTTCTACCCAGATGGATGGCCATATTGTGTTCCCTAGCTATCTGTTACTTCTACCCAGACGGATGGCCATATTGTGTTCCCTAGCTACCTGTTACTTCTACCCAGACAGTGGCCATATTGTGTTCCCTAGCTATCTGTTACTTCTACCCAGACAGTGGCCATATTGTGTTCCCTAGCTATCTGTTACTTCTACCCAGACAGTGGCCATATTGTGTTCCCTAGCTATCTGTTACTTCTACCCAGACAGTGGCCATATTGTGTTCCCTAGCTATCTGTTACTTCTACCCAGATGGATGGCCATATTGTGTTCCCTAGCTATCTGTTACTTCTACCCAGATGGATGGCCATATTGTGTTCCCTAGCTATCTGTTACTTCTACCCAGACAGTGGCCATATTGTGTTCCCTAGCTATCTGTTACTTCTACCCAGACAGTGGCCATATTGTGTTCCCTAGCTATCTGTTACTTCTACCCAGAATGTGAAGAATTCTGCCAAGCGTTATATGACTGATCAGATCTGAGCTCATCTTCATGTTTGATTGTCTCCTTTACAGCCACTGACTCCTGGCACGTCAACCATCTCACGGGAAAAAGAAACCAGCAAGTCTTTAAAGAGGGCTATTGTTAAAGGATTTAAAACTTCATAACACTAAGGTACGTCTCACACCTTGTTCATGGAGAACGTCTGGAAGGTGGAAGGAAAAACGCCTCGGGACAATTCTCTGTGTTCACTCAGTATGCTGTGGTTTGAGGTTGTTACTGTACTCGTTAATGGATAGATAGATAGATAGATAGATAGATAGATAGATAGATAGATAGATAGATAGATAGATAAAACCCACTCCCTGATCTCAGCCGACATCAAGGTGTAGCAGTGAACCAGGTTAGTAGAGGCAGGAGAAGAGGGTGTCATGGTTGAATTACACTACAGTCACATACTGTTGCATTCTGTGCTGGTT